>NC_045438.1:56042264-56256718 GCF_002776525.5 Piliocolobus tephrosceles | reverse complement strand
AAAGAAAGAAAGAAAGAAAGAAAGAAAGAAAGAAAGAAAGAAAGAAATATTCTAACAACATACACTGATTATATGTGCATTGTATAAATCTCATATGTACAAACTGGAAACACAGTTTTAAAGGAACATGGAAAATTCTCAGGCATGCTAAGAGACCCGTCCGAAGTTAGTTAGTTAAAGGAGAGAATTAGGACTAAAACCTAAAACTACTCTAAAAAACTTAATCTAAATTGTTTTTAGACTAGTGAGTTAATTTAAGTAGCTTAGTTCTAGTCCAGGCAAGTCTCAGTTTGGAAATCAAGTGTTTATGGTATACACTACAAATAGGGACATCTGTCAATTGAACCATTACGTAGATTCAGATGTATATTTCATATTTTAAAAAAGTTATATAGATCGATGATTTGGCAGCTGGTTGAAATAATTTCGTATTTGAAAATCTGTTGGGTGCATCTGTTAGCAGTTTTGAGTTTCTAATGCAGACTAACAATTTGGTGATAGCAAGCTGTCTTCTAATTAATGTTCCAGAAAACATTGTATTTCAAGATTTTTAGAAGGGGAGCCAAGTTTTTCTGGGATTTAGTTAAGTGAAGCATCATCATACTTTTTGCCTTTCATAAGTCTCTCATGTCTAGGATTAATAAGCAGTATGTCTTGAAAAGTGTTATCTGACTTTCTAAAAAAGACGAACTGGGGCTCATAAATAGGTGGGTGACCTCCATTTACTCTTTCCCAGTCTAAAAGAGAAAGTCATTTAAAAGATGTAAAACTACCATCACATTATATTTATATCATTCCCTTTCTCAAAATTATGGGATTTCCCTTGTCCTTTGCCTTTCGCGAAGTTTGAATCAAAGACTTTGGAAACATTCATCCCCACAAAGAGGTCCATTTAGTTTTCTTGGCTGCTTCCCCACCCCTCACAGCCATCTTTTGTAAAATCACATCCTCCACCGTCTTCAAAAGCCTTGAGACTAACCTTCCTGATGAAGCTTTTTAGCTGGATCCCTCTTAGCCACCAGACGGGGCCCAGGGAGTCACAGAGAGTATAACACACAACATGTGGTTTCCATGCCTTCCCACCTCCTTGATCACTGCACCCGAGCTTCTAACTGGAGGAGGGCAAGGTCTTTTCCTTAACTTCTCAAGTATCCAACACAATGCCTGGCCACTCAATTATTTGTTGGATTAACAAATAAATGAACAAAGCCTACAGCCCAACTGATGACCAACATGGGCTCATTTTTTAGTTTCAACATTTCCTTTTCCTACATTATATCAAATAATAATGGAGAACATCTGAAATTCCACATGAATGCATTTTTAATTTGAAAATGAAAAAAGGGGTAGAAAAAGTCTCTTATAACCTGACACATTTTCTACTTTATCTTACCAGTTTTAGTATATAAATTGTCACGTCTGTGAGAGTACAAGCTTTATGAATGTAGAACTAATGCCATATCCAAACCTTATCAACTATAAAACTAGTGTAGTGTCATGCACAGGCACCCAAAAATTATTGAAGGAATGCCTAGAAGGCTGGGCAGGATGTTCTTTGCCTTCCTTTGGTGAGAAAGAAAGAAGAGCAGAAAATTGAAGAGAATATATATATATGCAAAAGGCTATCCTTGGGTGAGAAAGAAGATGCAGATAGTTAAAGAGATTATGTGTATGTACAAAAGGCTATTACTAAATTACCATCAGAACAAGCAGTGAAAAAGAGGAAATGAGGAGCGTGAAGTGGGCATTAACCTCGTGGGAAGAAAACACGGGAACTGAAGTATCTTTTTACATGCTGATCTAGGCAGGTCCCCACACAGGCCACCGTATGGCAGCACAGTGGCTTTAGGGAGGACCAGGTGAAGGAACACCAGTAGGTCAGTGATCATTCGGTCTCTAGGAGAGTCAATGGACAGACGTTTACAGCTCTGAGTGCTAAACTGCTACTGTGTGAAGCCAAATATAGTCAGTTCAAAAAACGAATCATTTTTGCCAGTTTTGCTGATGTTAAAATTGTTGTCTAATACCATCCATGCCAGTACAGAAAGAGCATTAGGTGAATTTTACTTTTTTCTGTATGTTTTTGTCACTTGAGTAGAACTAGAATCTCTATGGAAATACTTTATTTTTTGAGACAGAGTCTCACTCTGTGGCCCAGGCTGGAGTGTAGTGGCACAATCTCAGGTCACTGCAACCTCCACCTCCCAGGTTCAAGCCATCCTCCTCTGCCTCAGTCTCCCAAGTAGATGGGATTACAAGTGTGCACCACCATGCCTGGCTCATTTTTCCTGTTTTTAGTAGAGACAGGGTTTCACCATGTTGGCCAGGCTGATCTCAAGCCCCTGGCCCCAAGTGATCCACCCTCCCTGGCCTTCCAAAGTGCTGGGATTACAGGCATAAGCCACTGTGCCTGGCCTCATCTACTGAAATACTTTTAAGTATATAGTGGGTACCCAAGACCTATTTGCTGAATGAATGAATGGTTCCTCACCAAGTCCTTAATATTTAGAATACTCTAGAACTATGTCAGGTTGCCACAGTGGAAATATTCTTGCATTCTGCTGCCAAACATGTTCTGCCCTTTTACACGAATTATAAAAAGCAGAGTTTAGTGCTGACACACTGGCTATAATTCAAAACTGTGTGAGAGTGGTCTCGTCACAGGTAATACTATTAATCAAACATTTATAGAGCATATGTTAGAACTGTCTCCAGAACAAGGTCTCCCTTCACCTTCCCATTTTTGCAAGCCAGAAGGCTGCCTTGAGTATGAGAAACTGACGCAAGGGTGACAACAGTCTAAGGCAATATGGCACAGCTAGGATCTGATCCCCAATTTTCCAATTCCAGCTTCCTTTGAAACCCAGCTGTGACATCTTTATAGAAGAATGCTACTTCCACTTCCTCATTTTTAACTGTTAAGTAACGATGCATTCAAAATTATACACTACCGCTTTGCTCCAAACTAGAGAATTCATGGCTAAAATGCTTTTTTTTTTTTTTTTTCGAGACAGAGTTTTGCTCTTATTCCCCTGACTGGAGTACATTGGAGCGATCTCGGCTCACTGCAACCTCTGCCTCCTGTGTTCAAGCAATTCTCCTGCCTCAGCCTCCCAAGTAGCTGGGATTACAGGCATGTGCCAAGAGGCCCAGCTAATTTTTGTATTTTTAGTAGAGACGGGGTTTCTCCATATTGGTCAGGCTGGTGATCTGCCTGCCTTGGCCTCCCAAAGTGTTGGGATTACAGGTGTGAGCCACCGTGCCCGGCCTGAAATGCTATTATTGAGAAAGCAGACAGAGTACTGAGAATCCCACAGTCAGTTCACTACCTTACCTCCCTCCTCCTCGAGTGGCTCTTTCCCTCTAGAAGATTATAAAGGTAATACTGCCATCAACATTAAACGAACCCATAACCTGTGTCCCAGTCATTCTTCAAGCCCTCACTCTCAAGGCTTTACTTACTGTGTGTTCACACTCAATCCACACATCTACACCTTGGTCAGTCTTCACCCCGCTGGATCCTCACCTTCCCCTGAGGGTGCACTAGGAATGGCTGAGCCAAGTCTTCTCTTTTGGCCCCACTTACTGCTACCTGCCCTTTGCTTAATCACACTCATTAGTATCCCCAGCTGAGTCTTGCTCCCAGCCCCACTGAGCTCTGGTTTCTGCATTCTACAAAGACATGCAATATCCTTAAACAAAACAAAAAAAAAAAAGAAAGACAAAATTTCCCACTCCAAACACAAACATACATAATTCTTCCAGCATTTTCCTTGCGCCGTCGAGTGGTTTTCCTTGTGAAGACAGGAGTACAATTACTAAGTGCTCCCTTATACTTAACACAAATGTCTGTGCCTAAGTTTTACTGTATACAAATATTCAACCTAATTGAGCACTTAAGATTACATGTGATGAATATTTTCAGCTTAGTATAATAAAGAGTGGTAATTACAAACAGGATTTCCTTGCAGAATATCGGGAATGTTCCGGACTTTCCCCAAAAGTAGTTTTTATAACCTGCTTGCTGCCAAGTGTTTTTGCTGTGAAAGGAACACCGCGGCAGCTGCACAGAAGGGTGCTGGTGACCACAAGCAGCCTGCTTAACAGAGCACAGATATCTGGACTTTGGAAACAAGTCAGAACACAGCCACATGCATTCCTCTTTCAGATTCTTGCAGAACCTTCAAGTCTAACATACAGAAGATGCTTTCCGTTTGTTCCTCAGATAGGAATATCAACACTATATATATAACACTATAAGGCTGATATAAAATGAAAAATGAAATATCCACCCAAATAATTGTGGTCTAGAGTTGTGTGAGACCTACTGTAGGAAAACAGGTTGCTTCCATACAGGGCTACTGGAGGTCAGCAGTGATCTTTTATTATTTTTAATTTTTTGAGACAGGGTCTTGCTCTGTGACCCAGGCTGGAGTGCAGTGGTGTGATCATAGCTCACTGCAGCTTCAAACTCCTGGGCTCAAGTGATCCTCCCATGTCAGTCTCCCAAAGTGCTGGGATTACAGGCATAAGGCAAGGTGCCTGGCCAGCTGTGATCTTTTAAGGAAAATTAAAGCTTGCTATGGTGTATGTCATTATTCAAAGTAAAATCTAAGCCCTTTTCCTTTAATAGCTACTGTTGAGTGTACATTTTCCCTATCACCCATTCATCTCTCCTGAATAATCTGTGGCATTTCCCTATAGGCCCAGATCCCTATGTCCTTGGGCAGCACAGTGATCCTCCTCCTTTCCTCCCTCAAGTCCAGACCAACTTGTGGATTGGCAACAGCTGTGGACTGGCAGGAGCGCAGGGTCAGGGAGCGCACAGTGGCTCATAAGACAATCTTTAAAGAGATGACTAAGCCTAGAGCATACCTGGTCCTTCAAAACAAATACAATAATGACAGTCATGACTACTACATAGCAGGTGCTATGCTGGGAATTGACGTGAATTACTTTATGCAATCCCCAAACAGCCCTATGAGGGATGCACGGGTATTAGCATTCCTGTTTTACAACAGGGAGTTTAAGTTTAGACAATTTAAGTAAGTAACTCCCCTGAAGTCTCATGCTGTTGTATGGCAGAAAGTGGATTTTAATCAGATCAACCTGCCTCTTATCTTTTTTTTTTTTTTTTTTTTTTTCCAAGCTGGAGTGCAGTGGTGCAATCTCGGCTCACTGCAACCTCCGCCTCCAGGGTTCAAGTGATTCTCCTGCCTCAGTCTCCCATTTAGCTGGGACTACAAGCATGCACCACCATGCCCAGCTAATTTTTTTGTATTTTGAGTAAAGATGGGGTTTCACCATGTTGACCAGACTGGTCTTGAAATCCTGACCTTAGATTATCTGCCCACCTTGGCCTCCCAAAGTGCTGGGATTACAGGTGTGAGCCACCGCTCCTGGCCTGCCTCTTTCTTTTTTTATTTGAGATAGAGTCTCACTCTGTTCAGTGTGGGCTGGTATGCAGTGGTGCAATCTCAGCTCACCGCAACCTCCACTTCCTGGGTTCCAATGATTCTCGTGTCTCAGCCTCCCAAGTAGCTGGGACCACAGGCGCATGCCACCATGCCTGGCTAATTTTTGTATTTTTAGTAGAGACAGGGTTTTACCATGTTGGCCAGGCTAGTCTTGAACTCCTGACCTCAAGTAATCCACCAACCTTGGCCTCCAAAAGTGCTGGGGTTACAGGCATGAGCCACTGTGCCCAGCCCATACTGCTTTTACATGAAAGAATCTTTGCACTTATTTCAATTAAAACAGACTTGCTACTGTTTTTATTCAACAAAAAATAAACTTTCTTAATCACATTGGAAAAACTCCAAAGTATTTTTAAATGAAAAGATAAGTAGTGTACATTCAGAAAGCCATTTGGTGTTGAAAGGAAAAAAAATGGTACTCAATGTTCCATTAGGTTGGTGCAAAAGTAATTGTGGTTTTTGTCATTACTTTTAAATGGCTAAAGCTGCGATTACCTTTGCACCAACTTAATATGTTTGCAACAAAAAAGTCAGGGCCATAGCCATATCCCTCATATTCCTAAAACATAAAAAAGATAAGTTGGTTCCTTGAAAATCAACCAGAAAAAAAAGTCAGGCTTCAGCATTCAAAGTGAATTTCTGGTTGTGTCTACACATAAAAACTAACTTGGAAATTAGATAATTTGTCTACAATAAGCATTAAATTTCAGTTTTTGGCAATGTTGAGTAATAAGATATTCCACATAAGATAATTTTTCAGAACTTCAATTACAACTGCAATACAAATCTAACAGTCTGCAGTGGCAAATTTGGACATAGTAGGACACCAGGCCTTGGCCTGTCCTTGGTCTTTATTTGTTAAGAGTTTTTGGTCTTACTTCACAATGTAAAGCTGTTACTGCTTGCTGCTGTCAGCTCTGCACTAGATGCTGGTGTAGTCACTGGACTAGACGGTGGAGTTTCTTGCTCTACGGGACACAGTGTCAGGCTCATCTCTGTGATTACTGTGAACTAGAAAATCAAATGGGCTGGGTGTAGTGGCTCAGCCTGTAATCCCACCACTTTGGGAGGCCGAGGTGGGAGGATCACCTGCGCCCAGGAAATTGAGACCAGCCTGGGCAACACGGCGAGACCCTGTCTCTATTAAAAATAATAAATATCGGGAGGCTGAGGCAGGAGAATTGCTTGAACCCAGGAGGCGGAGGTTGTAGTGAGCTGAGATTGCACCACTGCACTCCAGCCTGGCAACAGAATGAGACTCTGTCTCAATAATAATAATAATAATAATAATAATAATAATAATAATAAATAATAAATAAATAGGCAGGGCATGGTGGCTCACCCTGTAATCACAGCACTTTAGGAAGCCAAGGCGGGTGGCTCACCTGAGGTCAGGAGTTCGAGACCAGCCTGGCCAATATAGCGAAACCCCATTTCTACTAAAAATACAAAAATTAGCTGGGCATGGTGGTGCATGCCTGTAATCCCAGCTATTCAGGAGGCTGAGGCAGGAGAATCGCTTGAACCTGAAAGGTGGAGGTTGCAGTGAGCTGAGATCGTGCCACTGCACTCGAGCCTGGATGACAAAGTGAGACTCTGTCCCCCCAAAAAATAAATAAATAAAAAATAAATACAAATTTTAAAAAACGACTAAGATTCCTAAAACGGTGTGTGAGAGATAAAGCTGAGTTCATTCTCGAGTGCATACATTGCACTGGACTTCACATGTGGGCTTCGGAAGAAACCTGTCTGCAATCATGCTGACCAGGAGGAAGCCGGCCCAGCTGACCCTGTCCATTTATCTGCCTGTCAACACCTGGGAGCTCTTGCCCATTCTCACACACATCCCACTAACACCCAGAAGGTCTGACACACCCTAACCAACCCCTGGACCTGGTGCTCACACACCTCCTCACCCCAGGCCATGATCGCCTGGCTTCCCCAAAAGGCCTGTCTCTTTTAATCCTCCATTTGCTCCTCCAAAACTGATCTTGTCACAACGACTTGGCTGTGCGGGAGTCTCTGGTACTCACTTTCTGGTTTTTACCAGCCGTATTTAGGAATAAAGGAAGGTCCTGGGCTAGTAACTTGAAATAAGTACCTGACTGTTTGAATGGTTTTGGAACTAAACCATCGGTTTGTTTTGTTCGCAAGTGCTCATCACAATGAACATTCTGATGGTCTCTTTGAAGGCTACGATACTAGCAGAGTAGGCATCAGCCCTTCAAAATGCATAACTGATCACAGTGGATCACAACTCCCAAGCTGCTTCCTCACACAGAAGCACCACACTGAATTTAATGGTCCAGTAAAGAGGTGTGTTAAGGATATGAGGTTGGAGAGAATTCTAGTTTGCACACTGTACACGTGCAGCCTATGCCTTTAGTTTAAAAGCAAAATTAAAGTTTTACAGTGACCTGTTTATGTAGTTTGGACAAGGTCGATCGATCAACTCCATGAGGGCAAGGCCACATCTCCCCTGTTCACTATTGTATCTACTGCTCCCCATGGCACCAGGGACCTACGGGCACTCAACAAATGTTTGTTGAAATAGATGTCTAACCCAAGGTTAAGAACCATTCCGGGGCATCAGCTACCTAGCAATCCTCCTCAAAGAAACCAGAAAGTTGCTACATCTGACTTCCACTTTAGAGTTGGTTGATACCCATGCCACACTTATGTATATAGGGATACAACATGTCTGCCAAATTCTGACAACTCCTGTCTCCTTTCTAAATGGTTCAAATCTCATATGTTGTTGTATGACTTGTGACTACTGTATTGTATTCATCTGATTTCACTAGTTAAGTGTGATGACCACACAATGTATTGTGCATGGAAGAGTAAGAGGCATACTAGAGTGACAGGCATGCTAGAGTGAGACAACCTGGGACATTCAGTCATGCTAATTTTAAGTAATGTGATAAAGAATCTCTGCTTGACCAAAGTGAATTTCACCTACATATCTTGGGCCTAAAATAATAAAAATAATTTTGAGTAAATAATTCTGAGTAAAAGTTCAACGTGACAAAGGCACAGCAGTGACCCTGTTCTATTTCAGGTTATACCATCAGAGGCACAAATGCTAATGGGAGGAAGGCTGGCAGATTCCAAAGGCACCACTACAAGATTGCTTAAAGATAAAACTATTTACCTTCATTGGAAGCAGAAAATGTGGGTTGGAGAATTACAAGATTTTTTCCATATAATTTTAAACTTTTCTCAGTAACCAGGCAAGATTCCCGAGCCAGAATCTTTCAGCCAAAAATGTCCCTGTACAGTACCTTCATGGAAGTCAAATTAACAGAAAGATAAAAAGCCACGACAACCGGACTCAACACTGTTAGTTACTGCAAAAAAAAAGTCTATACCCATATAACAAACCTGAGCAATGCACCCCATGAACCTAAAAGCTGAAATTTTTAATAGTAATAACAGACACTCAATAAATAGTTATTAAACAAACTACAGAGTATAAACACATTTTCCAAAATGCTTTGCTGTTTATATTCAGTGGGTCTGTTCCTTGAGACACTTTGGTCTGTAGATATAACTCTTACTGTAAGGGAATATATTCTAGTAAAATTCATTATACCTCAAATTTCATTTTATTTTTTTCTCACTGATTTCAATATAAAAGTGGGATTTCCCCTATTGGAAAAACACAGTGGAAGAAGATGACTGTGCCAAAATATCTCTCTAATATTGAGATGGATGTAAAGTTTTATTATGTCATTTTATAGAAACAGGATCTCACTATGTTGCCCACGCTGCTCTCAAAACTCCTGGCCTCAACCTATCTTCTTACCTGGGCTTCCTAAAGGGCTGAGATTACAAATGTGAGACACTGTGCCTGGCCCCACTGAAATATTTCAGAATCTCAAATTTTCTATTCCTACATTCCTTAAGGAGGACATGTAAGGTGAAGAGAAATATCTTTTTATTTCCCTGTTAAATTATATGGAATATGAACACTCCAACCAGGCCATTTAATTTCAATTCAACAATATTCACTGAGAGCTAGTCATGGTCAGGCATTTTGCTAAGCACTGGGGATATCAAGTTGCTACCAGTAATATCTAAAAATTAGTTCATGGATATACACAGCCAAACTGGCAACACTGGCTTCACAGGTTCCCAAATTGATAAAGGACTCTACAATAATCCGTGAATAAAAATTATCTAGCAAAGCAACAGCAAATACCTCTGACCATGACAATAGTTTCAAACATTAAGACAAAATTATTTACACGTGTAGAATTCCTTCACTTGCTCTGCTGTCATTAATTTGTAAACTTTCTCTCCCGAACATTCTCCAATGAACGATTTATTATTACTACTATTACTTAATATAATTCTACTTAAGAACCTACATATAAATGGGTTCTGCAAAAATGGTACCAAACATGTATCTTTAATTTTCTAGATTTCGCAATTTAGCTAATTCAAATTTACAGCTGTCACTGTTTATATTTTGAGTTTATATTGGAGAATTGTACTGAACTGCATTAGAATATCTCCAATGCCCCTTAACCAAAATGTTATCAAAAGATACTGAACAAAATTGGATCCTTTTGTCCTTGCTCATTCACTTTATTCCTTGTTTAAAAGATACTGAATGCAAATGCTTTCAACTGAAAAATTTTTAAAAGATATGGTTTTCTCATATATTTAAATTAGCTACTAAACCCCAAATGCCAGATTTTGAAAGCAATTTCCCAAATGTCACATGCAGCTGTCAAGTGTAGATTTAAAAATGAGCAAGATGACAAAGACAAAGCCTTGTAGGACACAGAGCACACAGGAACTCTAAGGAGCTTTGAACTTGGTCCAAAAGACACAATTATTTGGGGAGAAGTGGGCCTACATGGGGAAAGCTGGTCAAGGTACACATGAGTTTTAACATGAGTTTTAGTTATACTAAAAATCTCTCTAGAAATTCAATCCAGCTGAAATCTAAGCTATAATCACTAGGAAACTAAAAATGTTCCAGACTAAAAGAACTTACTGGTTAGTCATTGGCCATACAAATGAGTAGAATATTACATTCTTTTAGTTTGTCAAACTTAAATCGATGATCTTGAATACAAATAGATTCTGTGTTTTATAGTCAACCAACTGTCCCCTTTTTTAAAATCTTTGAGAACATGGCAGAAGTGAAATCAGATGGAGAAGTTGGTTACATGTCAGCAAGCTGAAAGAACATAAAAATAGCTTTAAACATAATTTGGTTGATAAAATATTTTTCAACAAGGATTTCCATTCTTTAATTTGATATAACTCATTACAAAATCTGTGTATAGTCAATAGATAAATGCTGGATCCACACCCACATAGGATTTTGTAGGTCCCTATACACTTTTCCAGGTTATTAAGAATTCATCTCATGCTGAAATCTACAGACTTCATTAGCAAGATGAAGTATTATTTTAGGCAAACAAAGTGAAATAACTCAAAATCTGAAAAGACAAATGGCAGAGCCTGGGATCTAAACACAGAGTCTGTGGTTATGAAGAGAAATTCACATAACAGATTGTGAAGAAAAAGGACACAAGCCCTCAATAAATTCCCATCATAGGGTCAGCTACAAACTGTCTTAATCCAAATCATGTAGAATGGATGCTAAGAACAAGGGAGTTGCCATCATACTCCTCAGTTAGAACCCACCTTTTGCCCAAATTAGCTGTATAACTTGGGCTAAACTGTTCGTTTCCTCACCTGTGAAGTGAAATAGGGCCTATTCTCATGTGGTTGTTATAAGGATAAATTAATTTATGTAAAGCATCCAGTGTAGCAAGTACTCAATGCGTAGAAATTATTACAATTATTATACAGTATCACTGACACCACCACATGATCAGTAACGCCTTCAAACCTTTTGTAGCCACACTCCACAATACTGGGATGAGGAGAAAGAGAGCAAGCCGCCACTTGTAGAAATCTAGAAAAGTCCAGCGAGGCCCAGGGCACAGGTGAAATCCATACACATTCTAGGCCATCGAGCCATCAGTCCGTGTCCTGGCTCTGCTGTGATTTTAGGTTTCTAATTAGGGATGCAAGATAAAATACAGGATGCCCGGTTAAGATGAAATTTCAGACATATTTACATTTTTAAAATTATTCATTATTTATCTGAAATTCAGAAGTAACTGGGTGTCCTGTATTTCCATTTGTGAAACCTGGCAACCCAATCTTTAATGCCCCTTTTCTCCCGCTCATTCACTTATGAAGAACCCGAGGGAATCCTGTTTTATCTTCAACTCCCCGACACCAAGAATGTGATTTCTAGCTACAAAACAAACAGCACCATTCATTTGCAAAAGCTGTATTAAGTTTCCCCAAATTTCCAAGGAATTTTTGCCCTATCATGTCATTTGATGCTTACTGTAAATAGCTATCTTCACTCCTGCTTTATAGATGATGAAACCATGCAGAAAGGCGAGCTGTCATCACTTCAAAACTGTTGCTAACCTAAGTCCCCTACAATCATTTGCCACATTATCAGATTCCACATATCTTCCCTCAACCATGAGGATTTTAAAAAGATTTATTTTGTATTATGAAACAAAGCACGTTAAATGTGCTTTGCAAATGCCCCCCTCTTCTCCCCAATTTGACATACTGAGTTCTTACTCATGGGCTGGAAAATCTTTCAACCGTCTTCTGGCTTTAATTTTCTTTGATCTATGACCCACAAAGTTGCTAAATCCCAAGGCCAATTCGTTCAAGAATCTCCGACAGAGTTTGTGCCTCCAGACTCAGCCTCACAGCCTGCTATTATTTGCCCTTCCTCTTGCAAGACAAATGCTACTATACTAAAAGAATGTGAAGGTTCCACGGAGCTTGGAGCCTCTCACTACAACCATGTTGCACATCACCTGCAGCACACGGTTGCATTCAGCATCACGCTCAAGGGTGTCCACGGCTGCACTCAGCATCACGCTCAAGGGTGTCCACGGCTGCACTCAGCATCACGCGCAAGGGTGTCCACGGCTGCACTCAGCATCACGCGCAAGGGTGTCCACGGCTGCACTCAGCATCACGCGCAAGGGTGTCCACGGCTGCACTCAGCATCACACTCAAGGGTGTCCATGGCTGCATTCAGCATCATGCGCAAAGGTATCCAGGGCTGCGGGGAGCTGCTTCAGCTCATTTACCTCCAAGTCACCTCCCTCCCTAGCACAAGTCACTTCTTCGAGGGCAATCTTGGCTTCTCTCTGCGCAAGGCACCCTCCTTTTCCTCCACAGAGACTTGTCTCTACCTCTGCCTCTTTCAGCACAGTAAAAAGAGCACATGAACTCTTAAGTAGTAACACCCTCAAATAATATCCCTACACAGATATGTTTACCCAGCCCTTGCTACTGGGTTATTTCTTGAATGGCTACTTTTTTTTCCCTTCTTACTTTTCTACATGTTTATGCACAACAATGCTATCTGGTTTTTTTTCTTTCTTTTTTTGAGACAGAGTCTCACTTTGTCACCCATGCTGGAGTGCAGTGGTGCGACCTCAGCTCACTGCAACCTCCACCTCCCGGGTCCAAGTGATTCTTGTGCCTCAGCTTCCCAAGAAGCTGGGATCACAGGCATGTGCCACCATGGCCCGCTAATTTTTGTATTTTTAGTAGAGACAGGGTTTCGCTATGTTGGCCAGGTTGGTCCCAAACTCCTGGTCTCAAGTGATCTGCCCGCCTCAGCCTCCCAAAGTGCTGGGATTATAGGCGTGAGTCACAGCGCCTAGACAGAAAATTAGAACGATGTTTCTACCTGGTTTTGGACTAGTTTTTTTTTTATTTTTCTTAGAGATGGAGTCTTGCTCTGTCACTGGGCTGGAGTGCAGTGGGGCAATCATAGCTCACTGCAGCCTCAAACTCCTGAGCTCCAGAGATCCTCCCATCTCACCCAACTGAGTAGCTGGAACTACAGGTGTGCGCCACCGCGCCCAGCTAATTTTTATATGTATTTTTAAAAAATGGGGTCTTGCTATGTTACCCATGTTGGTCTTGGATTCCTGGCTTCAAGCAATCCTCCTGCCTCAGCCTCCCAAAATGCTGGAATAACATGCATGAGCTACTGCGCCCAGCTGCTGTCTGGTTTTGAATAAATAATACAAGACGGCAAAGGCATGGCTTTCATCAGTTTTATCCCATATCCAGCCCATTAGCAATACATATATATTGTGAAATGTATGCTTTCCTGAAATTCAAGCAGTGCTAAAAAGAAAGGGAGACTTTAAATCTAAAGCTGCCCTCCCCAATTCCATTTCCATATATCTTCTAGAATACTTAAATCTTAAGAATGAATATTAACAACAAGAAGGGTCTGATACTTCTAAAGTCTATAGTCTTAATTTTTCTCTAGAATCTATATCATGAAAAAAAATAATAGTTACCATGTACTAAAATGCTTACCATGTGCCAGTTCTATTCTAAGTATCATTACATTATTATGTGATGTTATAAACTTCCTGAAACAGATGTAAAACTGAGGCAAAGGGCAACTGAGTAACTTGCCTGATGCTGTAAGACCAGGTAGAGACAGAAGTTAGGTTCCAAACATATGCTCTTTACCCATATAGCATCCGAATGCCCTAAATTAACATGCTGTAGCTAAAATTTTACATGTGGAACAGGTCTGGGCAGAAGGAAGGGGATGTTCGTATAAAATAACAAAGGTAAGGTAAAATCATACTCTCTCCCTCTGACCTTGCATATGATCCTTTCTGATCAAGGCTGGGGAGGTAAGAAAGGTTCTGGTGGTTAAGGAGATGATGTTCCAAATAGCAGAAAGGGGTATGCTGGGACCCAAAATAGAGGGTGAATTGAAAGATAATTTCTGGCTTTCTCAGCCTTTTTCCTGAGACCACTCCTGTTTCACATGACTCTACTAGTTAAGGAGGTAAGAATGTATCCATAATCTGAACCAGGGCACCTGCTGCTGACAGACTCCTATTGCCTACAAGAGAAACTGCAAGCTCTTAGCTGGGCAGTGAGGGCCCCTCACAACCAGAGGGGCCAAGCAGAGCCACTCCCTGCTCTGCATTCACTCCATACTCTTTCATGCCTTTGAGTAACCCCTGCAAATGCACTTCACTTCCAGCAAGCTGCAGGACACTGGTCAAGTGCCAATTTCTCTAATCGCCTTCCCCACTCCACCCCTTTCCATGGTTCATGGATGCATTTCCACAGAATGCTGCTCACATCTCTGCCACGGAGCCAATCACTGTCCAGTAATTACCTTCCTGACTGCACTGTGGATTCCTCAAGGGCAGAGACCTTCCTTCCTTTTAGTGTGTGCCTGGTGCTTATGTGTTTGCTGAATAAATGAATGAATGCATTCAATATAGGCATGATACATTCATTCAAGTCTTAATCAGGTTAAAAGTTTAGAATTTTAAAATTATACAGAGTATTTTCCAAGCTTAGAGCTTCCATATACCCAGAAGAAATGCCAGTCATCCACAAGCATAAATTTAAGAAATTAATTTTTGCCCTCAAATACTTCTATTAATATGCAAAAAAATTACTGCATTATTTAAGCATTTTAAAGAAGGAAAATACTGAGTAAAAATATTCCAGCCAGGCATAGTGGCTCAAACCTGTAATCCCACCACTTTGGGAGGACGAAGCAGGTGGATCACTTGAGGTCAGGAGTTCGAGACCAGCCTGGCCAACATGGTAAAACCCCGACTCTACCAAAAATACAAAAATTAGTCGGGCGTGGTGGTGCATGCCTGTAATCCTAGCTACTCGGGAGGCAGAGGCAGGACAATCACTTGAACCCGGGAGGCGGAGGTTGCAGTGAGCCAAGATCGTGCCACTGCATTTCCTCCTGGGCGACAGAGAAAGACACCCTGTCTAAAACAACAACAACAAAAAACCCTTAATATTCCAAAAGTTACAAGAGTTTATCATAGTGGAAAAAGTTAATGAAAAGTGACCTAAATAGTATTCTATTTCCTGAGCCTCCATAAACAAATTATTTGCAAAATATATCTTAATACAATGTCACTCTGGTAACTAAAATAAGTTCAGAAACTGATGTTTTCTCTCCAATAGTCTTATTTATTAAACTTATAAAATACCTGGAAAGCAGTGAAAAGTATTCTTTTTTTGCGGGGGATGGAGTCTCAGTCTGTAGCCTAGGCTGGAGTACAGTGGCACGATCTTGGCTTACTGCAACCGCTGCTTGCCAGGTTCAAGCGATTCTCCTGCCTCAGCCTCCGGTGTAGCTGGGATTACAGGCGCGTGCTACCACACCCGGCTAATGTTTTGTATTTTTAGTAGAGATGGGGTTTCGCCGTGTTGCCCAAGCTGGTTTCAAACTCCCGAGCTCAGGCAATCCACCCACCTCGGCCTCCCAAAGTGTTGGGATTACAGGCATGAGTCACCTGCCCGGCCGATTTTTTTTTATCTTGTAAAAAAACCAACCTGTAACTTAGACTTATAAAATAGGTGGTGATGCCGTATATTCCAGGAGAAGTTCCCTCTCTCCTAGCCATTAGACCACCTGGATTATTGGACATAATTCAGCATTCTAGACACACTACACGTAACACACCCTAATACAGCTGCAGGAAACATAAAAAAAAGAGGCCTACTTCTGTCTTTGATAGCTGATTTATAGAAGTTAAAATACAATCATGTTTAAGAAATAGCTGGCATCATATCGTACTATGGAATGCTCTATTCCAGGCTGTTTCACCTTTGTGTGTGTGTGTTTTGGGGTGGGGGGGGTGAGAGGGAGTATTCACACATGAAACTCATTTAAAAATCTGAGCACAGGCCAGGTATGGTGGCTCACACCTGTAATCCCAGCACTTTGGGAGGCCGAGGCAGGTGGATCACCTGAGGTCAGGAGTTTGAGACCAGCCTGGCCAACACGGTAAAACCCCATTTCTGCTAAAAATATAAAAATTAGCCAGGCATGGTGGCACATGCCTGAATCCCAGCTATTCAGGAAGCTGAGACAGAATTATTTGAATCCAGGAGGCAGAGGTTGCAGTGAGCCAGGATTGCGCCGCTGCACTCCAGCTGGGCAACAGAGTAAGACACCATCTTTAAAAAAATAAAAAAAATATGAGCATGGAGTTTTGGGTATTATGGTAATAAGGCATATAATTTCAAGGAATATCATGGTCAACCTTATTATTAACACCCTTCGCCTAAGAAATATATGGCTCTTAAGTTAATCAGAAAGGTGGTGTAGTTCATGGCCTTCCATCTAGTCTAGGGAACCCCTACCATCCCTAAAGAAAGGCCAGATGTTTATGAGACATCATGTTTGGGTAATTCTTCTGCCAGTTCACCTACCTATAACAGATGATAGCAAGTTGGAACCAAAATGTCTCACTACAGTTGGTTTATCCCACCTACATAGAGGCAGTGACTATGTAGATAGTTGCTTAGGGATACGGGTTTTAAAAGCGTATAGTGAACATAAAAATTTTAACTATTACCAGTCTCACCTTTCAAGACGAAATTTATACCTATAAAACTGTGTTTATATATTTCTGTGCCACATATTGGTTTCCTTCCCTCTCAATTGGTATGTGGGTAATAAACTTTGATTACATAGAATTTGAAAGTTAAGCCGGGTGTGATGGCTCACGCCTGTAATCCTAGCACTTTGGGAGGCAGAGGTGGGTAAATTGTCTGAGCTCAGGAGTTCGAGACCAGCCTGGGCAACGTGGTGAAACCCCGTCTCTACTAAAAAAAATACAAAAAATTAGCCAGGCATAGTGGCACACGCTTGTAGTCCCAGGTACTCAGGAGGCTGAGGCACAATAATCGCTTGAACCTGGGAGGCGGTGAGCTGAGAGAGCGCACTGCACTCCAGCTTGGGTGACAGAGCAAGACTCTGTCTCCTCAGCACCCCCACCAAAAAAAAAAAAGAAAGAAAGTTAATAAAGTTAATAGAGAGTCCAAATACAAATAATCAAATTACTGCTTTAAAATTTTTAATTGGGTCTGTTGAAGACAAATGCACAAATGCCTTATAAATGACATAACAGATTTCTGATGTGAAAAAATACTATAAAAATTGGAATGCTATAGAGAAATACTGAAAAAAAAAACTGTATTTTATAACTTTCACTGAAACTAGGCCATTTACTCGCAAAAAAAAAAAAAGCATCAATACGAGTCACTAAAAACAGCAACTAAAAATGTGATTATGTACGCCATAGAAAAAATTCCAGATTAAAAAAAAACAAAAAACAAAACTCATTGTACAAGAATGAGCACAGGAAGAGCTTTAAAGAAAAAAAATCAGAGAAAATTTAAATTATTAAAGATTCTATACACATCTGGTTTCTTGACATAGATGTTATTCATTGAGAGTTAGTGAAAACACAGAATAAACCTGTTTTGATCCTCAGAGAGAGGTCAATAGAGTGAAGTCTAAGAATTCAGCTACCATATCCCAGCATGAGTTACTTAGGAAAAAAAAATGGGTATGTAATTATAGCAGATTAAGTATTTACTACACTCTATGTACTATTCTAAGTACTTTACCTATATAACTCAATGACTGCATACCACAATGCTATGAGGCAGGTACTAGTATCAAGCCCATTTTACAGATGTGGAAACAGGTGCAGAAAGGATAACTGTAAGATAATCTCATGACCAGTAAGTGGCAGAGTCATAATTCAAATCCAGGCACTCTCTCCAGGACCCACATTCCTAACCACTGCAATGTGCCCTCTGCACTGACGATTAGAGTGTTAGAGCTGAAGGGACCCATGAAAGCACCTACATTGTATTCTCATTCTGTAAACCGAGGCCCAATTACAATGGTCTATGATTCCCCACTGCTTGCTCCATTCATGACATTCCTTTATCACCTTTTAGAGCCATCTTCACAGTAACTTGGGTCACTGCACAAGGCTGACTAGAGATTTACACATTTGCTTTGACTATCTGGTAAGGACACCATTGCAGTTTTATAACAAACCAACATTCAGTTCTCACTCTTATCAGAAACCTCCGTGGCGATAATCATATAAAACAATATTCTATGAATATTTTGGTACACTCAGAGAATCAAACACTATGTAGCATGGACACTATAATAGTGTAAAGGTCTAAACAGTTTTAATAAGTAAAATCTCATTCTTAAATAGATGACAGTACTGAAAAGAATACCTTTGAAATGATTTTGGATTTGCAAATTAAAATGTTAAGAATAGATGAAAAAGTCTCCAGCCCCACCTCAGATGCTGAATCTAATGAATGTTAAAGTTCTTTCAAACTCTGAAACTGAGAGTTTGAATGGTTATTTCTGTGAAATCATAGTTTCTGGCACTTTGGCTGATTCACCTAAGTATACTACGGGACAGTGTGCCAGGGCTCTACTCAACCTCATCAGAATACACTCCCATTATGTGAACAGACAATAACAGGGACTCTCAGAAGATGACAGGCAAGTGATTTTGTTAAGAGGTGAGGCGGGAGTGGGGTGGGAATTTGGTTAAGTTCCCAGAAAGATCAATGATGTTATTAGTTATAACATTCTAGGATAACTAGCTCATCCCTAGAAGCAAGCACTGTGTTTCCTTTTATAGGTGCACAGTGACCTCTACTGGTACAAGTATAGAATCCCAAAGTGCAATTTTCTCCATAAGTGATTTTCGGAGGCACGACTAAGAATATTTATTCTTTTAAAATGATACCAAAAAGAAAATACATAATTTTAAAAATACTATTTTTTGAAACCTTTTATAATTTTGAATTAATGAGATCTCCTCTGCTACCAGAATTAGACATTTCAATTAAAGTTGTCCATACACATAATATCACAGAATGAAAAGAACTAAACAGTACTTTAATTTAAAAATCCTGCTAAGTGTCACGGTGTCAAAACTGCTATAAAATATAACTATTTTGGAATAACTCCAATTTACCCAAAAAGTACCAAAGGTACCAATTATAGAAGAATTACAGACTATATTTAAAATTTACAAAATGCTTTGAAACTTTCCATTGTCGAATGCTAAGTGGCTCACTTTCTCATGGATATTTTGCTTCCTTGATGTTAGAACATTGGTTTTCTCTCTTAAATCCCAAAGGCTATCAGAAATTGACTGTAGGTAGGTTTTATAGAAACTTTCAATAGGCGAGTTTGTGAAACAATGTCAAGTGAGATGCTGACGTCAAAGACAGCCTCCATATGTGTGATTATTTGTCATGCACAACAAAATATTGTACATGGGTTCAAAGGAAAATGAGTTTTTAAGAACCCAAAGCAATATTTTTAATTACTGCAAGCTGAAATTATTTCCTTCAAACTCTATTTCCGTAACTTTTCACTGCAGAAAATGAAGTAGAAAAGAATTTAAAATGATACTTTTCAGTGAGGAACACTCAAACCAAATTTCATTCCAATAGCGGGAGAATACAGTTTCCTTCATCTTGCCCATTTTGTTTTTTCTTTAACAAAGTATAATAAAAATAGTTGCGAACTAGTGAGCTAGACAGTTTTTGCCTAGAATACATACAACAGAGTTCCTTTTCAAGAAATTATTCATTGCTAAGAGTAATGAATTAGGAAAAATGAAGACATTTTTATTTAACTTTGATAACTAGGATTTGCATATCTGTATGGCACATTTCTCTTTCACTATTTCTATTTATTAATCAGTCCATATTTGCTATACTGCATGGGAGGCACCGCGGGGGATACCAGGGTGACATGGCATTGTCCTTGCTCCTGAGGAACCAGCACTTAGGGAAAATATGATTGCTATACAAGTAACTATAAGAACATATTTTATTTTATTATTTTATTTTGAGATGGAGTCTTGCTCTGGCACCCAGGCTGGAGTGCAGTGGCATGATCTCGGCTGACTGCAACCTCCGCCTCCCAGGTTCAAGCGATTCTCGTACCTCAGCCTCCTGAGTAGCTGGGATTACTGGTGTGTGCCATCACGCCTGGCTAATTTTTGTATTTTTAGTAGAGATAGGGTTTCGCCACGTTGGCCAGGCTGCTCTCGAACTCCTGACCTCAGGTGATCTGCCCACCTTGGCCTCCCAACCCAAAGTGCTGGAATTACAGGCATAAGCCACTGCACCCAGCCTATAAGGACATATTTTAAATAATTAACCCTTAATAGATAGTTTTTACTAAAAAATGATCTAAATTTTTCATACAACTCCCTACCACCTCCCCTACCCCTGCCCCACATAACAATATCTGTAACCACCTTGTGGGGCCCTGCTTCTGCAGACCTGTAAATGTCTTCTCTCCTTTCATATTTTGGGCATCAGATGGGGAAAATTATGTTTCTGGCTCAAGGAATACCCATATTAACCACTGTTGAAGCAATTACTGGGCCAGGCGCAGTGGCTTATACCTGTAACCTCAGCAGTTTGGGAGGCCAAGGTGGGAGGATCACTTGGGCCAGGAGTTTGAGACCAGCCCGGGCAATACAGCAAGACCTCCCGTCTACAAATAATTTTTAAAATTAGCCGGGCATGGTGGTTCCTTTCTGTGGTCCCAGCTACTTCGGGGGCTGAGGCAAGAGAATTGCTCGAGCTCAGGCAGTCAAAGCTGCAGTGAGCTGAGATCATGCCACCACTGCACTCCAGACCCTGCCTCAAAACCACCCCCATCACCGAAAAAAAACAACTCACTATTGCCACCACACAACTCCTACTCAAATAATCCTATCAGTAAAATATGCCCTAGGATCATATAGTGAATAGATACACACTAACAGCTTTCAGTAGTGAAAGGTGAAGAGAAAGAGTGAAGCCCCATGGTGAATCCATCAGGGCCTGGCCTCTGTTTTGTACTCTCTATTCCCAGCCTACAGGATAATGCTTTACTCACATAAGGATGACACGGGACACAACAAAAGCAATTTTCTAAAGGTTAACTCTAATTCCCTGAAAACATTCATGGGTTTTTAAATTATTAACATTAAATCATAGCCGGGCATGCTGGCTCACACCTGTAATCCCAGCTCTTTGGGAGGCCAAGGTGAGTGGATCACTTGAGGTCAGGAGTTCGAGACCAGCCTGGCCAACATGGCAAAACCCCCTCTCTACTAAAAATATAAAATTAGCCAGGTGTGGTGGTGGGCACCTGTGATCCCAGCTACCTGGGAAGCTGAGGCAGGAGAATCGCTTGAACCCAGGAGGCAGAGGTTGCAGTGAGCTGAGATTACGCCACTGCAATCCAGCCTGGGTGACAAGAATGAAACTTTTATCTCAAAACAAAACAAAACATTACATCAAGAAATTCCATGTAACTACTGAATCCCTGAGTGCTCTAAAATAACATGTCTAAGAAAAGAAAAACATCCTTCCAAACTCTGTCAAGACTGGGTAGGATAGGGAGGAGAACAGGAAACAGCTGAAATCCTCCTCAGTAGTGGAGGACTGGAGCACCAGGGGAAACTGCAGATACTGGGCACAACAGAAAAACAGGAAATGTGTTCCTCAGGAGAAAACTGGTTAACTAAATTATGGTTAAGCACATAGCAGAATATTATGCAGGCGTTACAAATGATGTGCGGCTTATATGCTCGGGAAGCATCTAGAAGAACACAAGAGGAACTAACAGTGGTTGCCTCTGCAGAAGAAGAATTAGGCTGGCTGGCTAATTATGAATTTTTTACTTCATCTCCTTTGTTACCGGTTGAATGAGTTATGATAAACATGTATTATTTTTAAAACAAAACAGACAAAAATACGAAATAAACACCATTTTAAATGACAAGAAGAAAAAGGAAAAATGACTGTGCTGTGGATGGTAGAAAGAAAACAGGTATTATGAGATCAGCGTGAGAGATGTTCATGACAAAAAAATAGGACAGAGTACCAAACTTTTAAAAATTTTGGTCGGATAAAGCAATCTGATAAACTCATTTGTCAAAACAAACTAATATTAATTTGAAAAAATAAAAAATCACTGAATTGAGTAAAGTGACAGCATTCCTGAAAGGAAATAAACCTTTACACGAAAGTCACTCAGTGTGAGAATGGTAAAATGTTTGTATTTTCTATTTCCACAGTTATCCTCACATATTTTCTTGTCTGCTTTAATCAAAGTATCACTCCAAATGTTAACCACTCCAAGAGTCAGCAGTGAACAAAACTACGTTGTCCTTCACCCTTTTTGAAGCTTTTGTTGCACAAATTTCAAAAGCCTTGTCAAAGGCAGAAACTAGTTAGCACAAAGAATTGATGTCACAGGATAAGCAATTTGTACAAATCCTCAAGATACTCGAATGACAAGTTCTGTGCTTAGGACAACATTCTCCATGAGGACAAAGAAGGCAGTAAAAAAGTTTCAAGAACCACCACAATTCAAACATGTAACACTGCTTTTAAATGCTGATCAAATGTTAAGGCTCCAAAATGCTATAATTAAGAGATTCATTTTTTCCTTTATTTTTTGAAAGCATTGTTCAAAAAACAAGAAAAGCAACTATGTTATCCAATATGAAATTCCACAATATGAATTTTCAGCTTAGCAACTAGTCTAGGTAATGATTAACTGGAATAAGGCAAGACAGGAAGAAAACCCAAACCAGGAGGAGCTGTCGCTACAAACTACAGAATGCTCACCTGCCTGAGAGGGACACAGGAGGGAGAGTCTGGGACCGATGAGCAAGAATTCCATGTGGACTTGGAGTTCCTGATCATTCAGCAGTCATTCATTTCAGTTAAGGGTAGACTTTGCTCTCGTGAAAATGTGCGTGTGATAGAAAGTATATGAGGAACCTCAAGAAAGAGAGAAGGATAACTTTTTAAAAATTCCCTGGAAGATATTGGGGTAGGCTAATTGCAAAATCAATAAAAACAAGCAGAAAAGAAAGCCGGGACAATGAAAACTCCACTTATTTTACAGTATCATCTAAGACTGGCAACATACTTTACAGATTACATTCCCTAAGTATCTGTGTGTGTGAGAGTGCGCATGCGTGTGCGCACACGCGTTCATACATGTATGCAATTATGCATTTAAAGACTCAATTTTATCAGCAATGAGAACAATTTCACAATTCTGCTGGTTTTGTGGCTGTAACCTTTACTGAGTCAACTCTCTTGTCCATTTTCAAAGACTTATCATCTTGGGAAACTAAAATAGTAATATTCCTAATCTTCTGGCAAAGCTAACCATCAAATGATCAGTAAAGAATTTGCCCCTCATGAGTATATAACAAAGTCAAATTCCTGCACTAGTTAAATTATCTGGCAATGGCAAAATTCTGTTGGGGATTACAAAATGAGAGGAATGTTAATAACATTCCAAATAAGTCCTTTAAAATTAAAGCTACAAGGAACTTTAAATTAACAATTAAGAGTATGCTCCAAGGGAGATGCATCTAGTACCACGTAACTAATAAAATTAGTTGACAGTCCTGAAGGTATTAAGCGTTTATCCTTTAAAGGTGTCGAAATGTTTTATATTCAGCTAAAAGATTTCATGCTACTATGACCAAATTTAATGGAGACATCTTCATTTCTGAGTTTTATAGCAGAGTCTCCAGATGCTCTATTTAAAAGCACAATGCAATCTAACAGCAGATTTGAAAATCAAATGATTTTCAGAAAACTGGTAACCGGAAAAACTGAAAACTGATTTTTGCTATAGCTAATGAATTTTTTAATCTTTTCACTTGGTAGTAAAGCTGTGTCAGGAACATTTTGTCTTTTGGCAGGTAGTAGGAATTTCAAAATCCTACTTTCTCCTTGGAAACGTATTGATTAGGCCTTTTTTTTTTTTTAAGAGGGAGTTTCGCTCTTGTTGCCCAGGCTGGAGTGCAATGGCGTGATCTCGGATCACTGCAACCTCGTCTCCTGGTTCAAGTGATTCTCCTGCCTCAGCTGGGATTACAGGCATGCACCACCACGCTTGGCAAATTTTGTATTTTTAGTAGAGATGGGGTTTCTCCATGTTGGTCAGGCTGGTCTCGAACTCCCGACCTCAGGTGATCCACCTGCCTCGGCCTCCCAAAGTGCTGGGATTATAGGCATGAGCCACCACACCCGGCCTGTTTAAGTCTTATGGCTGAGGCTATACTTAACACCCACCTTGATGGGATCCAGTTAGTCACTTGTTTCTCATTTAAATATACAACTAAGTTGCACACTACAAAGCTACACAGTCTACATCAAGCTAACTACACTATATACAGTTTGATGTATAATCAATGTACTTTATGATGCTACAAAATGCTTTCTCTTTTGAGAAAGGCTTACATTTTTAAAGCCAGTGGAAAACAATCCAAATTAAAAATCAACACAACAGATACATAGAAAAAAAAGAAGAGCTGGGAACAAATCTGCCTTGTTAAAATGCTTTTCTTAGAAAGATGATAGCTTGCACATTTGCATCTAATCCACCTGATGCACAGAGCATTACTGCTGCTTCTGTCTTCTTGAACAAATACAGGCCTTGGGCTTTACAGACTAATTCAAATGTGTATAAATCAATTGCTTCCTTCCTCCTGTTGCTCTTTTCAGATAGCAGACAAGAGGCTCTAGTTTAAGGATGGCAGTCAGGATGGACACATTAGAAATAAACATTTTAGTTTCAATGTTACCATAAAACCAGAACAAAAAGCGGCATGTTATATTATATATTACAGTTTAGGTTCCATTTCTAACTCCACCTAAAATGAATATGAACAAACTCATTTTTAAGTGTTTGTCAGTCAAATAAAATAATAGTCTAAATTTATTCACATATGTACCAACCAAAGGCCAATAAAGTTAAAAGGAAGCCAAGTGTAATAAAAAGGCAGCTATAAGGTCTCCTGTTTGAATTTTTACCCAGTAAGAAATAAATGATACTTAATAATCCATCTTTCCCCCTCCCACTGCCATCCCTTCACACATCTAAAATAGGCTAACTTCACCTACTGTAACTTCTGAGATTGTTTTGGAGTTCCTGTTTTAATTTTTTGTTTTTAAGACTGGATGGTTAAGTTACTAGAATTTTTAGATACAGGTTCAATGGTCATTATAATATACTCTAAGGGGGGCTCTAATTACTATAGGGGATTTCAAATTTGCAGTTCAACAGGCAGAGTAGAAATCATTCAGTTCTAGAAATTGGTATCATTAGCATTCTTATAGAAGAAAAATGGAATGAGATTTGACAGATTAAACACATATACTACAGGCTGGGCTGCTATGTGAATAGTATTCAACCCTTCAAAGGGGGAACCGTTTTACAAGGTAACAAGAATTGCTTGCACTGTAAGAAATAGTGCAAAACTAACCCCCAAACACCAGCAGATTATTTAATGTTCTTTTGGCTTCCACCTAGTAAGACACCATAAATAATATGGTCTACTGGGAAATGTCCCATGTAGAAGTAACCTAATATATATGAAATCAGAAGGTTCCTTGCTAGAGTAACTATAGAAAATTAGAATTCTTTCATCAGTGGGTCTCAAAATGTAGTACGCATATAAATTACCTGGATTGCTGGGTAAAGATGCAGGTTTCCTCCACCTACTCCCAAAGCTTTTAGCTCTATTAGGTCTTGGGAGGGGCTCAGCCTGAATTTTAAACAAATCCTTTAGGTATTCTAATACAGGTATCCATGGTCCACACATGGAGAAACACTGATCTTAAAGGTGTGAGACATCCTTTATAGCTGGCCTCTTCTGTAGGGTGATTCCACGGGGGCGGTGTGCTCTGTCCAAAAGTGTGAATTACCTGCCATTTCATCATTAACCTATAATGAAAATTTGACAAGGAAAGCTCTTGGTTTACAAAAGTCACTTATTAAAGTGAGAATTTGTGTTTTTTAAAAAAGAGATTATCCCCCAAATCACAAACTCACTGAATAACAGCTGATTGTCTAGAATCTATTATTATAGCTAGACAATCTATTGTAATATTAGGGTCTATGGGGACAATGAAGAGAGACACGGGGGAAAATAGTGGGGAAAAAAAAGGCAAAAGGCAATAATCTACTTATAATTTTGCCTAGACCCAGCCTTATGTGTCATATCAAAGTGTACACTAGGCCAGGTGCAGAGGCTGACACCTGTAATCCCAGCACTTTGGGAGGCCGAGGTGGGCAGATCACTCGAGGTCAGGAGTTTGAGACCAGCCTGGCCAACATGGAGAAACCCCATCTCTACTAAAACTGCAAAAAATTGGTGGAGTGTGGTGGCAGGCGCCTGCAGTCCCAGCTACTCGGGAGTCCGAGGCAGAATTGCTTGACCCTGGGAGGCCGAGGTTGCAGTGAGCTGGGATTGCGCCACAGAACTGCGCCTCAAAAAAAAAAAAAAAAAAAAAAAACAGTGTATACCCCACACAAGGGCACTCTGGAGCAAACTCATTAATTAGTCTCTCCAACCCCATTTTCACACCATACACAAAACTACCAAATTAATCTCTCCTTAAACATCAACTTTTTTCAGTTAGAGAACCTATACTAAGTCCCCTGACTCCTCCTCTGGAGTCTATGTGAACCATGAACTACTCCGCTTCTGATGAATGATGAAGATTCTGTATAACACCATCTCACTTAACCAATCCAACCATAAGTGTGTCACCTTCTCCTAAAGTGGACTTCTCAGCTCCAGTCAGATGGAGCTCACATTTCATTAACTTTCGAGGGGTTGACTCTTAGGCTTTACACCTTTGCTCTAGTTGGTCTCATAACTGATCAGTATCCCTACATGCAAATACCTTTCACCCTTTCTCAGCCTTTAAGATAGTCCTTCGAGGCCTACCCCAAATCCCACTCCCACCATAAATCTAGTCACCACTACATTTTCTCTTCATATGGAGCATTTCGCACCTTCACCAAGTACTGAAGCACTTGGCTATATTCAACCTTGGGTTTTTTACACCATTCTTTAGTATCTTCCCCATCGCCCACCACCTTTCCAAGTTCCTTGAAGGCGGTAACACTTATAGAATTTCCTGGTATCTCCATCCCCACCCAATCTCTCACTCAAACAAAATGCTAGCATATAAAACTGGCTTGATAAATAGCTATCACAATTTATGCATTTAATTATCATCAAATTGCATCCCAATGAATACCTGTAAATTGATCTATTAAACAAATATCTGAGCAACCATCATACATCAAGAGCCATTCGGAGGCACTGGGGCTATCCTTAGTGCATTCTTTGTCCTCAACTATCTTATGCAAGCCCTTAAAACAAAAACTATCTTTTTTCTGCTACTAGTATCACACGAAGATCTACAGTAGCTCTTCATTACAGATTCTGCGGGTTAACCAGAGCGTTTTCTACTCTGTAAGTTACTGGCACCACTATGACAGCTGAGAAAAGAAGCTAAAACATCAGTTTCCCCCAGACCAACAATGCTGAGTCTTCTATTTTATCACATTAACAACATGAGATTATTTTATGGTATGGAATTTACTTCCTGTGGGTGCCCTATTCAGTACCTAGTAGATACATATATGTCAGCTGTAATAATTTTCATTTTAAAAGCCACAAACTAAAGATACATATAAACTGCCATCATTAAAGATTTCTATCACTATGATTACCTTTTTCTGAAATAATAAAAAGGGCAGGACTATACACATAGAAAAAAGGCTTCTGAAGGATTAAGAGCTCTTACAAGACTTAGTATTTATTACTTTAAAAAATCATGGTAAAATGTATACAACATAAAATTTGCCATTTTAATGGCTTATATATTAAGAAAAATATTTAAATAGTACTGTACTACTGACTAAAACATGGGATTCTTTATTGGAAAAAACTCACTATGATTAATACCTGAATTTGGAAACTAGTGTTAGTAAATATCTTTTTTACATTCTACTGCTGAAAAAGTAATTAAAATATGCCATTAGTGGTTAAATCATTTGTATTTCAGGTAGTAAAATAAAATACAATACTAAATATTATACTTCCTAGTTTTTCTTTTCTTTTTTCTTTTTTTTTTTTTTGAGATGGAGTCTTACTCTTCATTCCCAGGCTGGAGTGAAATGGCGCGATCTCCAGTCACCACAACCTCCACCTCCTGGGTTCAAGCAATTCTTCTCCCTCACACTCCCAAGTAACTGGGATGATAAGGCGCCCACCACCACACCCAGCTAATTTTTGTATTTTTAGTAGAGATGGGGTTTCATCATGTGGGTCAGGCTGGTCTCAAAACTCCTGACGTTAGGTGATCCACCCGCCTCGGCCTCCCAAAGTGCTGGGATCCCAAAGTGTGGGGCTGGGTGAGCCACCCCGCCCAGCCTACACTTTCTAGTTTTTCTGCATTATTTTCTTAAAATTCACAAATGATTCCTAATAACAGTAGCCAAAAATCTTTATAAAGACAGCTTATTGAGAAAGCCTGACCCACATGGTTAAAGCCCGTCTCTACTAAAAATGCAAAAATTAGCTGGGTATGGTGGTGCATGCCTGTAGTCCCAGCTACTTGGGAGGCTGAGGTGGGAGGATCACTTGAACCTGGGAGGCAGAGGTTGCAGTGAGCTGAGATCACGCCACCACACTCCAGCCTGGGTGACAGAGCGAGACTCCATCTCAAAAAAAAAAAAAAAAAAGCTTATTATGTAATAGGTACCTGCTAAGTACTTCACATGCATTACTCCTTTTTTTCTTAGTGAGGGATCAATTCACATATGATAAATTTCACCTTTTTCAAGTGTACAACTCAGTAGTTCTAAGTATATTGACAAAGATGTGTAACCACCACCAATTTCAGAACATCTTCATCATGCTGAAAGGAAACTGTAACCATCGGCAGTCACTGTCCATTCTTTCCCATCCCCTCACCCCTAAGCCGCTGGTAACCACTTATCTATTTTCTGTCTCTACTGATTTGGCTTCTCTGGACATTTCATATAAATAAATTATAATATGTGATCTTTTGTGTCTGGCTTTTTTGTGTGTGTGATGGAGTTTCGCTCTTGTCACCCAGGCTGCAGTGCAATAGCATGATCTTGGCTCACTGTGACCTCTGCCTCCCGGGTTCAAGCAATTCTCCTGTTTCAGCCTCCCGAGTAGCCGGGATTACAGGTGCACACCACCACGCCCAGCTAATTTTTTTTGTAGTTTTAGTAGAGACGGGGTTTCACCATGTTGGTCAGGCTGGTCACCAACTCCTCACCTCAGGTGATCCACCCACTTTGGCCTCCCAAAGTGCTGGGATTACAGGCATGAGCCACCACATCCGGCCTCTGTCTGGCTTCTTTTACTTAGCAAAGTATCGTCAAGATTCAACCATGCCGTGGCATGTGTTAGTACCATGCATTACTCTTTAGGTCTTCAAAACAAACACTTAAACTCAATACAATAATTGGCCCATTTTACATTAACAAAAAAAACTGAGACAATGAGACATGAAGTCACTTGCCCTCCTTAAGTCTCTCTGAATTCAAATTTGTTCATTGCATTTCTATAGAGATGTGTAAATTGTAAATATTTAATTATATACAAACTTATATGGAATACAGTATATATTAAAAAAGAACACTGCTACCTAGGCCCATGACTATAAGTCACAATCTCTTTTAAATTTTTTCTTTCCTAAAAAATATAGTAAGTGATCTCTATGGTGTTTTCAAACTCCAAGATATTGTTAAAACATTAAAGGTTTATTCACTTTCTCTTCAACTCTGATCTGGTGCCCAATCTTTCAGAATAAAAGACTAATTACTAACAATCATTGATATCGTGATATATTGTTGAGAATACGGCTTTATACAGTATACAGTGAACAGGTCAACATGGCAATAACATAGTTCATAGTATGAAAATGAACTCAGTATTTACTTATATTGTCTGTAAATAATATGTTTATATTGCAACAAATCAGAAAGTAGCAAACATCATTTTTAGGACTGCAGGATTTTTTTAAAAGTCTCTCTGGAAAGATCCTGACAGCTACACAAGGACACTTCCAGGAAGAATTATGGATGAGTTCTTGATGAACTGATCCAGAATGTTATATATAACTGAACACTTCAAACTCAGTGTAAAATCTGCCCAGCAGCAGTTAGCAGATAATCTTTCTGGTCTTCTGGTAATCTTAAGGATGGACTGACTGACTTAAAGTGTCTGTCATAGGTAACAACACAGATGTAAACGGCAGCTGGTATATGAAGCACCCTAACTGAATACTATCTGTATTTGGAAAAAACAAGCTGAGTTGCTCAGAAAAGGCAAATATAATACATAAAAGACTGAAGAAGAAGGGATTAAAGCAGTCTATATATTTATTGTAAAGCAGAATACATATTTTATCGCAACATTATGTTACGTTATCTTTAATGAGAAACAGCATTTTAAAGATGTGGCTTAAAAGAGTCTGAAAACTTCACTGAATTATATTTGAAAAAAAACACCCCAAGACATTTTAATAAGTCTTAAAACACAAATTAAAATACCAATGTAGAGTTTATATTTATAAAAATAAGAATCAGCATTGCCAAGCATGTAACTCCTTAATGGAAACTAACCAGAAGAGAGAATTAAAAAAATATTTTTTTTAATACAGTTCAGGACAGAGAATTCTGAATCATATAATTTTAATTAAGGTAAACAGCCTGTGTTATCAGCAACTGCTCTTCTAGAGTAACACTATAAAATAGGACTTCCTGGAAATGTTCTGTATTTGTGCTGCTCAATTTGGTAGCCACTAGCTAATGTGACTGTTGAGCATTGAAGGGTGACTGGTGTGACTGAGGAACTGAATTTTTAATATTTTATAAATTTAAATAGCACTATGTGACTGAAGGCTACCATATCGGACAGTACAAGACTTGAATAACACGTGACATCATGCTGTAAAAGGACCCTACCATTACCGTTCTGGAAACTTTCAAAAGTTAAAGAAGAGACTAGGGTTACTTATGTTGGGTGGGTAGGGAGGGGACAACAGGAGAAAAGAAATGTCCAAAGAAACCTAAATTTGACCTCCATGACTTTAGCAATGTTTCCTTTAAATCCATGGACTAGGCTACGAATATTTAAAAAAAAAAAAAAAGGAAGGAAGAGAGAAAGGGAAGCAGAAATCACAAAGACAGAAGGAAAGATTCCCTAAGTAATTGCCGCTAAGTATTAGTAGCAGTCAACATTTATTATGCAGTCTGTTTTATGTATTGTACTAAGCACTGCACATGTATTTTCATTTAACCCTCAAAATGAGCCTTCTAGGTACTTTTTATTTCCATTTTTATAGATGAGGTTATTGAGACTTAGGAAGTTAATTTGCTGAAACAAAAATGCATCTTCTAACGAAAATCTAGCAACTAGTGTCCTTTCTCTATGTTCTAGCCGTATCTTACAAACCCGTCTCTTACATCAATTCATACATTATATTGAAATAGTTTACTGGCTGTCTCTCACCTTTTAAAAGGTAAACTCCTTAAAGGCAGGGACTGTGCTCTGTCAATACCATAATACCTTTCTCAGTTACCTACTGTCACCAACTTTTATCAATCAAGGCATCTGAAATATATTCTTCAGTAAGTATTTGCTGAATTGAGTATGAATTTGTTTCTACATTCCAATGATAGACATGTGGTAACATACTCTCTTTCTCTCTCACCCCTCAGGCATCTACATTTGAGTTTTGAAACGAGTTGAAAGTCTGTTTAAACTATTTTGTAAACTATTCCAAATAATCTAGAAACTTGGAACTCTCATAATCTGATAAAAACATTTAACTGGGCCGGGCGCGGTGGCTCAAGCCTGTAATCCCAGCACTTTGGGAGGCCGAGACAGGCAGATCACAAGGTCAGGAGATCGAGACCATCCTGGCTAACACGGTGAAACCCCGTTTCTACTAAAAAAAATACAAAAAACTAGCCGGGCGAGGTGGCGGGCATCTGTAGTCCCAGCTACTCGGGAGGCTGAGGCAGGAGAATGGGGTAAACCTGGGAGGCGGAGCTTGCAGTGAGCTGAGATCCGGCCAATGCACTCCAGCCTGGGCGACAGAGCGAGACTCTGTCTCAAAAAAAAAAAAAAACAAAAAACAAAAAAAAAAAACCTTTTAACTGTAAGCTATTTTTTTCAGGCCCATTAATTTAAAATATCACATTTCCCATATTTTTAGAAATATTTTAATAGAAACTTTAAAACTGTGACTGAAACATGTACTACACAAAAGCTGTGCCATATAATAACATTCACCTCTGTATGTTGATGTGTAAGAACGGAAGACGTTACCTCTTAAGGTGCTTGAGCTGAACACAGTGCTTACATTAACTTTTAAATAATAAAGTTTTGATGGTTTCCAATCTTTTCATCTTATTTACCAATGACACTTTTCAAAGACCTTTCACATTTACTAAATTCTATTCTCTCCTAATGGGCACATTGCCAGTATCTACTAAGGTAGAATGCGGCCTAGGACAAACTTAGGAAAGCCTGTCAAAAAATCAGAAAGAACCAAAGAAGTCTAAGAAGGTATTCCCTCAGTCCTAATCCACAGACCTCCACCTCAACATTTCATGAAATTCAACCTATAGGCAAAACAAAAATATTCATATGAGACATGCTCTCAAGGCTCTAATATTATCAGAGATGGTATCAAATAAAACTCTTAAATACACCATGGAGCAGCTCTAGTTAAAAAATGATCTCGCCTTCAGAAACAACTGTACATATGGCTTCTGCTAACTGTTGTCTAGGAGGAAAAAAAAAAACATTATTCAGTTTAACTGCTATTTTTAAATTTGTTTTACTTTTCTTGTCACTAAACTTATTTACAAAATTCTTTTAATCTGTAGTAACATCAAAAATAAGACTTCAAATATATGAAAACCCATGTTTGTTGGGGAAACGATAAATGAACTACAACTAAATTTTATCACACCTATCAATCACTTGAGGATCTTTTAAAAATGCAGACCCTGATTCGGTGACTGGGATGAAGCCTAAGACTCTGAGCACCACAAGCTTCCAAGTGATGCTGAAGTTGTTGGTGCAAGGCTTTGTGTAACAAATAACTAATTTTTCCAGATCTCAGTGGTTTGACTCTTCTAGGTTTTGTTTTGAAGACAGGGTCTTGGCTGGGTGCAGTGGCTCACGCCTGTAATCCCCACACTTCGGGAGTCCAAGGCAGGTGGATTACCTGAGGTCAGGAATTCAAGACCAGCCTGGCCCACATGGTGAAACCCCGTGGTGGCAGGTGCCTGTGGTCCCAGCTACTTGGTACTGAGGCAGAGACTACAGTGAGGTGAGATCGTGCCACTGCACTCCAGCTTAGGCAACAGAGCGAGACTGTCTCAAAAAAAAAAAAAAAAGGGGGTCTCATTTTCTCACCCAGGCTGCAGTGCAGCGGCATGAACACAGCTCACTGAAGCCTTGACCTTCTGGGCTCAAGTGATCTGTTTATCTCAGCCTCCCAAGTAGCTGGAATGACAGGTGCACACCACCATACCTGGCTAATATTTTTAGGTTTTTTTGTAGAGATGGAGTCTTACTTTGTTGCTCAGGCTAGTCTCGATCTCCTGGGTTCAAGCAATCCTCCTACCTCAGCCTCCCAAAGTGCTGGAATTGTACTGTGCCAAGTCTCTTCTTGTTTTTTTTAATGTTCATTTATGCTTTCAACAAATTTTTACTAAATGTGTACTATGAGTCAGACATTATAAGCATGAATAAGATCTCTGTCCTCAAAGAGCTCATTTGTTTAAAATAGAAAAAGTAAACAAGTCAACTAAGTAGGAGTCTACATGGTGGAGATGCGGACAGCATTTCAGGGAGAAGAAACAGTCAAGCAGTAAAAGCATTCTGGAGGAACTTCTAAGAGTATCAGATTGCTGAAACACATGGTATTTACAGCAGAGACCAGAGAAGAAACTGGAAAAGTAAACAGGTTATGATGAGTCCAGCAAGTCAGAATAAGCAGTTTATTTGGTGGGTTATCACAGAAATGAAGAACTTTTGGTAGGTATGTATGTTCAGATGTGTATTACAACATTAATGATTGTCTAAAATAATAGCAGCTAACATTATGTACCCAGAAGTGTTCCAAAGTGCTTTACATGTACTCAGTCGCTTAACCCTACATCAACCTTATAAAATTGGTACTTAACATGTTCATTACCACTGAGAATTTTGAAGCACCCAAAACAAAAATGATTTGCCCTCAATTCAAACTCCGGTAATGTAGCTCCAGATGCTCTCTTTTTACCTAGGAAAATTCTGGAAAAAAATACTCTGGTAAGCACTGCAGAAGATGTGTTTGTCAGTACTGAGCCTGGAAGATAGTTTTGAAGCCACTGGAACCATCAATGAAGGACTGAATCAAGGCCGGTGCGGTGGCTCACGCCTGTAATCCAACACTTTGGGAGCCCGAGGTGGGTGGATCATGAGGTCAGGAGTTCGAGACCAGGCTGGCCAACATGGTGAAACCCCATTTCTACTAAAAATATAAAAATTAGCCGGGCGTGGTGGCAGGCTCCTGTAATCTCAGCTACTGGGAGGCTGAGGCAGGAGAATCGTTTGAAACTGGGAAGGTGAAGGTTGCAGTGAGCCAAGATCGTGCCACTGCACTCTAGCCTGGGCAACAAGAGTGAAATTCCGTCTCAAAAAAAAAAAGGACTGAATCAAGGCCATGGAAATGCAAATTTCAGTTATATTTAGTAAGTAAAAATCCTAACCACTCTGTTACTAAGGGATGTTATGAGAGCAAAAGAGAATAGTTTCCTAGTCTCTAACTTGGGAGATGGAAAGAATGGGAATGCCAACCACTGGGAAGAGAGAAAACATTTTTGGTGGGAATTTGGAAGAGAAAATATAGAGATTAAGCTTGAGATGCTTATAGGGTATCTAGGTAGAAAGTCAGGTAGACCTGGGTATCAAAGGTATACTCACTGGTATGTTGGTCCTAAGTGAGCTCATGTGGGCAAAAACATGGGTGAATAGATGGAACCACATGGGAAGTTGTAGAATTCAGAGAAGAAACACTGATGATGGGCACAGGAGACTGGTTTGGTTTGTAAAGTCAAGGGAGTAGTTTCAAGAAAGTAGTCACTAACATTAAATGTGGTGCTATCAAGTAAGATAAGCAATGAAAATGGCTGCTAAATTTGGTCAATAGATCACTGGTGACTTTGGAAAGAAATTTCAATGGATTGGTGGGGTCAAAACCCAACAACAGTGCACTAAGGAATAAAAGATGAAGAAACTGAAATCAATGAAAACACTCTTCCCAAAGATCATTCTACAAAAGAATAAACAGACCAGTAACTAGAAAAGAGAGAGGTTTTATTCTTTTTTATAAGTGAGAGATTTGAGCACATTAATAGGAACACTTGGTGTCAGTGAAGAGGGAGAGGTTAAAAAAAAAATACAGGAAGGCTGGGTGCAGTGGCTCATGCCTGTAATCCCAGCACTTTGGAAGGCTGAGGCAGGCGGATCACCTGAGGTCGGGAGTTCAAGATCAGCCTGACCAACATGGAGAAACCCTGTCTCTACCAAAAATACAAAATTAGCCAGGCGTGGTGGTGCATACCTGTAATCCCAGCTACTTGGGAGGCTGAGGCAGGAGAATCACTTGAACCTGGGAGGCAGAGGCTGCGGTGAGCTGAGATAGCACCATTGCACTCCAGCCTGGGCAACAAGAGTGAAACTCCATCTCAAAAAATAAAAAATAAAAAAAAAACACCGGAAAGAGAAGATATTTGATGAAGCAGTGTTCTGAGTGAACCAGGATAATGAAAAAGTTGCTTAGAACCTACAGCGTGATATGTCTAAAACTAGAGTAAGGTTTCCCAGCCTGGGCACTCCAGACATGTGAAGACAGTTCTTTGTTATGGGGTGGTGCTGCCCTATGCACTATAGAATATTTAGCAGCACACTAATCTAATATTCGCTGGATGCCAGCAGCACCCCACACCAAGCTGTGATAACCAAAAAGTGTCTCCAAAAACTGCTAACTGTCCCCCGGCCGGAGAAAAAGCAAAATCAACTCTAGCTGAGAACCACTGGTCTTGAGGCAGAGACCAGATTATTTAAATGAGCTGAGAGGTTACTAAAACAAATTACTATAGTCCCATCTACTAGTTAAATAAGGAAAAGAGGCAAGTTTCTCTGCTGGGAGGGAAGTAAGGTGATAAAGGTGGCATGTGTTGTGGTGAGTAGAAAAGTTTTGGAATAACTTGGTGAAATTCACCTATGGGAAGGCAAAACTGGGTATCAGAAATACTTTTACTCCTCCTAGACTTAAAAGGCAAGTGTATGTCTTGTCCCTTTATGGGCTCTCCAGAAAACAGTACACAAAAGGAACTTGAGGCATGAAGAAGGAACTGAAGGACCTTATCAAAATATTATTTCCAACAACTTAAGAAATAGGGTCATCCTGAAAAGTGTTCTGACCCTTAGAGGACCCACCTTTTTGTTTGCCCAAACAAGAGTTTTAAGGTTAGAAATTGAATGTATCTTTTTTTAACCAGAGTAACTATTTTATCATAATTTTGTAAAGTCTTCAATAGGATGGCTTCTATATTTATCCCAAACCCTATCCATTACAATCAACACTTTGATTTTTAAGACACAAAAATAATCTGGTATTTAAAATTAGGCATCATCTTTGAAAAACTGTCACATGAACTTTCCTATACTGCAGGAGATGAGTCTGTATTATTATCTGTGCTCGGTATACAGAAAAACTAGTATTTGTACCTTGTGTCCTGAAAGCTTAATTACTGCACGCTGTAAGAAACAACAGATCCAAAAATGTTCTAACTAACTGAATCTCCCTTCAACTTTATCTTCGAAATATAGTCTTTTTCTTAAAAATCTGTTTTATCAATCTTAAGTTTCCTGAGAAGGTTGAAAATACACTTGCTCACAATACAACTTATGAGTTCCATGGCACTCATAAAAGTGAAGAGAAAGATGTAAGATAGTAACTCCTAGTGTTTGTCAGCATTGTTAACAAGGAACAAGGAAAGTGATCTGCAGAGAAACTGATGTCTTTAAATATCCCCCAGCCGGCACAGTGGCCCCCAACTGTAATCCCAGCTACTTGGGAGGCTGAGGTGGGAGGATCACTTGAGCCCAGGAGTTCAAGGCTGAAGCAAGCTATGATTGTACCACTGCACTCCAGACTGGGTGATAGCAGAATCATTAAAAACAACAACAACAAACCAAAAACCTTCCAAGATACAAAACTATAAAACCATGCCCTAGAAAGTTCTCTTTTTCCTACAATCACAAAGTGACTGAAGCACCTTTATGTGCAGCTCACAGAACTGAATTTGCACTTACCAATATTTTCCTTAAGAGAGCTAATGCATCTCAACATGAGTATCACTCTAAAATATGCTGAAACAACAATCTCAGATATGACAGATTCTCTCCTGTGATAAACCTCAAAATCTGCACATTTTCAAAAATATAACATTTTCTATTAGACAGAAGCCAACTCTGGTCATAATCAGTTTCACTATGGCTAAATAAAACCCCTGGAGGCTCTACAACCATTTGAAGTTAACTTGAGTATGAAACAAGAAGTGCTTTGGATACAAGACCAATTCTCTTCCAAACAGAGAAAAGTCAAGCTGAATTCTCTTTCAGATCTGCTACATGTACTAATCAAAGAACAACAACAAAAAAAAGATTCCATATTCCAAAGACCAATGTGGGTGACATCATTCAAATGTATCTCTAACTGCAACTTTACCTGCACACTTGATGCCTCATTTGATGGTCTAAGGGAGCATTTAGAAAAAGCCCATGAGCTTTACCCAAAATCTGACTACAAAAATAATATGCAGGCCTATATCCAAGTAGGCAAACACATTTACTGAAGGCAATCATGTTCACACAGCAACCATGGTCATCTCTACAGCTGTTATGTCTCTATTCTCCCAAAGGAAATAAAAATGATTTGGAAACATGCCAAAGAGCAGTCTAGACACAAATAATTCAATTATAGTTATCAAATCTAAGGCTTTCAATACCCAGCTCACATCTTAAGCTACAGACAGAAAAACAGCTCTGTGTCTATTGTTACAAGTTATTAAGTCAAATTACTTCAGAGCCAACATTAAGCAAATCAGATTTTATTACACTAGACACTTCAATTAATTAAAAATACTAGATTTGAACTCACTGGGTCAAGTTCCAAAGTGAAAATATTTATGAGACTGTTTTTATGTTTTATTTCATTGTTTTGAGGCAGAGTCTCGCTCTGTCACTCAGGCTGGAGCCCAGTGGTGCCATCACAGCTCACTGCAGCCTTGAACTCCTGTGCTCAAGCAATCCTCCCACCTCAGCCTCCCAGATAGCTGGTACTATAGGTGCACACTACCACTCCTGGCTAATTTTAAAGTTGCTTTTAGTAGACAGGGTCTCACTATATTGCCTAACCTGGTCTTGAACTCCTGGCGTCAAATGATCTGCCTGCCTTGGCCTCTCAAAAGTGTTAGGATTACAGGCGTGAGCCACAGTGTCCAGGGTGTCTTTACATTTCTTAACAATATGGATCTAATCCTTTAAAAAGTCAGAAAGGCCATATGCATTGATTTCCATGTTCACAGGATATTTTAGTCTAATACATTTGGAACACATTAGATATTCATCTCTGGGCCCATTATTTCATAAACACGAAAACTTGATTTCAAAAAAAATCTGGATATATTAAGGTGGTAAACAATGCTTGTGCTTTTCTAAAACAATCTTTGTACTGGGTTCTCACTAGTTTTGTTTTCTTTTGAAAATAACACAAATATATGAGTCCTTTTCTGACTTCTTTTCAATTCTGTTCCCTTATAAAATTTCTTCTTTCAAAGCAGTTCAATAAAAACAAATTGCCCCTTTAACATTTTTTTAAAAATAAAGTTTTAACATCTGAAAAAAATTAACTGGGTTTAAAGGCCATGTATTAGTATATTTTTAACAATGATTTAAAACAATTTTGACAAGGTCAAACCTAAAACAATTGGCAAAAGTTGCAGTTACTCCATTTAACATCTCCATTAAGGATTCCTTTCCCTATACAGAGGTGAAAAGGCTAAAATATCATTAGGGCATTATGACATCTATAAAATTTAGAGCTAATAAATGTTTTCTATATTCCTTTGTTTAAAAATACTAACTCAGGAACATAAATATGTGAATGATTAAATTGTGTAAGATGTGATTTTTGCATCTCAAGGCAAGTGAAGACAAAGAATGGTATTGGTATGGTGTTAATCAAGGGGCAGTAACGTAACAATTCACAAATCATCCTAAGTACTAAATTGTACAGTATAAACTAAAAAGACACTGCAAACTAACATTAACGACTGTTAATAAAGGCATACAATTTGATGTGGTAAATTGCTCCATGATCAGCGATGAAGAATAGGTTTCAGATCTAATGCTAAAACTGTGACTTACAGTGGCTGCCTGGAGAAATGTGAAAAATATTGGCTAAGCAGTAGAGTTCTGGGATAGATTAATGGTATATGCCAGAGCCGTGAGATAGAGCGTATCTGTCTCTTGGGAGAGGGAGAGAAATGTTGGTGCACCTTTTACGTTTTTTTTCCAAGGATCTAGACAAAAACTAGAGTGTGGTAGCACAAGAAGGTAAGTTCCAATACTGATGGACATTACAATATTAACTTTCCCCAGGCTCAGGGTTTTTTCTGTTGTTCAAGTTATGGGAAAGGAAGTATGTGAGTCCGTCCTCTGGGGCTTGAAAGCCTCTTAATTACAGATGAAAACGAAGAGCAGAAGGATTTCGGGGAAAGCCAGAAGCAAAGGTGTTAGGGTCTCAATAGTCCTGTTACAGCCCTAAATTACAGATTGTACTGTCTTTTGAAAGCAGAAGGGTAGACCAATCATTAGGGCAGCATGAAGGCATTGAGAGTGCTATGCATTCTCATTTACTCAGTAAGTTGTAATATTAAAGAGGGCCCAAGGGTGTGCATCAGGCTGTACGGGTAGGAGTATCCTAGAGGTTTTTCTTTCCTGGGCTTAATTCCCCAACCTTGATTTTTAAGATTTTAGGTTTTTAAAAAAACCACCCCAAGAAACCTTCTGTTTAACATGCCCTATATGTACTCTTAATATACAACTAGCAGAACGTTATTTTTATTCCCATGAATCAATCCTGAACATGCGCACTGACTCACTGAAAAAAAGTACTTCACTTTGCATTCATCAGCATGATACAAAGGAGTTGAGAATAGTGGTTAACAAACCATCATATCCAATAATAAGTCCATAAAATAGCTTTCTTTAAAAAGTCACAAAAAAAGCACAATAGAAGAAAGGTTTCTCCTTGCTTGAAACATTGCTCAAAAAGGTCGAAGGCCAATAGCAGACACACGCTTGTCCACTGCTTTTTCACTCTCAGCCATGGGTACATCTGCTCTCTCTCAGAAGCCTTGTACAGTCTCAATTAACTTTTGGCAGCTGATCCAAACAAAGCAGATAAAGCAAATCCACAAAATGAACCACAGTACCCAAGCAACTAAGAGCACTGGGTACTAATTTGAAAGAGCACTGTTAGGCTATAATAAATCAGAGTACTAATCAATGACTCAAAAATGACTGAAGGCTAGTATATTTTTTAGCCAGCTCTCAGTAGTATTATTGCTTTGAAAATTACAGGTGGTTCTCTTGCTTACTCTCCTCTACACTGAGTATACATTTAGTACTAATCTCTGGTTACTGGAGAATTTACAGATATCATTATTCTATATTTTACTTATTGAGACAGGGTCTCCCTCTGTTGCCTAGGCTAGAGTGCACAAACATGGCTCACTACAGCCTCAACCTCCTGCGCTCAAGTGATCCTCCCACCTCAGCCTCCCGAGTAGTTGAGATTACAGGTGCACACCACCATGACTGGCTAATTTTTATATTTTTTGGAGAGACCGGGTTTCATCATGTTGCCTAGGCTGGTCTCAAACTCGTAAGCTCAAGTGATCTGCCCACTTCAGCCTCCCAAAGTCCTGGGATTACAGGCGTGAGCCACCACCCCACCCAGATGTCATTATACTAATGAAGACTGAGTTGTTCCTGATGAGAAAACGTATCAGGCTTCAACGATCTAGTTCTTGCTCTCCCTGTAAGTGGACTGAAGTGAAAATGGTTTGATAGTCTTTTGACCCGGAAAATGCCACAAAACCATCCAAATCAAGAGGTTCAAGCTCTCATGTTCACTCAAGAACACTCATGAAAATGCCCAGGCCATTAAAGGCAGGCATATACAAAAAGGTCACCAAGTTATCTGAAAGATGTCACTTTACAGAAACAATGTGTACCATTTTGACATTACAGGGTGGAGTTAGTAGGCGTGCCCAGGCCAAACAGTGGGCTAGACACAGGGTTGGTGGCCCAAAAAAAAATGTTAATTCTTCCTGCACATGTTTAAATACACAGGGAATAATGCTGAACTCAAGGGTTTAGATGTAAATTCTCCAGTCACTGAGCACACCCAGGTGAATGAAACACCCAAGATGTGCCAGCCACTGTCCTTTCAGAGCTCACGGTCAGATTAATTTGTATGTAAGCCCCCTCGGCTACATGGAGATGATCCTCGCGGGAAAGAAATTATTCCTAAACCACAATTGTTCCGTGGCTGCACAGAAAAAAAAGACATCCCAGAAGAAACTGACGAAACAAAACTTACGACACGGCCATACATTCACAATGAAATGTATGCATATATAAGTAAAAAAAAAAAAACCAAAATGCTGAGAATTTGGTAAACAGATGTGAGACTTACATAGAGAATGATACTGGTTTTAAGTTGTCTAATTCCTGAGAGAATACTCAAGGCACCGTAATAAAAAACAGATCAAAAGAAAATCTACAAGGCTTACTTGAAGGTTAAGGATAAGGTATAGAATACATATATGCACGCATGCATACATGTGTATGTGTCTACAGACACATGTATTAGAATATTAGAAACTAATTTGAAATGTTAAGCTAAAAATGTAAATAGCCAAGGGAGAAACGAAAGTAAAGTCAGATTACTCGTTGAGCCATTAAAAGTCCCTATCATGAAAAATTAACCTGGCTCAGGCCAGGCATGGTGGTTCACATCTGTAATCCCAGCACTTTGGGACACCGAGATAGGCAGATCGCTTGAGGTCCGGAGTTCGAGACCAGTCTGGCCAACATGCTGAAACTCCGTCTCTACTAAAAATACAAAAATTAGCTGGGCATGGTGGTGCATGCTTGTAATCCCAGCTACTCAAGAGGCTGAGGCATAAGAATCTCTTAACCTGGGAGGCGGAGGTTGCAGTGAGCCAAGATCATGCCACTGCACTCCAGCCTAGGCGACAGTGTGAGACTCCACCTCAAAAACAAAAAAACAAAAAACCCTGCTCACCCATTCCCAGCTGGAATAGATGCTCTTGTTCAGTGTGCCTAGGTAGGTATTTTACAAACAACTAGACAAAAGACAGTGTTCCACAATTACTTTCTTTTTCCACCAGGTCACCAGCCACTTGAAGCTACAAAAAAGGAATGAAGAGCAATTGTAACTGCTTAGAACAAAGGGAAAAGTGGCAAAATATTCCTCTGGAAAAGCAAAAACAAAAATACCCACAAAATACCTGAAAGGACTTAATGACTAACCACAAAGTGTTAGCCTCATTCAATTATATGAATGTAGATATCACGACATTGCCATGTGCAAGATATGGCAATACTATTGCTACATATCCTCTTAAAATCACTTCCATCTGATGCTTGGTGGCTCAGAAAAATACTAAGGTCATACTCTCGTTTACAGTCATTGGATAACTAGAATACTAACACAGCTAAAGAGGTTGGTTGGGACAAAAAACCTAGTGTCTTTATTTCCGTAACTTGTAATGAACCCTCCCCTACATCAGAATTTCTCCTTCATCCATTAACACACACACCCTTACTATTAAGTGAAATGTGAGAGCAACAATATTATCCCCAAAAAAGTCCACCTGTTATGTTTTTAAGCTCTGATAAGAAATTAAATGACTGCTTTACATTTGAAAGTACAGATAAGTATCATCGTTGGGGCTCTGTGGTTCCCACTGGGGCCAAGATCCCTACTGTTTTCCCAAGCCGTCTATTACGAATGACTAGATTCCGGTATTAGAATATATGTATCTAGAATCCCTACATTTCATAACTGCACAGATTTTGCTATCAGTGCTAGTTAAATAAGTTCATTTCTCTCCCCAAATAGATACCTCTTTTAAGGTCTCAAATTTTGACAGACTTTGGGATAAAATGGCTCTAAACATGCTTTGCAAATTCTCTGTATCATATGGAGAAGTATAACAACCTTTAAAAACTGTCTAAATATGGTGTTTCATACAATGGACTGAGTCAGACACAATTTTAGGAAATGGTTAATTTATTTCAGTGATAACTTTTTTATCATGAATATTTTCATGGGAAAAAGATATCTAACTCTTTTTTCCATTTCAAAAGAATCGGCCTCTTTCAAGTCCCATAGAAAAAATTTACTCTTAAAACTTTCCAGGCCGGGCGCAGTGGCTCAAGCCTGTAATCCCAGCACTTTGGGAGGCCGAGACGGGTGGATCACGAGGTCAGGAGATCGAGACCATCCTGGCTAACACGGTGAAACCCCGTCTCTACTAAAAAATACAAAAAAAAAAAACTAGCCGGGCGAGGTGGCAGGCGCCTGTAGTCCCAGCTACTCGGGAGGCTGAGGCAGAAGAATGGCGTAAACCAGAGAGGCGGAGCTTGCAGTGAGCTGAGATTCGGCCACTGCACTCCAGCCTGGGTGACAGAGCCAGAATCCGTCTCAAAAAATAAAAAAATTTCCTACTTAATTAAGAAAATCAGCTACACTGTCTTTAACCAGTAAATTATTACTATCTTGACATATTTAGACAATTAACAAAAGGAAGGAAACTTTCTAATCATTTTGCCTGAAATTACATCACAGTCATCTCTCCATGATAGACCCACCACCTGGGATGACAGGAAGCAGGTCAATAGCCTAGTGAATTAGACAGCTGTGTTGAAAGGTTGGTACTAAGGACCAGAAACACAAATAGAGCTCAAAAAGTTGAGGCTTTGGAGATGGAACTATACAACTCCATTTTTCCCCAAACTTTGGGTTGCATACTCAAATTTGCATACCTAATTCCTTAACTGGCTGCAATTAATCTACAACACTTAGATGTCCCAGTCTCCAATAGCCATAATGACAATTAAAGCAACAGTGAATACCTACATAGTACCATGTGCCAAGCACTGTTTTAATTGCTTTAGTGCTCTTCAAAAACAAAACAAAACAAAAAACAGAATTCTCCATTCAGATTTCTATATAAGTTATAGGGGGCCGGACGCGGTGGCTCACACCTATAATCCTAGCACTTTGGTGGGGGGGGGGGGGGGCAGATCACAAGGTCAGGAGTTCCAGACCAGCCTGGCCATATGGTGAAACTTCATCTCTACTAAAAATACAAAAATTAGCAGGGCATGGTGGTGCATGCCTGTAGTCCCAGCTACTTGGGAGGCTGAGGCAGAAGAATTGCTTGAATCCAGGAGGCGGAGGCTGCAGTGAACCGAGATCGTGCCATTGCACTCCAGCCTGGGTGACGGAGCGAGACCATCTCAAAAACAAAAAACAAAAAACAAAAAACACCTTATGGGGTCCTTGTTAAAAGGCACCTACTTAGTAAGGACCTATATACTTACATAAGTTGGATTTCAGTCAGACCCAAAGCTGTTTTTCACTTAATCAAATAAATTTTGCCAGCTAAACTGAGAAAATGTAAAAAAGTATTAACCTTCTAATAATATACAAAATATTGAACAAATGGTTAATTTATTTGATAAATAAAACAACCATTTCTAATATGACACTGAAATGGCAAAATGATAGCCACATCACACTAGGGAGAAATTTTAATAAGCAGACAAAACAAAATGCTAACATTGTCCATTCTTTCAAAGCACTGACATACAGAAGTGAAAAGATACAATTTACTGCACATTTTCAGGGTAGCTATGTTTACTGAAGTCTAAAAACTCCACCTTTAAAAGTCAGTATTATTTCTTGATGGAAGAAAAACCCACAGTAACTAGTTTTTTTTTATGTAATACTAATACTATTGGGTTTTCTTTGCAAATTCCTTTAGTTCAAGTATTACTAAAGAAACATAGACGTATGGACATTACAAATTCAGCTAAAAAATCAGGTAGTGCTGACTATCCTGTTTAATGGTAATATATGTATTAGGTATTTAAATTTCATTATAACACAAAATAATTTTAAAATGGAATTTCTAGAAAGATGCATTTTGTCACTCTACAGTGTGCCTGCCTCTTCCACTGTGTTGTGTGTTTAAGATGTTTGTCAATTTACCCAATTTTGTCACAGGCTGTTATCAACTGAATTGTGTCCTCTCACCCCCAAAATATATGTTAAAATCTTAACTACCATGTCTGAAAATGTAACCTTATTTGGAAATAAGGTCATGGTAGATGTAATTAAGAGGAGACCACACTGGAATAGGGTAGGCTCCTAAACGAATATAACTGATGTCCTCATAAGCAAAGGAAAACTCGAACACAGACATGCACAGAGGTAAGATGAAGCAAAAACATACGAGGAAAGGCAGCTGCGGGGTGATGGAGGCAGATACTGGAGTGATGCATCTACAAGCCAAGAACACCAAGGATTGCTGAGAAATGCCACAAGTTTGGAAGAAGGAAGGAAGGATTCTCCTCTAGAGCCTTCAGAGAGCATCACCCTGCTGACACCTTGATTTTGGACTTCTGGCCTCTGGAACTGTGAGAGAATAAATGTTGTGTTAAGTTACCCAGTTTTTTCTATGTTGTTGGAGGCGGCCCAGGAAACTAATTACACACACCATCTATTAAAATCTACCATTCTAAAAAAGCATCTTTTACGGTAAAGCACTGAAGTCAGCAAAACCTGGGTTCAAATACCTATGCAAATCAAAAGCTGTGTAACCAACCACAGGCATCTTTTGAATTCGCCTCTTTACTTGTAAAGAAAAGATAACAAAGCCTACCAAATAGGGTATTTCTGCAATATATTTTGTAGAATGCTTGCCACACTTCAAGTCTCTCCACTCTCAAAACCCTCTCTCCTTGTAGGGAGAGTGCATTAAACCTATGGTTACAGACTATTTCGCTAGCAAAAATGTATGAAAACAGAGGGCTGTAATTAAAATATTCAATAAATTTTACTGAAACCCTTGCTAACGTATAAACTTAGTTCAGTAATAAAGACTCGTTATTTAAAAATGCTTGTTCATGTGCAAGAACATTTATTTCATGTAATAAGCAAGATAATTACTTTTATGAAGATTAGTGGAAATATAACTCATAAACTTGATAAACACATTCTCCAATGTGGGAATTAGGTAAGAATATGGCCACAATGGTCAAGAGTCATCTGTCCAAGGACTCTTGAAAAAAGTTATAAAAGGCCAGCATCATGACATGCTGTGGATTAAACCTTGTATGAAGATAAAGTTTAGTGACTTGAATAGAAGACTTGAAAAAAAAATAAAACAAAATCAGGTTATATATTCTAATAAGGTAAAAGAACTGTAAATTATCCACTGCCACCAAGGACAAAGATTAGTTTCTAAACTCTTCATATGAATGCAAGTGGTGAATAAACCCTAACACTAAATGCTTACTATGTGTAAAAATGACACATTTTGTTTAATTCAAGCCGTGGAATGCTCCTAAAATAGGAGTTTTATGCACAAGAAAATGGTACCAAGTTTTAGTTATACATGCAGTGTATAAATGTTAAATTTTGGAAAGAAGCTGCCAAAACCAAATCCTAAAATATAGATTTGTAAGCAGTCACTGGCTCTGCTTTACCAAGCATTTTAAAAGATATAAGGAGTTTTCAATTTTATTTAATTTGGAGGAAAAAAGTGTATTCAAAAAGAAATCTTAACATAAATGCCTGCCTCCAAAATAGCCAGTTATTAAGAAATTTAAAAATATTATGCCATGGTATAACTTTAAGGGGGGGGAAAAAAAAACTATCATGAAAATAGGGACCAGGTGCCTATAGGGGCTCATGCCTATAATCCCAGCATGTTGGGAGGCGGAGGCGGAGGCAGAGGCAGAGGCACAAGGGATCACTTGAACCTGGGAAGAGTTCAAGGCTGCCGTAAGCGATGATCGCACCACTGCACTCCAGCCTGGATGACAGAGCGAGATCCCATCTCAAGAAAGAAAACAAAAAAGAAACAGAAAAAGAAAAATGAAAAAGAAGGAAGGGAGATCTAAGAACATCAAACTTAAGTAATTAGCTATAGGAAAAGGAGATAGCCCCACCTATGTTTGTAATAATGAAAACAATTTAGTAGTTAATTGTGGCTGCAAACATAGAGCTGGTTGGGTCATGTTTTTCTGCATACACACTGCCTAATATCTGGTGAGCCTCTATCACGTTAGGCACTTTACCAGATGGTACACACTAATTTTTGAATCTGGTACACAGTGTTTAAATCTTCACTACAATACTTAAAAACTGTTGAGTCTGCAAAGTAACTTAAATCTGTGACTCGGGTTTCTTTTCAGAAAAACAGTGAAGTAATAACTACCTTACAGGATTGTCATAAGGATTATATTGTGCAGGTAATACATTATTCCAGTTCCTGTCACATAGCATGTGCACATTTAGTATTAGCTAATATTATCTTTAATAATGAAAATAGCCCCTCAAATTAGCTAATAACAAATCATGTTTAGAGGCTCAGTAACTTGTCCAAAGTCACACATCTAGCTATTGTTAAAGGCAGTTTTAAAAACCCAAGGGCAATAAAATTTGTGCTATTTTAAAAAGTGTTCCAATAATGTTAAGTCTTTCCATTCCTCTTAGTTTTTTCTTCCTCAGCTGGTCATTTACAGAACAGAAAGCTTATTTCATAGACTTGAGGTAATTAAATGCTAGAAATGATGTCAGAAATAATCACTGAGTGAAGGGGCAGCAAATGACTTTCAATGCAAACAACAAATCCAACTGATAGTCCTTGCCTGGAATGATGGGGTCAAAAAGGAGCCTGGAGTGCTCTATGAGAAGGATTTGGAGGCTAATTCTGAGAAAGGCAGAAAAATAAAACAAAACAATGATAGCTGCCCACAGGGGTGGGGATGGAAGTGGTGGGAGAGGGTAGGGAACAAAGAACACAGGACGACCAGGTGCTGTATTTCCACCATTGCTGTTCAAATACAATATACTTCAACTATCTATTGAGCTCCATGCAAAAACACTCTCAATAACTGAAGCATCTAACGTCTTCCATACAATATGAAATTAGCCCATTAGCACAATTCTATCCCTTGATATACAATATATATTTTACAAATTAATTAGAATATTTGTTCTGTATCGTGAATAAACTTGACAAGAAGCCCAAGTCATTCTAAGTGTATATATGGGAGCAAAAGAGCCTGATGAAAAAGGAGGAACGTAAGTGGAGGGGATGAAAAATGCCTAAGCAAAGCTCATGCCCAAATAAATCACTGATTTGCATTAGTTTTGGCATGCACATCTAAGTAGTCTTACTAATAACATTACTGCTAGACCCTGAACACTTAAAATATTGTTCTGAAGAGATTCTTTCTATAATCAAAACATTTAATTACATTTATCAAGTAAATTTTCCTTGAGGTATTCCATTAAAAAGTTTCACTTGCGTAACAAAAAAATACTTCCCTACAAAACTATCTCATATGCTTCCTTCCATCCCTTTCTTGCTATAACTCATCTTTAGATTAATGCTTAAATTTAAGCTATGATAACTGACTTCTCTACTTTTGATTCATCCTCCAACACCAACTGCCAGTTAACGGTATGCTTTGTTGAAACACTAAACATACTTTCATGTAACTAAAATATCTGGATTTTTTAAAATGTTAAGAATCTCAAGTGCACGGTATAATAAAGATGTACATATTTTAATATATCTAAAATGGTGGTATGTAGGGATTTAAAAAACCATATATACACAGGAAGGTGCGTGTATGCATTTATTATATATATATATGTGTGTGTGTATATATATATATTTATCACCCTCAGGAGATCCTGAATTAGTAAGTCTGTGGTGATCGATCATCCTCTACTCCCCATCCCCCCACCAAAATATTTTCAGAGAGCTCCACAGATGATTCTGTTACGTATTTCCTGCCTGAGGACCACAGAGAGAGGACATCTCAAATTGCTTTCAATATTTATATGCCCATATTTAAAGGATGCCTTTCCACTAAAAGAAAACAATTTGGGTTCTTAAGTTCTAGTTTTAGAAAGTTTTGCTGGATATCAAGACATTTCTTTTTTAAACCTTCCATTAAAAATTATACTAATATTTTTCTTCAGAAGTAACAAATTTTCAGTGTCTACAATTTGCTAGTTTAAAAGATATCATATATAAAACCACAGCATGAACAATATTAAAGATTTATAATTCTGCGCCACATCGTAGTATGACCACTTCAAATAATTTAGACCTTTATTTTGCCTAACTTAAAAATGAATATAAAGATACTTGCCTTTCTATATATTATGTAAATAAAATATTTTAAAAGAGAAATATGTTAAAGTTTTCTTTGTAAGTTAAAAGCCAAGTATTTTATTAATATAGCACCCAATAAAGTAATGATGATGAAGGCACATAAGGTATAACGAAGTTTTAATATTAGAATCTTCTTGTTCATTACAGGTTGTGCCCATCTAACATATATATATTATGTTGTATATTTATGTTAGATAGCTAATATATATATACAACATAAAACTTTTTATATATATATATATATATATATATATATATATGATACAATAGTGAGGAAAAACAAAATATTCTCTAAATCACTTGTGGTGAGGGGTGTGTGTGTGTGTATCGAAGTTTAGACTGGCCTGGGTGCGGTGGCTCACACCTGTAATCCCAGCACTTTGAGAGACTGAGGTGGGTGGATCACGAGGTCAGGAGATCGAGACTATCCTAACCAACACGGTGAAACTCTGTCTCTACTAAAAATACAAAAAAAAATTAGCCGGGGCATGGTGGCAGGTGCCTGTACTCCCAGCTACTTGGAAGGCTGAGGCACGAGAATGGCCTGAACCCGGGAGGCAGAGCTTACAGTGAGCGGAGATCACAGCACTGCACTCCAGCCTGGGTGACAGAGCAAGACTCCATCTCAAAAAAAAAAAAATTATTAGACTGGTAGAAAATTTATTCAAATTAACTGAGTAACAGTAATGTTCATATACTCTCACTAAACTGAAAATCCATTTCAATAATACTGTACTTATTTGATACTAAGAAACTTCACATTTATCTCTGAATTAGGAATGTATCTATAATCACTAGCATGTCATATTAGAAGCACTGTCTACTTCTGAATGGTGTTTCTTACAATCAATGGTACCTTATATCCCACGAAATACAGTGTTTATTTAAAAAGTACTTTTTCAATTTAAAAAGATGACTTCTTCTTTTTAAATTTGCAAAACATCCCCTAACCCCCAAACAACCCTAAATGTGTGGCTCCTTAAACTACAATATTTCGTATGAGTGAAAAATGGCAAATAAATTTAATGAAGCAACTAAACTCTCAGAACAAAAGGAACTGCTCTGGTAAGAATGCAATAGCTTAAATAATGAATGCATTTTTATCAATTAAATACTATATGGAGTTACTTTCATAGTTTTAAATAATTTCACACTTCTAGTATTTTCATCTTCCGATACTTTCAAATTATTTGTCTACCCTTTATTGGAGTAAAATTAAAGTAAAGGAACATTCTACCTATAATATGATACAAAATAAGTTTCTATCAGTGTATATGCATTTATGCTAAGAACACAAGCTAATGTTTAATGAAATGTTTAAATACAGATAAAAATGTAAAAATCAGGGGTTCTGTTTGCTAATACTGCAGAAAGGCATAACATTCTAACATGTCACAAATTAAAACACTACGTGATTTGGTGTCTAGTTATCACTGCTTGCAACACTTCAAACCAATGTATTAAAATGGTTAGATTACTCCTTGCACATTTCTAATTGCTAGTATTCTAGTGACAGAATTGTGACCAAAAGCATAAAAAATGTGATAGGTCCTATGCCAAATGTATCAAAGTAAGATAATTAACTTTTCTCTCCATCATTTAAAAAATGGCAAATGCAATTATGAGTTTTGAAAATTCTGAATGAGGATAATCTCCTTTCACTTAAATTCTATACAACAAAAAACAAGGACGTAAGAACAAGCACATGATAACTTATTTCAACTATTTTAAAAGAGTGTCACCACACATTTCCAAGATTGGTTTCTAGACACGGTAAGGATAACTGGTTAGGTAACTTTCACCACTAGAATCTTCAAACCAGTGCAATGCTTGTACATTTTTTTTTTTAAGTACACACATGAAGGTCCAACAGTGATAAAAAGCTTGGTATCAAAAATCACCAGAAAGTCTTATGCTTTTTATTGCTACTTAATCCAAGTGACTGTCACTTAATTTTAATAATGGTAAACACAACTAAACTAGTTTGAGAGAAATCTCAGCCAATACAATTTCCTTAAGGGCAAAGCCAATTATTTCCTGAACATTAAAACTTTGCATCCATATAAAAGGTTTTCCTCATAACCCTAAGGAAAAAAGAGCTGAAACCAACTCAAATTATTGACTGAATTGAATTACCTTGGAAATAAATGCCATGTAAATATTTTTACTCTTTACTTTTCTAAATAACAAAATAAATACTGTACTATCTCTGTTCAGAACTTGTAAGTCATCTTTTATTTTTGGCCAGGAACCTTAAAGTTTTTATAGCTCTCTAGGTCATCAGAGCTAGGCAAGACCAATCCAATTTTGAATGTCTGGTGTGTTCTATCATTTCTTGGAGCTATCTTTGCTTAGAAATTTTGGATAAACAGAGCAAACGATGAATTGCTGGGAAGGCACTGGAAACAAAATGACTATTCATAGAACCAAATAAAAGCCTTCCGCTGGGCACGGTGGCTCAAGCCTGTAATCCCAGCACTTTGGGAGGCCGAGGCGGGTGGATCACAAGGTCAGGAGATCGAGACCATCCTGGCTAACACGGTGAAACCCCGTCTCTACTAAAAATACAAGAAAATTAGCTGGGCGTGGTGGCGGGCGCCTGTAGTCCCAGCTACTCAGGAGGCTGAGGCAGGAGAATGGCGTGAACCTGGGGGTGCGGAGCTTGTAGTGAGCCAAGATCGTGCCACTGCACTTCAGCCTGGGGCACAGAGCAAGATTCCGTCTCAAAAAAAGAAAAAAAAAAAAAGCCTTCCATTAGAAACTAAAAAACACCAATGGTTTTATATCTGTGTATGTAAGTAAAACCTAAACGAGAACAAACAGCAAATAAAAATTAAAAGCAAAAACAAACAGGAAGCCAACCCCCAATTTTTTCCTACTCAGTTTACCTTGGAGGCTACAGTGTTATCCAGAGTCCTACAAAACACATGATGGGTATTTTGTTCCTGGTATACATACTAATGTCTTTAAGTCCACTAGTACCACTACACATTTTGTGCAATTAAGAAATTAACTTCAGGCACATGACCAGTGAGTACTTTAGTTTCAGTACTATCTATGCAGAATAGCAAATATAGTGTGAAACAAAGCAATGCAAGCATGTATGTGAAATTTGGCTCCATGCCAAAACTGGCTTTCTGCTTACCTATATTAAAAATAGAACTGCCAAACTACCAATATATCTCTTTATAATATCTCTTATTTTACCTTCATCAAGACTAAGAGCTTTAACTATAACCCATGTTAATTACTCACATTTCTCCAATTTTCTACCAGATTTTAAAGAGTATTTTATTATCTAAACTTTTTCAACTTTCTATTTTCTCTGTATGTGCATGAAGACGGGCATACAGAGAAACAGAAAAAAACTACACGACTTCCACAATAAACATACACAGATATTATACACATACTGAGGAGGCTGCATGATTTTTATATCAAAGTACATGCTTTTTCCACCACACAGTTCTTCACTGTTGTTACGATAGAAAGCTTTTGCAAAATATAAGCACATGCTAGTAATAATTCAAGGTTTTAAGAATTTATAGGTTAAAAAAATACAATTCCTAGAACACTGTTATCAAACAAATAAGTTTTATTGGCATCTAAAAACAAAATTCACCCAACATTGAAACGTACTTTAATATTTACGTTGTTTTCTTGTGTCTTTTTTACTCACTGCAGTATGAGGAACAAATCACAAACACTTACTTTGGAGAAACAGAGACCATAGTGTAGATTTTACAAAATCACTTTTTAAAATCTCTGTATTGTGCTCCTCAAATACCTAGAGCCAGTCTTTGCATAAAATATCACAGCTTTATCTATAATCTTAAAATTCTGCAGCAGCCTAAAGATATGGATAAGATATACCACCACTTGCTATTCTGAAATATATCTATTACCATATCCAACCTAATGATAGTTATCTAAAAAATTCTTTCTTCCATAGGAAGTCTCTGACAAGCTGTTATTCATTTCCTTGACATTAAAAGAATCTGGGGCCAACATTTATATTTTATCAGAAAAATAAAAAAAAAGTTTACCTACCATGTTCATATTAAGAACAATGTCTATACAAGTCAGTTGTACAATTATTTTAAGAGAAAGGTGAACATGAACATCAGATTAACTTAATTCTGGCAGACAAAAGTGAACAACTATGGTCCAGTCAGCCATTATCTATTACAGAGAGATGACAACTTTACAAAAGGTATCTTTTACCTACTGAGTGATGATTATGTCCCCTCAGTTTCTGTGCTTTCTACCACTGGTTCACTTTCTATATCAGCAACTGTGTCACTCTTCTCCTTGTTTATTTCATTTGAAGATGTCAGTTTTTCATAAAGTTCAGGATCATTCTGTACTGGTATAGGTGGTGGCTGAGCATGTCTCTCTGTATTTTCACCATTAACCTGAGGTACATTATCACCTTTTCGTTGAGAAGTGGCCCCTTCAAAATAATCAAAAACCCGAGCATGAGGAGGGGGAACCCAAGTGTTTTGAATTCTGTCTCGTCCAAGACGATTTCCGTTCATTTCTCTGCAGAAATCAAAATCTCTGTCATCCCTATCCCTTTGCCTCTCCCAGGGTCTTCTGCGGTCATCAAAATCTCTGTGAACTTCTTGTCCAAATCCTCGGTTCCAAGGACCACTTCTAGGATCAAATCGATAGTTTCCAGACCGAAATCTACCTCTTTCTTCATGTAAGCCTTTTGGACCACCGTAGACTGGTAGAACCCGATGCTCTCTCTCATCAAAATCTCCTCTATGCCCCCAGGGCTTCTCTGGATTAAAGCCAAAGTGGTCTCTTCGACCAAGATGATCTATACCTGGCCTCACAAGATTCTCTCTTATATCTACAGGAGGTCTTCCAAAATGATCCCTACCATCTAGTGGAGGCCGTCCAGGACCCTCTCTTGGATCTATAGGCCGCCCAACCACATCTCTAACATCCACAGGGGGAGGTCTACTAATGCTTTCCCTGGTTTCTATAGGAGGAAACCGGTAATCTCTGTCTCCTTCCTGTTGAATGTTATCATTCCCAAGTGGTATCCTTTTTTCTGGGTTAGCAACATTGTCTATGCTTTGTCTTCCAGGAGCTAAAAAAGGTCTTTCTGGCTGACTAAAAATATCTCCTGGAGGAAAAGGTCCACGGGGTGGTGGATGAAGAGCTGAATCAAGTACCGATGGGGGTGGGATTCCCCGTTGGGGTGGAATTCCAGGCTGTATTAAAGGGAATCTTGGCCCAGGTGCCTGTGGTATTAGTCCTGGACGAATGTCTAACATTGGCATTGTGGGCATCCTTTGATTAGGGATACTTAAAGGGGGTAAGTTTTGAGGTCCAGCTGGTGGCTGTGTTCCCAGAAGTCCAGAAGTATTTGGAACATTTGGTGGCTGTACTCCTACAAGTCCAGAATTGTTAGGTATATTTGGGGGTAGCACTCCCAAAAGTCCAGAACCAGTTGACACACTGGGTGGCTGTATTCCCAATATTCCAGAGTTATTTAGAATATTTGGTGGTTGGGCTCCAATAATCCCAGAACTACTGGAAACATTAGATGGCCGGACCCCAAGAATTTCAGAATTACTTGATACATTTGGTCTTTGGACTCCCAGAATTCCAGAATTGCTTGTCACATTTGGTGGCTGTCCTAAAATTGCAGCATTACTTGAAATATCATTTGGAATCACTAAAAAAAAAAAAAAAAGAAAAGAAAAAACTCAAAATAACAGTCAAAAGTTTCCAATAATTTTAGCTTAATCAGCTACTTGTATCCCCCAGTAATCAAGGTACATTAGCTACTACATGAAATCTTTTTAAGTTAAACAAAAATGTCAGGTATTATACTGATTTTCCACCTTTAATAAAAACCTTTCTAAACCATAATTTTTTTTTTTTTTTTTTTAAGAACACAAGTGGAGATTTAAAAGGCTTTAGGACAGGAAAGAAAAGAAAGGAAAGCACACTTGGAAAAGACTCAAACAGACATCAAGGTCAAGCGCCTCTAAACCATAATTCTTAATGTACCAACAATGGGACTACAGAAAAAGGACTTACTGTTTTCAAACACCATATTTATCTTCTAGAGTTAGCTGGATAATACCTATTAGAAGTAAGTTCCTGGTAGAAGTTATTCACACTCAATACTTGTTCATTTTTATCTTTCTGTAAGTATACAGATTTTGTGTAATATTATTTTGACAACACATTGAAGTAGTCTCAATAGGACGGAAAAAAAGGGGTGGTGGTTTGAGGGTCTTAATGGAATCGTACTGAAATCTAGACTGAAATCTAGATTACCCTGAATAGAAGGCCACTTTTTTCAAATAGAAATTTTAAGACATAGTGATCTCTTTTTTAAAGAGTGCAATATTTCAGCATTTGTAGATTGAAGTGGTTACAAATGCACACTACCCCAGAATTAAACAACAAATACAGAGAGGTAACCTAGCTTGGACTTAACTTTTTTAAAATTTTATTATTATTTACCTGATCTGGTGTTTTCACCAGAAGAAATCTGGTGGTCTATCAGATGAGGTACTTTATCTTCAGGCTCTGCCTGTTTAGTTGGAGCATTAAAAACATTTCCAGCTGGCAGAGCGGAAGTAGCAAGATTGCTGGCAACAGAGCCACCCGGTATAACAAGGCTACCAAATCCAACATCTTTCACAGTTTCCGGGGTCATGGATAATGACGGCTGCACTAAAGCTGTTTAAAGAGGAGAAAAACATATTTCATATTTAATGAGTCAATTCATGTGCTAAGTTTTCTGGCAGTTTGAGTATTTAATTTATAATGGCATCTCTGCATTACTAAGCACATTATATATAACAACCAATGCTCAAATGACAAAATGAGTCATCATGAAGAGGCTAAATTACATTTAGAAAGCTTTATCCAAAAATAGTGAAAACTAACAATTTTCAAAAATATTTCACCAAAAATATTAAGATCAGCACTCAAAAAAAGTAAATTCTAGTAACAAAAAAATTAATAATTTTCCAGGAATGCCAGATAAGTGAATGTCTAAACATATAGAAATGACTAGTGCAGACTGAAATGTACGAGTATGAAAATCTGCCCAATCCCCCTGCAATTACAATGTACTAAGGTCCTAACATTCATTTAACATTACCTTTTGTCAAATGAAGTTAGAAACTCATCAGATGAGAATACATAAGGTGGACTACAAATATGAAGCTATAAACTTTCCATCTTAAAGAATGGGTAGAAATATTCCTAAGTGCATTTGTCACACATATTAAAAAACACAACCAGAGGAATACAAAATAATTACACAATTAAAATTTTTAGTACAATTTATGTCACTTAGAATACTGTAAAATCATACTTGTAGAACTTAGGAAATGCTTTATCTTCATATGTAACTCTAGATTACCCGGGAAAAACTGTTAGCATACAAGAGCTACAAAAATAAAACCATCTATGATCATGTACGAGAATTAAGAGAATTAAATGAGACAGGCAAAGGCAATTGGGAAAGCATCTGACACACAACTATTTCTCTTTTTCCATTAACTGACTGCAGATTTTCCAAAATTAGTGAACTAGGAAAAAATTGGGAGGTGGGCTCTAGTTACTCTCTGTGAATAGTGAATTCAGAAATGACTTCTGAACACTTTGTCTAATTTTCAGAAAGAATAAACAATTCTTCCTAATGAACCAATAATAACAAAAAGAAAGACTTTTAAACCTATCTTTTTTTTTAAGATGGAGTCTCGCTGGGTTGGCCAGGTTAGAGTGCAGTAGTGTGATCTCAGCAAGCGATTCTCCTGCCTTAGCCTCCCGAGTAGCTGGGATTACAGGCGTGAGCCACCACACCCGGCTAATTTTTATATTTTTAGTGGAGACAGGGTTTCACCATGATGGCCAGGTTGGTCTTGAACTCCTGATCTCAGGTGATCTACCTGCCTAGGCCTCCCAAAGTGCTGGGATTACAGGCTTGAGCCACCACGCCCGGCCACTAATTCCTGCTTCTAGGTTTTCTTAAAACAATTCTGACCCACCTCGGCCTCCCAAGGTATTGAGATTACAGGCGTGAACTACCATGCCCGGCCAAATTTTAAAGCTATGTAAACACTGAAAGGGAGACAAAATTTAAGAATACAAGGAAAATGAATTAGATAATCAAAAGTTAAAATCTTTATATATCACATACACACTCTTCAAGTCTAATTTTTGAGGTAGTCTTCCCTGAATTACTAAAGGTTTTTTCAGAAGCTTGGAGAATTAATGTACATAAAGAGTAGACTAGAATGAAAAAATTATTAAAAGGGTATATATTAAGCATTTCTGTAACGTCCAATGATAGGAAAAAGGAAATGAATAAATGTCTATATTTACTGTTATGTTGCATTACTTTTGATATGTCTATTCTAAAGAAAATACAGATATCAAAACCAAGTAGGCTAGAGTGTATATCCCATAAAAATGTAAAAAAAAAAAAAAAAAAAAAAATCACATATGAAACTGACACCACAACTACAAATGAAAGATTTATTTCAGGTAACCCTGATAAACAGTAATTTGATTATACATTTTTTAATTAAACTTTTAGGTTCAGGGGTACATGTACAGGTTTGTTATATAGGTTACTCATGTAACAAACAAATATTTATAGATACACGCACATGTACCCCTAGTTATGATTATACACCTTTGGGATTAAAAAAACGTGGCAGAAAAATCTTAGTTTCATCCAGTAGCCTTGTTGGCAGTAACACTACTTTCAAACTACTATGTGTATGTCTGTATAGTACAATAATGAAAAGCAATCATGTTACTGTTTTCAGTATATGAGAACACGGGCAAATATAAAAATCAAACTAGCTAATTTGTTAATAATGCATATTCATTTTTTTCTGTTCAAAATGCACATTTTCTAGTTCTGTCCACTAAAAATTCCTAGACTCAATGAAAACCCAAGAGCAAAATGAGAATCTAGTACCCAGAGTGAATTCTCTAGATACCGTACGTACCCCAATTGGAAAAACGGCCGATTCTCAGATTGGAGGGAGGAAAACACAAGATTTGTCTGGGATATACTGGGCCAAAAAGCTAAGCAGCTCTCAAAACTAATGTGACAGGGAAGCAACACAGGTCTCCCACCATCCAAAGATGAAACAATTTGCACTTCAAAAAAAAAAAAACGCAACTGACTAGAAGTAAAAAAAATCCACTAACCCATAAATACTAAAGAAACTGAAGGAGAAAAAAAATGGGAGGACTAGGGCAGGACTGCACTAACATTAAGACATTTAATACACATAGCAAAACAAAAAACACAAAGAGGATGAGAAGAACTTCTCTGAATTTTGACTAAAATAAAACCAATCATAAGACAGATTAAGACAATCAACCAATTTAAATAAGAACTATCATTTACCGTTAGTATTTCAGAAATTATCTAACATGCACTTGTCTTAAAGCTTTCATAATAAAAATATTAACAGTAATTCACAAGAATGAGAACTGACACACTGAAACTAACACTACCATGAGTAAAGAAAATTCTAAAAGTAGAAACCTTACATGTTGGTACTACTGGTGGAATTGCAGGGGGTGGCACAACAGGTGGGGGAACTGGAGGCGGCATGAAACCTACATGGAAAAAAAAGAACCCAAAAAATAGCACAAGAAAAATTACTTATTTTAAATCAAAGATTCAAATAGCTACAAATGAAACTTCATATTCTTAAAATGGACTACAACCTCATATTTATACATATTTTTTTCTATTTAAAAAATGGCTTTTATATATGCTGCCTTATTTGATCCCTAATAAGCTAGGTAAAGCAAAGAGATCCTGATTTATGAGAACATCCTATTTATTTACTCATTCAAGTCCTGTAGCATGCTCTATGGTGCTGTAAAATCAAAGATTAACAGGAGCCAGGTAAACTGTTTATATATGCCATTTTATTTAATTGATACATGTGTTTACTCACTAGATCAAAATGTTTCTGTTTCTTTGGATAACACTACATTATGTTTTAAGCATTGAAGTAAATCTTCTATTTAATACTGACTTTTTAATGATTTCAATTACATTATTAATTTTAGATACCGAGTCTATGTTTCTCAGGCTGGTCTCAAACTCCTGGCTTAAACAATCCTGTTACTTCAGCCTCCCAAGTAGGCTGAAGTAGGGACCAGAGGCACACACCATGGTGCTCAGCTTTTTAATCATTTTAAGTATCACACTGTAAATTTGCTTCTTTGCACTTTCTGAAATATAAAGCTACCATTATATTCAACTAGAAAATAAAGACTAAAATAATTTTAAACTATAAAATCTACTTTGGTATTCAAGGTTTGTTCCTCCTCTCACAATCCTAATTGTAACTAAGTTTTGTGGTAAATTATATGATACACATATTTAATATTTTTAATAAGATATACCTTTTGTACGTTTAAAAAAGTGGCTAAAAATAAGAAAATAATAAAAATACATGATTTTTCAATAAGGAACGACTTTATAAAGCCTATATGGTTATGATTTTTGAAATAATCACTTAAAAATTTCTGAAATATTTAATTTTGAAATCACAAAGAGAGAAAATTAACAAAGTTTTCAATATTTTAAATAAAGTTATTAAAATTTGTATCAATTTCCTATTACACATTAAACTGTAATTTAAAACATTTACAATTGCATGACCTGTAAATTACAACCATTCTCAGACAACAAATTTATTGTTTAGTCTTGCTAAAAACTCTACCCAACATCTAAGAACTTAAGTTACAGAAGTCAACATACTGTATTTCTTCTCTTATAATATGCAAATAATTCATGAATTCAAATACATTTTAATTTGGAAAAACAATATATATATTGTTTTGACCTAATAAACTTGATAACAAAATTCCTGAATTAGAGTTTCTAGGTAAAAACTATAACTTAAACGGGTATCTCAAAAAGTAAATACATATAACTGCTTACATAGTTTAAGGTGGAGCTTTTAGGCTGGGCACGGTGGCTCATACCTGTAATCCCAGCACTTTGGGAGCATCGCTTGGTTCCAGGAGTTCACAAGTATCTCTCCATCATTCTTCTAACCTAATCTCCCATGGTCTAATAAAAGCTCTTTTTTTTTTTGAGACAGGGTCTCACTCTGTCACCCAGGCTGCAGTGTAGTGGTGTGAACACAGTTCATTGTGGCCTCCACCTCCTGGGCTCAAGCCTCCTCAGTAACTGGGACTACAGGTGTGTACCACCTCGCCTGGTTACTTTCTTATTTTTTGTACAGACAGGGTGTTACTCTGCCTGGGCTGGTCTTGCACTCCTGCACCCAAGCAATCCTCTCACCTCAACCTCCCATGGTGCTGGGATTATAGGTGTGAGCTACCATGCCCAGCCTAAAACCTTAAACTATATATTTAGTTGTGTTTAAGTAATCTATAGGTTTTACCTGGAAAATCTAATTCAAGAAACTTTTTTTTTGGTTTATCAGTAATTTATTGGTCAGTACTTGCTTTGGCAGCACATACCCTAAAATTGGGATGATATAGAGATTAGCATGGCTCTTCTACAAGGATAACACACAAATTTGTGAAGTGTTCCATATTTAAAGAATAAAAATAATTTATTCGGTCAAAATGAAGTATTACAAATTCAATTAGTCTTTTAAATATAATTTCTAATGTTTAAATGGAGCCTACTGATTCTTACGAGGGACAATGCAAATTTTCTGATGAAATGCTGATAATTATTAGAGAACTTTATATAAAAACTGCAACAGAAATTTTACATTAAGAGTAGGTTTTTTTTTTTTGCCTTTTTTTCTTTTTGAGACAAAGTATTGCTCTGTTACCCAGGCTGGAGCGCAGTGGTGTGATCTTGGCTCACTGCAACCTCTGCCTACCAGGTTCAAACCATTCTCCTGCCTCAGACTCCCGAGTAGCTGAAATTACAGACCTGAGCCACCACGCCTGGCTAATTTTTGTATTTTTAGTACAGATGGGATTTCACCATGTTGGTGAGGCTGGTCTCAAACTCCTGACCTCAAGTGATCTGCCCACTTTGGCCTCCCTAAGTGCTGGGATTACAGATGTGAGCCACCATGCCTGGCCATGGTTTTCAATTATTCTAAAGAAATTCCATTTTTCTGTGCCAGTGCTTCTTCTCCCACCAATTTGCATCCTGAGAACAAGTTAGAAAAGAAAACTCTCTGGCCCCTACCACAAACCGAATAAAGCAAAAACAGTGGAGGCTGGGCCCAGCAATCTGTGCTGTAACAAGCCTATGCATGCTAAGGTCTCAGAACCACTGCTCTATGGTATTTAAATCTAAAAGAAGAACAACTTAAATGATAATCTAAATAGAGTTCAAATATTAAAACAAAAATTCCTTACCAGGTGGTGGCTGTGAAGGGTTAAAACTTGCTCGTAAAAAAGGAGGTGGAGGAATTGGACTAAATCCAGGAGGAGGAACCGGCATCGACACAGGAAATGCTGGTGGGACTAAACTAACCGTAGGCACAGCTGGCGCCACTGGAATCTTTTGTGGACAGACAAAAAAGTTCAGTCATCAGTTTATTCACCTGCATCTTGGAACAACTAAAGGCAAATTATCCTATTTCTCTTTCAGGATGGTAACAAATACTATTAAAAAGGGTTTTATGCCCCCTTTTTGTATACTTGCAAGTGAACCGACTTAGGGTAAAAACAAGGCCATGTTATTCAACAGATAGTTTTTACTTGGAGATTATGAATTTGATCTTACATTCAAGTGATGTAAACTAATGGTAACCTAGTTCAAAACTGAGTATTATGCTCCATTTTAAACTGCCATCTCCCACTAAGTAACACCTATGTTATGCAACCTAACCACCATTAGGAAGCATGTCAATAACAGCTTTAGAATGGCTTAAATTTCTCATAAATTTATTTTCTAATCCTAGCATAAGTGCCTTTTACTCACTCTAGGTACAAGTCGCAAGTATTCATCTGCACCACAGCTTTAGCTCTCTTCTAAATTTCACATTACATCAAGTGTCTATTCAACATCCCAAGTGTGCTGACAAAAAGATACTTCTACCTAACACGTATGAAACTGATTTTCCAGTCATCCTTCCCAAAAGAACTCTTCTCACAGTCTTTCCCAGTCTCAGTTAATGGTAACTCTATCTTTCCAATTTCTTGGACTAAAAACCTTGCCTCTGCTTTTGCTCATAATAATCCCAAATCCAATCACACTAGGAAAAGTCCTGTTGGTTACAACACCTTCAAAATACACCTAGTATCTGACCATTTCTCATTACCTCCAGTGCAATAAACATTCCAGAAGTCTATTTTGACCCATCACCAGCTCTCATCTGGATTGCTACAACTGTCTTTTAACTGGTCTTCCTACTCAAAGCTCACTACAGCCTATTCTCAAAGTAGTAACCAGTGCAATTCTTTAAAACTGTAAGCCAGATCAAGTCACTCCTCTGCTCAGAATCCTCCAATGGCTCCTTCTCTCTCTCTCTTTCTGTCACATGTAAAGACCCACCATCCTCATCTCATTCCAAGTGAAAGCCAAGTCCTTGGAGAGGTTTATCTTCAACTAACTTGCCTTTCACTGGCTTTATTCTAGCCCACTTAACACTCCTGGACCACACCAACCATATTCCTGGTGTGGGACCTCTGCACTGGTTGTTGCCTCTGAACAGAATGTTCTTCATCAGATATCCACATGGTTAATTCCCTTAGTGCTTTTAAGTCATTGCTCAAATTTCTCATTCTCAATTAGGTCTATCCTCACCATTCTATGCCTTATGCTACCTTTTTCCTTCCATAGGATCTCATAATCATATTTATTTTACATTTTCTGTCACCACTATTGAGAATAAAAGCTCCAAAAGGGCAGAGATTTGTGGGGGTTTTTCACTGATACCTAGAAGAGTGAGTGTCACAGAGCCAGTGCTCAATAAATATTTGTTCAATAAACATATTTAAATATGAATGACATCATTTCTAAAAATAATTTTTCAAAAAGTATTTGATTAAACTCATTAAAATAACTTACTGTTCTATCAATTTGATTCCTCAGAAAAACATGAATCTAAAAAAATCCTGTGAGTTCTCAGAAACAGTATTTCCATATTTATCTTTATTTTAATGTGTTTAGCACAATGATACCACAGCATTAGCAGACTTTTTTTTTAAAGAGATTTAAAAGCAATATTCTTTTCCCTAACACTACTGACATTTCCCTAACACTAAACATTTATTCTGATATGGAGATTTTCGTTCCAGTTTGATAAAGTAAATATAGGATTAAAAACAGAAATGTAAAAGAACACATTCAGGAAAAAAAAAAAAAAAAGACCCACTTCAACACTAACCTGCAACATAGCAACAGGAGGAGGGAAAACCTCTGCCTGGGTTGTGACCACTGTCTCCTTTTCAACTGGAGTTGGGCTCTGAGTTGTCTGGACCGTCTCTTTAACAGGTTCTGCGCTTTTCACAGTTTCCCACTCTAAACAAAATATTTGAAATTGATTTCCTTTGGATAGGTGAAACTTTTCATTTTCTTCTTTGTATTCATTTATTTCACATCTAAATTCTTCATCTACCTTGGCACATCTTTAAGATATATCCACAACTGTAGATGCCACTCTAGACTTCTGCCCAGATTAATTTGATTAGGATACTATAGAGTTCAAAAACCCATGACACGAGACACAAAGGAAAGACACTAAAATATTTCATCTAAAGAAAACACTTAGAAGGGATATAATAGATATGTATATCTCAATGGCTGGCTGATATAAAAGGAACTAACCGTACTCAATTTTTTAATCACAAAATACAACAAAGGAAGACCAACTAGAAGAGTATTAATCCAATACAATAAAATCCTTCTGAAAATACAGCTATGCAAAAAGAGAACAAAGAAGCTCTAATGGTTCCTCTCTCATGCTTCTCCATCTCAAAGTAAAGATCAAGTAAGATAAGTAAGATTTATATGACTTTGCCTCTCTGTACCTATCTGCCTTGATCTCCTACTACTCCTTCCTCACTCACTCGGCACAAGCTATACTGGTCTCCTTATTTTTGAATACAAACATGGCACTTGCTGTTCCCTCCGTATAGAATGTTCTTTCCCCAGATGACTGCATGCCTTACCCTTTCAAATATCTCATTCTTCATTAGATCTTCTACAACCACATAAAAACTGCAACACCTCTACACCCACATTACCCATCTCCCTTCCCTGATTTTTTTCTTAGAACTTACTGACACTAAAGTACTATATTGTTTATATATTTTGTTTATTATCTGTTTTCTTCACAGATAATAAATGTGTGAAACATGGTGCTAGTAAACTTTATAGCATTTGAGGCTTTATGGGCCATGTGTTCTCTGCTGCAAGTGTTGAACTGTTATTGCAAAAAAAAAAAAAAAAAAAAAGCGATATAAAATAGGTAAACAAGTGAGCATGGCTGTGCTTCAATAAAACTTTACAGAACAGGCTACCAACAGGATTTGGACCATGGATAGTAGGTTGCTGACCTCTGCGCTACACTCCACAAGAGGAAGAATTTTTGTCTATTTATCTCACTGCTATAATTCCAGTTCCTAAAATTAGGCCTGATACACAGTACAAAGTAAAATATTTACTAAGTGAAGATAGTGGAATAAGCAGCCATTGGTGCGGGTGGGGTAAAGAGTAGGCCTGACAGGAAGAGTTTAATAGAAACAAAAATGGTTCAAAATTTTGCATTGGTCTGAGAAACAAATATTCAGAAAATTAGCTAATTCTGATAAACGAGCTAAGGTGTGAAGAAAAAAGGTGTGTATATACATTTCAGTTCTTTTTCAAATGTTTAGATTTCCTATTGGTTATAACTGCAAATCATTTTGTCAATTTTTAACTGAAATCTTTTAAAATAAAAAGACAATTTTGGGAGGAAAAAAAAAAAAGCAGGCTGGATGATCATTTGGTATTGTAAAAGGCATCCCAGAAAGTATTTAACATTATATGAATCTGAACCTCCCTAAACTAAGATTCTATTCCTGCTATTTTCAACATGGATACTACTCAAAATGATCTGCAAAGTGTTTCAAAGAAACTTTCCAAGTTCCCACTTAAACTGAAGCAATCACAAATATTTAGTTTTAAAAATCCCTCCTACACATAACTCTCAAGTATGAGAATGAAAAAAAAAAAAAAAACTCATACATTTAAAAATGCTAACATTTATAAAGACTTCCACACTTTTTAATCTATACTTTGACATCTATGAAATAGGTCCTATTAAGCATGTACACTAGGGCACAGGAATGTATCTTTTCTCTTTTTTGGGAGATGAATCCAGGATACACAGTTAATGCTATCACCCCAAATTCATTTCAGCTACAACCTTCTAACCATACTTTTTTTAACAATAAAAAGACCTTAAAATTCTTACCAGTATTTACAGTCTCCTGATCAATCATGCCTCCTTCTGCAAAACCTTCCAAGTCATCCACTTTAACTTTTTCCCATGGTATATATGTAACTCCAAGATCCACATCCCAGAATTGTTTGTATTCTGTTTTTACACCTTTGTTTAAAGCCCAAGCGATCTATTGTAAATGGGAAGAGGAAAAAAGAAAGCTTATACATACATACTATAAAAACAAGGTAAAAAGTTCGAAATTTTATTTAAACAATGTAAACACAATAAAATTGGTTTTAGAAAACAGCTGGAAAAGCAAAGCTGGAAAACTAATTGTAGCCCAAAAAATTTTTTTCCAGTTGTTTTTCTTTGGCTGAGACAGGGTCTCACTCAGTCGTCCAGGCTGGAGTGCAGTAGCACGATCATGGTTCACTGCCTTGACCTTGCGGGCTCAAGCGATATTCCTGCCTTAGCCCTGCAGTAGCTGGGACTGTAGGCAGGCAACACCATGCCCAACTAATTTTTTTATTTTTTAGTAGAGTTAGGGGTTTCATCATGTTGCCTAGACTGTCGCAAACTCCTGGGTTCAAGCGACCCGCCCACCTCGGCCTCCAAAAGTGCTGGGCAGGTGTGAGCCACTGCGCCTCACCAGTTTTGTTTTTTAAAAGGAAACTTACACTAGACATAGTATTTATAATAAAGGATTCCCACTTCTTATTGTAACTCTAATAGTGCAATGCACTTTCAAAGAAAATCCAAATCCACTTTTCACCATAAAAATGTCAAACTACATCAGGGGTGATTAGAATAGCATTTTTCTTCACTTTTTGAGACAGGGTCTCACTATGTTGCCCAGGCTGGAGTGTAGTGGCATGACCATGGCTCACTACAGCCTTAACTTCCTGGGCTCAAAAGATCCTCCCACCTCAGCCTCCCAAGCAGCTGGGACCATAGATGCATACCATCACACTCAGCTAATTTTTAAGTTATTTTGTAGAGATGAGGTCTCGTGTTGCCCAGGCTGTTCTTAGACTCCTGGGCTCAAGTGATCCTCCCACCTCAGCCTCCCAAAGTGCTGGGACTGAAGGTGTGAGCTGCCACACCTGGCCCGTTGTTTTAGAAAAAATCTTTTATTCCAGAGGAGACTAGGGACACTTTAGTTTACACAAGAAACTTAGCCATGAATGAAAACAGATGAGCATTTATTGACTTTAATGAAAATAGTTATTCTAAAGTTTTTAATTCAGTTGCAGAAACTGATGAGGTAAACTTCAAATAACAGAAGGCAAACTGTGAGTTAATCATAGAAAGTAATGGAAAGATATTCAAAACATTCTCAGTATAAAGACTAGGAAGAAAATAAAAATATTCTGATAATCTCTTCACAAGGGCCTGGTTTATATTTTTAAACACATGTCAAGAAAAAAGAAATCAATAATATAATTAGAAGGTATAGTTAAGGAATATTGGGAGGAAAAGTGAATGAAAGACAATACTATAAAATGAAAACGTTCGGCTCATAGAATGGTGCCCCAGTTGACTCAGAAAGCTGTGCAAGTGTAATTTCAAGGAAGTAACTGACTGAAGTTCTCGTTATTGGACTTACTCTTACCTACATCTAATTCTGTAACTCAATGAACTGAAACAATAAGTTTCTGATGAGGTTTGTCCATAACATTTAAAAAGAATTTAATACAGAGACATTCTAATAATCCAATAAAAGAGTTTGTGACCCTTTCGTGAAAAACTCAGACTTTAACATAACAGACATTAAAAATACTGCCCCCCAACCCCAAGTTCCACTCCACCAAATCTCACCTTAATGACCTTGGACCCAATTTTATACGATCCAGAACTGAGTTTCTGAAGAGCTCGAAATGCATCTTGTCGATGAACCATGCAGACATAAGCACAGCCCCTGGGAGGAATCATCTAATAAAAAAAATTTTTTTAAGAAAGGGTATAAGAACAGAAATTCATTCTGGTATTTTATGGTTTAAATGACACAAAACATCGACTACTTACTAATACTTCAATTTTGATAGATTACTGGCTTATTTTCCCCTTTCTTCCTCCAGCTGTTTATTAGTAGGTACAATTCATGTACAATTAATAACTCAACTTTTAAAATCCCAAAATTCAAAACTCAATGAGGTATCATAAGCCATGATATGTGAAATCTTAAATCTCATATCGCAATATTTTTTGAATACAGAAAAAGAACTATTAAAAACAAAACAAAACAAAATGTATAACTTCATATATATAATGCCACCAAATAAAAGGAAAGTAGTAGTATATGGTCAAAATATTTGAAGACAACAATTTATTCCCAATATTACCTAAATTTTTCCAAATGTTATACTGAGTAATGCAAAGAGGATTTTTCTTTTGGGGAATTATCTTATCCTTAATATAAAATTCATAATCTGAAAGAATTGATAAAAATTTTCAGTCTTTTAAAACTTTATTTTGTTCAAGTGCTTCTGGCAAACGTTTTAATAAGAAGAAAATAGCCTCAGTGTTAAGATTTGAGACTGATTTATAAAGCATTTAAGTATTCTACAACTACCAGACCATAAAATTATCCTTAATATATTAACTCAGAAAACTATGCACAGCATTTCTTTCTGAGAAACTCAAAAGGCATTCTATCATTTTATTTTCACTCAATACCTAATAAGCCGTATCTGTTATTAAAGCTTACACAGAAACCTTGTCCTCGGCCTTGCTAACACTTCAAGCTACTGTCTCTTTAATATTAATATCAAACTTCTTAAAAGAGAAGTCTATCTAAACCTTGACATTCCTCTTTATCTATTGCAATCTAACTCTAATTCCTCACCAACCCACTGGAAAATACTCTACTCTCTTCAAGCTCACCAGTGATCTACTAAATGCCAAACTGAATGGACTTTTTTGTCTTTGACATCCCCAAAATTAAATGAGTGGATTATGAATCTTCATTTCACAAAATAACTTAGTGCTTATTATTTATAAGTACTATGCTCTCAAAAAGTAATACAATAGAGGAGAGGGATAAGGCAAACAGATGCTCAAGGGACCACGATACAATAAAGACTACAAACATGATCAACAAACAGGAAAATACAAAATGTTACTTGGACACAAGCTGTGTTCAGAGCAATGATTCCTGCTGTGTGTCAGAATCACCTATGCAGCTGTGCACTTTGCTAAAAATGTGAAGACACTGAGCATGGGCAACCCTAATTTTTCAAATGTCAAGACATATTACTGATATGCAGCTAGGACTGAGAATCACTAGTTTAAGGATGGGAGTAAACCAGAAAGAAACTTCAGAGAAAGTCTATGATTACAGACTCTGAAAGATAGCGATGTTTTAACAGGTAAAATCTAAAAAGACAAAAGAATAAGAGAAGTCGACAGCACTCTTGTGGTATATAGACAGAAATCTGAAGTACCCAAGTTGAAATCCTTAACCAATCACCTTTTCATCACCTGTGTAACTTAAGCAAATCACTTAGTTTCTTCATTAGAAAATAATCATATTTGAATTACTTAACCAGCTTCTTATGAGGCTCCAAAGAGATCATACACAGTTGAAAGTAAGATGCAAAATGGTTCAACTCAACTCAAATAAAGCATTCTGTTACTATTACAGAAAAGTCAAGTTTGGCCATTTAAGGAAGACTGGGATGTAAGACTAGAAAGGAAAACTGGGCAATTTTCTGATAAATAATGATAAAAAGATCCCACAGACATAAAACTAACCACAGGGAATGAAATCAGAAGCCTGATGAATTCAGTCTCCTCATACTTCCTGCTTACCAGTGTGGATGGATGGATGGATGGATGGATGAATGTCTCCCCAAACAAATGACTACAAAACATTTCATCACACAGCAGGAGGAAGGAAGATAGAGAGTACATAATTTTTAAATAAAAGAACAATTAAAATAGCAAACCAAGATGTCTGACCTTCAGGGAAAAGCATCAGGCCTCATGAAGAATATAAAACAGACTCAAAGGAGGAGACTGAGTGGTGCAAAACTAGTGCAAGAATCCAGAGTGAAAGAGTTATGCTCAACTTACTAGTAATTCGCTGGCCATACTAATTTTCTTACCTGACATTTGCTCTGTTTGATAAAAAAAGAGAGTAAAAGAGCACAAGACAGTGAGAAGAAAAACACAAAAGAAACTGGGATCCCAAGCCCAGCTGTGTCTCCACGACTGCTTATGTGGTCATGTGCAAGAGCCTACAATTCTGTGGAACTCTCTATTTCCTTAGACGCATTTTTTAAAAAAAGGAATTAAACTAGACCACACATAGGGTTCCTGCTAACTCAAACATTTGATGATGTTAGGAATCAAGCATGCTACACTGCTATAAAACTCAAGAATATTTTGTTAGAATTCCACTAAAAAATAAAAATAATTAAGGAGAGGAGCAGCACCCAAATAAACACAGACATTATCAAAGTACAACAATCCTTTTAAAGATGTGTATTATTTAAGGCAGACATTACTGGGCTAATTAGGAACAGAAGTGATTCTTTGTATTAATAAAAACCTCCTTTTTTTAAACCTTAAATTATTAAGAACTGATACTTGCATTAATGGATTCAATTTGTCCAAACTCTTCAAACAGGTTGGTTAAGTCTTGTTGTGTTGCCTTCTTGTCCACTTGCCCAACCCAGAGAGTAGTACTACATACTGTCAAGACATAAGAGACAAATGACCTAAATCATATAGACACAGTTACTTCTTTCAAAAGTAGCTGAGGAAAAAGCAGTAATAAACATTAATAATGAAATTTAAGAGAATGTATTTTTAAATAATTGTCAATGAACACTTGCATCTGTTATGTTTAGAATCAACTAAAATCACAAGTATTAATTCACATCTCTGCCAAGTCAACCACTTGCATATCACCTGCTTTCAAGCTTGGCTGCACACTTGAACCATCTGTGGATGCCAGGGTCCCACTCTAAGAGGATGAGTGGCATGCAGTACCAAAGACAGGGAACTGAGAGTTGTAAAATTCCCTAGGTGATTCTAATGTGCAACAAAGTTTCAAAACTACTTCTCACTATAATCCCATTTGTGAATCTTTCCTTTTTTTTTTTTTGAGATGGAGTCTTGGGAGTCTCAGAGTCTCACTCTGTCACCCAGGCTGGAGTGCAGTGGTTCGATCTTGGCTCACTGCCAGCTCTGCCTCCCATGTTCACACTATTCTCCTGCCTTGGCCTCCTGAGTAGCTGGGACTATAGGCGCCCGCCACCACGCCCGGCTGATTTTTTGTATTTTTAGTAGAGACAGGGTTTCACCACGTTAGCCAAGATAGCCTCGATCTCCTGACCTCATGATCCGCCGGCCTCGGCCTCCCAAAGTGCTGGGATTACAGGCGTGAGCCACTGCGCCCAGCCTGTGAACCTTTTAAGTGTCTTTCTGTGCTGGAAGGATTAAGTGAATGTGTCTCCCTAATCAAGAGATAAATCTGAAAACAGCATTTTATCCTTAAGGAAACAATCCTTTGTGTAAAGATACAAAGGAAAAATGGCCAAATCACAACCATCCCTTAACCCCTTGAAAGACTTAAAGATACTTAACTGTTGAAAGTCACATCCCAGCCGGGCGCGGTGGCTCAAGCCTGTAATCCCAGCACTTTGGGAGGCTGAGACGGGCGGATCACAAGGTCAGGAGATCGAGACCATCCTGGCTAACACGGTGAAACCCCGTTTCTACTAAAATACAAAAAACTAGCCGGGCGTGTTGGCGGGCGCCTGTAGTCCCAGCTACTCGGGAGGCTGAGGCAGGAGAATGGCGTAAACCCGGGAGGCGGAGCTTGCAGTGAGCTGAGATCCGGCCACTGCACTCCAGCCTGGGTGACAGAGTGAGACTCCGTCTCGCTATAAAAAAAAAATAAAAAAAAGAAAGTCACATCCCCTTAACAAATATTAAACATGAGACATCTTGCCTACTTTCAGCTGTACTGTTCATGCCTCCATGAATGCCTCCTTTTACAGAAGACATTTATTTAAAAAATATTTATAGCTGACACCTTTGCAGAATTTTTATACATTGTATTTGGATTTATGTCAGTGTCCACATTTCTGGCTACCTTTGATCTATAATAAGACAGGTTTAAGGCAGGTTTTACTCTATGGCTAATTTAGTCCCTTGGCAAGATCACTACTCAGTGCCCTAGACTTTTCAACCAGGTCTCTCCACTGTGGCTAGTCAGAATGCTAACATCTTCTAGACCTCTGTAAGCTTTAGGAATTACTTAGTGAACACAGGGTCCCTGGTCATTGTTCTTTCCCTGCAAGCTGTTTATCTCCTATAAGTCTTACCCTATGTATATTCAATTTAATCTTCCACTAAAGTCTCAAGGAGCTCTGCATTAAGTTTTTAGTTTTTTTGTTTTTGTTTTTTTTTTTTCCTGAGACAGGGTCTCACTCTGTTGCCCAGGCTAGAGTGCAGTGATGCGATCTCGGCTCTCTGCAACCTCCATCTCCCGGGCTCAAGTGATCCTCCATCCTCAGCCTCCTGAGTAACTGGGACTACAGGTATGCGTCATCATACTAATTTTTGTTGTATCTTTAGCAGAGATACAATTTCACCATGTTGACCAGGCTGGTCTCAAACTCTTGGTCTCAAGTGATTTCAAAGTGCTGGAATTAGAGGCAAGCCACCATGTCTAGCTTTGTAACAGTTTTTTATTGCTGCTATAACAAAATAACATGAACTTAGAATAAAACAAGTATCTTATAGTTCTGAATATCTACAATGGGTCAGCAGGCTGCATTCCCTCTGTGGGGCTCTAGGGGAGAATCTGTTTACTTACCTTTGCTAGGTTCTACAAGTTGCCTGCCTGCCTTGGCTCACGGTCCCATCCTCTGTCTTCAAAACCACCTCCACAACATTTCCCAAATTCTCTCTCCTTTCATTATCACATCACCTTTTCTCTTCAACGTACTTGCTTCCCCCTTATGTACCTGTGTAATTAAACTGGGCCTTCTGGATAATCCAGGTTCATCTCCCCACCTCATGATACCTAATTTAAAAGGGTGTGAAAAGCCCCTTTTACCATACGATGTAACATATTTAAAAATCCCAATGATTTACATGTAGATACCTTTTAGGGGGCCATTATTCAATCTACCACAAACCCTTAACAGAAGTCTGGAGCTCTGTCATGGAATAAATTCCCCTGCCCCTTTATTTTTGGAGACGAGGTCTTGCTCTGTCACCCAGGCTGAAGCTGGAGTGCAATGTCCCAATTATAGCTCACTGCAGCCTCCAACTCCTGGCTTTAAGGCATCCTCCCTGTCTCAGCCTCCACAGAAGCTGAGACTATAGGCACACATCACCATGCTTGGCTAAGTTTTTATTTTTAGTACAGACATGGTCTTGCTCTTTCCCAGGCTGGTCTCAAATTCCTGGCCTCAAGCAATCCTCCTGCCTTGGCCTTCCAAAGTGCTGTGATTATAGGTTTGAGCCACTGTATTCAGCCTTAAGGATTATTTTAGCTTTTTTGTTTGTTTGTTTTGTTTTGAGACAGGGGGTCTTGCTCTGTTCCTCAGGCTGGAGTGCAGTGGCACAATCATATCCCACTGTAGCTTCTTGACCTCCTAGGCACAAGTGATCCTCCCACCTCTTGCTTGAGTAGCTGGGACTGCAGGTGTGAACCACCTTGCCCAACTAATTTTTTTTTTTTTTTGGGTAGAGATGGGATCTCACTTTGTTGCTCAGGCTGGTCTTAAACTCCTGGCCTCAAGCAATCTGCTGGCCTGTGCCTCCCAAAGTAGCTCGGATTACAGGTGTGAGCTGCTGCACCTGGCATTCCCTTTTTTCTCTTTATTACTATTTCTGCATATTCCAGCTGCCTTATCTCCCTGAACTCTGTTCCATATTTCCCATCTCTTTCAATATTATCTCTCTACACATTTTTTCCACAGGTAACTCCATTTTTTTCCCCAGAAAGCACTAATGATTCTTGCCATCCCATGCAGAAGGGACACTTGATTCCTGGAATGTTATTATTCATTGGTGCTTTATATCCCCTAGACTATTCAAGAAAAAAAACCATGTATTCTAAAACCCATGCTAAGGATCAATAAATAGTATGAAACACTACCATATCTTTAAAATGTGTTAAGAAAGAATGCAAACCACAGGAAATTGATACTGCTTTTGAATAAGGAGAGTTATGAGTTAAACAATCAGATTATTTTTCACTGTACAAGCATACCTTGGAGCTACTGCAACTCTGGTTCTGGACCACCACAATAAAAGCAGATATCGCAATAAGGTGAGTCACATAAACTGTTCTTCCCAGTACATATAAAAGTTATGTTTATACTACACTATAACCTATTAAGTGTTCAACAACATTATATCTTTAAAAAAAAAAAAAAAGGACATACCCTAATTTTAAAATACTTTATCGCTTAAAAAAAAAAACAAAAAAAACTAATGCTGACATAGAGACAAAGTGGGCACCTGCTATTGGAAAAATAGTGCCAGTAGATGTACTCAACACAGGGTGGTCACAACCCTTCCATCTATTTAAAGAAAAAAAAAAAAAGCAGTCTCTTCAAAGTACAATGGAGTGAACTGCAATAAAACGAGGCATGCCTGAATTTGGTTATGCGCTTTTTATTCATGTGCTTTTTATTTTCTTTCTTGCTGTTGTATCCATGAAAATAAAGCAGAAATAAAAAATAAATTCCACAGTAAAAAATTATGTAAATAGCACACGTATGTTTATTGAAGCACTATTCACAATAGCAAAGACTTGAACCAACCCAAATGTCCACCAATGATAGACAGGATTAAGAAAATGTGGCACATATACACTATGGAATAGTATGCAGCCATAAAAAAGGATGAGTTCATGTCCTTTGCAGGGACATGGATGAAGCTGGAAACCATCATTCTCAGCAAACTATGAAAAGGACAGAAAACTAAACACTGCATGTTCTCACTCATAGGTGGGAAGTGAACAATGAGAACACTTGGACACAGGGTGGGGAACATCACACACTGGGGTCTGTTGGGGGGTGGGGAGCTAGGGGAGGGATAGCATTAGGAGAAATATCTAATGTAGCTGACAGGTTGATGGGTGCAGCAAACCAACATGGTACATGTATACCTATGTAACAAACCTGCATGTTGTACACAAGTAGCCTAGAACTTAAGAGTATAATTTATGAAAAAAGAAAAAACTTAGATGACAGGTTGATGGATGCAGCAAACCACCATGGCACCTGTGTACCTATGTAACAAACCTGCACGTTCAGCACATGTATCCCAGAACTTAAAGGAAAATAAAATAGAAAGTTAAATAAATGGTTAAAAAAAAAAAAAAAACAAACTACGTAAACAGTGACATCAAGAACATGACAAATTAAGTGAGAAACTAAATGAGAGAGCCTCCACATAAAATCCTTACTCTAATATTGGCAAATAAATAAATAATTCTGAACGTCTTAATGGTAATCATATGAGAAAGCACAGTAGAGATTTTTATGGTCAGACCTTTGATATTATTTATTTTATCAGCCAGCACTAAAATGTTTGGATGTATACCCTCACCCTAAGGGATAAACAAACTTCTAGAGCAAGAATAATCATTTTCAGGTTGACACTAGCTCTCAAAACCAGATAAAATTCAGGCAAGATAGCCAAGGCCTATAAAACTGCCAAAACTTAGTAAGAAGATGGCTATTGCCTTTTATTACAGGTCTGGGTTTCCAAGATGCTCTAGTAGCATAAATTATACCAATTATTTTTCTAACTCCCTGGCAGAGGGAATTTACGTGGAAGTCTTCAGAAATTAGATAACACAAACAATGTTTAGCTCTTCAGAAAGAATGACAATTTGCTCGATTTTATGTACTTCTTTGCCCATATGTAAACTCTTAGTTCATCTTAAAAGTCATAACCCACCAAGAACACCCTAGGCAGAATTTGGCACTAATTAAAACTTATTTTGCTATGCTTAACATTTCTACCAAGTGAAACCTCCCCACGCCTAATCCAAAACCAAACCCCAACACTACCAAATCTGTTCTAACCATAAGTAAATGACTAACATGTAACCGTGCCAAGTTTGTTCAGTAGGAATTATCCTGTACTGCTAACCTATAATGTTATAATTACTTTAAAAATTAGATATAGCTAAGTATATGCTTCCTTTAATAATTACTCCTACAGACCTGGTGGCCGTAATTGGTTAGAATACTATAGACAGAAGCCACTGTGTCCATGCTACAGATACCAGCCTAGTCTGCTTTTTGTATCATTAGTCATGTATTTTCTAACTTGCATTTGAAAAACAAACAAGCAACCCTCAATGACCTTGGTATTTGATTGCAATCTGTTCTTCCTTTTTCTTCTCTTCTCTACCACGTTACAAAAACCAGAGACAAAATTACTCATTTACCAAACCACTTTTAAACTTCTTAATCTGAAAATAAAATTTGGCTGAGAGACTTTGTAGCAGATAACTATTTTTAAAGTATTAATTGAAAGCAAAGCGTTGTAGACATACGTTACTTACCACTCAGTGTTTTAGATCTAATTGGAGGTAATCCCTTTTTCTGTCTTTCTTTTTCCCTTTCTCTGGCTCTCCTTTCACTTGAATACGACCGTGATGATTTCCTCTTTCTTTCTCTTGAGCGGGAGCGTGATCGCTTTCTGTGTTTACGCTTTCTAGAGCCAGACCGTGACCTAGACCTTCGTTTTCTTGGTGATCTACAAAAAATTTTTATTTTACTTCTAATGACAATGTTTTCTTTCTATCAAATCTCTCACTTCTAAGTGAGGGAAAAAAACCAACAAACAACAACAAAAAAGTTGTCTTATATTTAGTGACAGTATCTTAAAATATTCTTAAGTATAATCAAGTCTCAAAAATGCATTTTACTTAAATCCGTGTACTGCTCAGATCCATATTAGTTGGCAGTGATTCTGACTATGGGTGACTATTCACAATGAAGAAGAAAAAGATCCTAGAAAGGACCTTACTTTCTCTTAGTGTACTGAAACTCAATTTTTCAAACAGAACAGGAATGAAAGACCAAAGAAAACTGAAAGACCATTTAAGTGACAGAGCATCAGGCCACTACATAATTCTGCTTAGTAGTTTCCAACCTATAAAATTTTATGGTGCTTGTAGAAGGTGACACTGAAACACTTTCTTTTTTGTCTGTCAACATGCCATTGAGCTCTCTTCAAAATGCTTAGTAAGATGCTGCTAATGACAAATAAAGATATCTTCAGCATTAAGATTGTTACTGCTTCAGGAAAATAATTTAGTGATACGAGGTGGGTCTAGAGAAAGTTGAACTGACAGGCTCTCATTTGCAGTAGTAAATATAAAGAACTTTGTGACAAGAACAAGAAATGACTGAAAAACTTATCAAACATACTGCCCCTCTCCCAGCATTTACTGTTCAGATTTTCAGGGGCATTCATATGCAAAAAAATAGGATACAAAAACGTTAAAGACTGATGCCTTTAAGTTAAGCTCATGAAGACAACTATGTTTTATAACGGTTTGGTATTATAATGTTTATAAAAATAAGTTTTGTAGTTTTATTTTTATAACCATTTTGGGTATCATTGTGAGATGAAATGGAATCCAGGAAATATGGCCTGATTTAACTGTTGTTCCGGGGCAACAATATTCTCAGTTGGGTGTCATCATAATATTAACTAAAATAAAATTTAACTCAAAATCCCAATCTCATGATATGGCTGCCAATCTTATGTAAATTACTGAAGTAAATGGCCAGATATACCAATTAAAACAGAACAAAGATTATCTTGTCTTTGGAATAACTTTTTTTCTGAGAGACTGTGAAAAAATACGTCATCCCAAGGAAAACATTTCCTTTCATCCTGATGCAAAGAAATAAAGCCAACATTTTAAAGTTCATACAGAGCTATTATTAAATATCATTGTAGAACCTTGAACGAGATCGTGAATGTGTTCTTGATCTTGAGCGAACCGCCACTTTCTTAGCTTCTTGTTCAAAGACCTCCTCTTCCACTCCATCTTGCCCTTCATCTATATCCATATCCTTGGAAGTCAAAAGAACAGCAAACAAACAGAAAGGCTGGTTGAGACAGAGTTATACACTGACAATTCTGTTTTTAAAAATATTCACAATAAAAGCATTCATGCCTAATACAGGGGTGTCCAATCTTTTGGTTTCCCTGGGCCCCATTAGAAGAAGAAATGTCTTTGGCCACACATAAAATATACTAACACTAACGACAGCTGATGAGCTTTAAAAAACAAACAAACAAACAAAATCTCGCATGTTTTAAGAAAGTTTAATTTGTGTTGGGCTGCATTCGAAGCAGTTCTGGGCCATGTGCTTGGCCTAGTGGCCATGCTTAGGCCTTGGACAAGCTTGGACTAATAAGTGAAACAATTACAAAGTGGAGCTTAAGCATGGGAAAAATATATTCAGGGCACTGCTGGTATAAAATATTTTGTATGATTTATTTAGCTACTTTTAGAAATTTATGACCCAGAAAAGCATTTACTTTTACCTGCTGCTGAATATCTATGGAATCATCCAAATTGACTTCAGGTTCAAGAAAATGCTGCTGACTACTCCCTTGTGATGGCGACGCTGAATGCTCTGACCCAAATGTTCCTTCCTGACTATCCTGAGGAGTGGCCTATTGAGAACATATACAAACACACAAAGATTGGGTGATACTTTTTGTTATGAAAGAAAATGTAAACACAGCAAATATCACAATTACATGTTTAAAAAGAAGCACCATACATACAAGAAATTCCATGTTAAATCATTTATAAAGTAATCAATCCAAAATTAAACATTTGTATAAACTCAAATTTATGTAAAAGCAGGGAACAGCTCCATAAAAGGGACTAAAATATTAAAATGGTAAAATCAAAATAAATTTTTAATTGTGAAAATATAAACTACAGAGGACTAATAAAGAAATTATAGCATGAAAAATACATAATGGCAGTCAGTTAAATGAATCTAGATTTTCACTGATAATTGGCATTAATAAAAAATGCTATAAAGAAAAAACAGGCTGGGCACGGTGGCTCACACCAGTAATCCCAGTACTTTGAGAGGCTGAGGTGGGTGGATCACGAGGTCAGGAGTTCAAGACCAGCCTAGCCAAGACGGTGAAACCTGTCTCCACTAAAAATACAGAAAAATTAGCAGGGCATGGTGGTGGGTGCCTGTAACGCCAGCTACTTGGAAGGCTGAGGCAGAGAACTGCTTGAACCTGGGAGGCGGAGGTAGCAGTAAGCCAAGATCTGCATTCTAAATCTGTCATAGGTTTTATACTATCTACCTTAAGAAAACAGTTATAGTTTTCTTGTTACCACTCTCTTTTCTTCATTAGATTCATTTTTGAACAATGAGGTTTTTCAGAACTTCTATTCCTTTCAAAGGCATCTTATTATTGTAAGCTGTGAAATTTTGGAACAACATATAGAGTAATTAAGCCCAGAGTTCTCTTTCGGTAGGTGAGATTCTTAAGACAGACTTGCTCTCTCTCAAGTTTATTTTTACCTCAATAACATGGTGTTAATTACAAGCTAGTCAAGATACTTGATTCTGCTAAAAGAGATACCATTTAAAAAAAAAAAAGTACTACCATGATTTCGGTGCTTCTGCTAAATCTTCTAAAATAAAACTATGACTAAAGCAATTCAAAAACTGTTACATTTATAGCTCAACAAATCTGTTGTTTGGATAAGTTCTTCCATCACGACTATCCCCTGCCTCTCTTAACAGTTTTGTGATTTTTGAATTATTGTATCACTGATGACCTGTTTGAGTTACAACTTTGCTTTTTCTTTAAACAACAGCTAAATGTTCTTAACTGTGTCCTATCTTCAACTTCTGGGTTCTCAGGCAGATATATTTGCTTGACATAAAATACCGCCCCTACTCTGGCCACTTATACCAGAATTGTTTCCTCAAAAAAAGGTATGAAATTCCATTCTCCTAATTCTAGGCATGAGTTCCAATGCAGCAAATTATCATTAACATCCATTTTATATTACTGTTTGCATTAAAAGGTCAAGTTCAGACCCCAATGTCTCAAGTTTGCTCTCTCTTCCATCTAAAATAACTGTTCCCTCCTCCATGCTCCCAGAATCCTTCACTTGTCCCCCTATGACAAAAATAAAGAATTCTGCCAGGTGTTCACACAGATGTATGTGCTCCATTAGAGAAGAGGTTACCTGATGCCACAACCTCATTTCTGTTCATCTTCGTATGTATCACTTGCCTAACAAGTGACATACACTTAAAAAAATTTTGTGATATTTTTGTTAAACTCATTCATGCCAAAACTTTTTTAATATTAGGAAGAAGTATGCTGGGGAGGGAGAGGGGGTTTCCTAATACTTTTATTCTGAACAGTTTACATGCGTAACTATTTCTCACGTACAGCAGAAAAAGGATTTGTAATAAATTTAATACTGGCTCTACAACTTAACATATTTTATCAATTCTAAAATACAACATTTTGTCAATGATTATCAAATTTGTAAGATAAACTTAAAGGATCCTTACAACTCAAAAGGATGTTACATTTAGTTATCGATGTCTTAAAATTCTTAGCTATGCATAAAATAACAGCACGTTTTAAGTCAGATAATATATAACATTAGCTGTACACTGCTGCATGAGATGTTTAATCTCACCCAGCTTCAACTTCCTCTGGAATAAAATGGGAGTGATAATGCCCATCTCCTGAGGGTTAAATGTATCCAAGCCTACCTACCACATACCTAATAAAGCTCCTGCTACATGCTAACAGCAATTACGTTTTAAAAATTAAAGATAACAATCTACATGGCCATCATCATTGTCACCAATAACATAACCATCAACTTGCTTGACAGGGAACAGAGAGAAAAACACGTTAAGTTTTAAGCGGTAATTCTGAAACCCCGTCCATCCTATTCTCTACTTCCAGTATACTGAAATTAATTTCTACAATGTGGATTCATAAGTTACCAGAACATAATTTGATTATAGAAAAAACCATAAAGGTCCTGAAAAAAATAGATCTTACTAACAATAGTTGAAAAAATATCACCATAACAAACTTCAGAAAGAAATAAAGTAGCTGGTAAAAGCTAAATAGCTGAGAAAATATTCTATTAAGACCAATTTAAAAAAAAAAGCCAACCAACAAAAATGCCAATTTATAGAATATAAATAGCAATAACTCTAAAGACCACAAGATGGGGTTATAAACCTTTTGAGGCTGTTGCTGCTCCAAGAGCTGCTGTCTGAGATGTTCTAGGTTTTGCTGTTGTAGTTGTTCTGCTATCTGATGAAAAATGGAATTGTTCACAGATTCTGAAACATGAGAACTAAAAGGAAAAACAGGTAGAAACGTATTTTGAAACCCACTAAAGACACTATGAAAATAACTGAGTATTCAAAGAAAACAAAAAAGTCAATTCAATAAAACATATTCTACTGCATGTTTTCTTTTGTAATTTTAATACTAAAAGTACAATACTTGAGAACATTAATACATTAAAAGAAAAATACATTCTTCAATTGTATATCAATAGATGGATAACGTGTCAGAGATGCTCTGCTGAAGATCTGATATTACCATCTCATGCTATTAAATACATGTAAATTACTGCTTTTTCATAGAGCATATTAAGAAAACCTCAATAAAATATTTATAAAGCTTAAATATTTAAACATTGTTACTTTAACTCCTTCTCTTACTATGAGATAGAAAAATAGTCTATCAATCAGTCTGTGTGAAATCTACCATTGTAACTGACCATAAAATTTATAAAACTAATATTCTTCCTTTAGAAAATCATATACATTATTAGGTATGTTAACAGAGGTTGACACTGTTTAAATAAGAAAAAATAATAGTTTAACTATATTCTCGGAAATTCACACCTGCAATACACCTGGGATTCTGGGTGCCACAAGGTAAGACATTAATAATAAAGAGGGCATCCCAAAAGAGCCAAACAGGATGGTGAGAAGTCTTGAAACAGTTGGAAAAAAGGGTACTTCATCAGGAGCAAATAAACCTAAGGGGAAGAATGATACCTATCTTCAGATAAAGAAAAGCTACATCTCTAAAGATAGCGGAGTAAATTTGTTTCCTTGCTTCAGAGAGCAAAACGTGGGTCAGTGTGTATTAATAGAAAATAAAGGAAACAGGATTCAGTTCGACAAAAGAATACACAATAACAATTAGTTAACTTCTCATCACAGAAAGCATTAAAATACTGGATAAATAAACTGTATCATCAGGACTGTTAAAGGAGATTCTTACATTGTTTAGGACACTGATCAACATGATTTCAAATGCTGCTTCCAACTTTGCAATTCATAATCTAAAATCTAGTTTTTAAATTTTGTCAAGGGGAATCATTTTACTAAAATGATACATTTGTATTTAACATATTCTAAAATTGTATGTTTTGTATACTACCCCAATATATACAACTAAGAATTTCTGTTTAAAACAACAGACCCACAGACTTTCACCATTCATCCTTCCTCCATTCTCCCAACTTCTACCCCTGCCCCCTCCAACATCTCCCTGTTACTAGTCCATTCACATACCCTCACAGAACCCTGGGCACTGCAGAATTGTTTAGGGAAAAAAAGTAACTGATTTAATAAAAACATACAACACATTTCTTTACCAAAAAAAAAATCCTTATAACTCCAATCCTTAATTCTGATTAGGTTGATGTGTTCCCACAATTTCATATGCTTTCTAGAAGTGGTCTTTGGCACTAGAAGCAGGCTTCATTCCTAGTATTCCAACCACTCTTACAATTAAGTTAAATAACTTAAAGCCTAATACAGAAAATATTACAACCAGATTTACCAATATGTATCAATGTTCTTATAGGGAACTTTGATATAGTTTATTTGCAAAGATCTGAGAAAAGACTCAAAATAATACAAAGAGACAACAAGACATATCTCAACCACCGTTGTATAATGTTAGAGGTTTAACAGCTTGAAATAATAACCCCCAACTTACTAAGTATACTTAGTAATTCCGATGGCAACATCCCACCCAATATAAAACCTATGGCTATAAAGAAAAAAATTCTTACAGTTGTGAAGTTGGAATTTCTTTTTTGGGTTCTTCACTATGCTCAGAATCTTCCCCAAAATCAAACCTATCCATCAACTTCTGGGGAAAGAAGGAGAAACAGGCGTATTAAAAAGTGCTTCACACAAATGTAAGTTATAAATGCTATTTTAAACGTCAATGACATTCCATTATCTCTATCCTTTAATATGTAAATACAAGTTTTGTATCACTCTATACTACTATAAACTGTTTTGAGATCTTTTCTTTAAAACATTTTGATACGCATTATCTTATGTAACAAAACAAATTGTAATAGAGGCAGGATAAACACTCAAATTTTACAGAAGACTAAGGATTAAAATAATTAGGTGGTTTTCCCACAGTAATAAGCTTGATAAAACATCTAGGGCCATAATCAATGGATCTATTCTTAGTATGGTTCTCATCTTAGAATGCTGTTATTCTTCTGAATGTTCCATTTAAAGGCTTTTTATGTGGTCTAGCTATTTAGTGTTAGACTAAATTAGACGTGGAAGCTACTGGCCATAAAAGTCTAAGTAATAATCCAATAAATCAGTATTTACTTTCCTATAAAAATTAAAGTACGAATTTTTAAAATATGAACACCACTTCCAAGTAGTATGCTACTCCCATAATTAATAAGCATACTAAGAATATCACACACTAAATTATACATGAAAGATTTTAAGTTTTAGAAACACTATATTTTACATTTAGGCATCAATTTATTATAGTTATAGTACAGTGACTAACTGTAGAGAAGTTTTCCTTTAAACATTTTACATATTGATTACAGAATTTTAATTTTTGCAGGTCCAAATTACAGAACACAGAGCATCACAGTAAAATGTGGCATCCATGAAAGAAATCAGACAAGTTCAGAAAATAATCACTTGCCTCAACGGTGAATACAAAATTTTACTGACTAGTTATTTTTAGTCAAATGAAAATATTTTAAATATTTCAAGAAAAAAAAAAAAACAATTTTTTTTTTTTTTTTAAGTCAAGAGTCTTGCTCTGTCACCCAAGCTGGAGTACACTGGCTCAATCTCGGCTCACTGCAACCTCTACCTCCCAGGTTCAAGCAATTCTCCTGCCTCAGCCTCCCCAGTAGCTGGGATTACAGGCATGCACCACCTGGCTAATTTTTGTATTTTCAGCAGAGACGGGGTTTCACCATGTTTGCCAGGCTGGTCTCAAACTCCAAGCCTTAAATGATCCACCTGCCTTGCCCTCCTAAAGGGCTGGGATTACAGGTGTGAGCCACTGTACCTGGCCTAAGAAAAACTTTTTTAATTACTTAATTTTTTTCAGAAGTTTGAACCTTTTGTAAAATTCAGACTGTCTTACACAGTGCACAGGGGATATTAAAAGTCTACAATAAAATTTATTTATAGAATTAAAATTCATATTCTAGTATATATTTAATAATTCATATAGACTTGATCTGATATTTTAATTTCTACCTTGTTAAAGGAGACTCCCTGTTCTAAGGGAGTAAGAGTGTTGGCAGCCGCAGCTGCAGCTGTAAGTTGTGCCGTAAGAGCTTGCAGCTGAACAACAAGACCAGCATCTAGGGCCTGCAGAATGGAAGGCTGGGGCTTCTGTTGTTGTATCTGTAAGGTTTGTATTAATTGTTGAAGCTGGAGAGAAAAAAAGTATATTATAAAACAGGTGCTGGGTTTTTTCTGTAAGACCACCTAAAAGTTTTAGTCAGTAAAATTAATCATTCCACACTCTCTTTGAAAAAAATACATACTATTAATAAGTTAATTTTTTTGAAGTTTTTTTGTGTACCTTATATAACACAGTTCTTAATAAGTTTGTCTTACTTCTGGAAAGTCAGCGAATTTTAAACAAAATAAAGGGATCTGTGACAACCAGATAAAAACTCATCACAAGCTGACACATTTTTCACTAAACTTCTCAACCTTGTTCTATCAACTCTTTAAACTCAGTAAAAGGATGAGTACTGAAAATAGCAGCTTTTGCTATTATTCAGAACTACCATCTGAGCATGTATTTCCTGAAAGCTGGAGAGTTATTAAGAAATCTGTTTCTCAGAGTAGAGTCTGGCAACTAGTTATTAATAATAAAGCATCACCTAGAGTTGAAGACAACTCTTGTTCCCACTATGTACCCAACCCTGTTAAAAAAGACACAACAGTAAGATCTTTAAGAGATTCCCTAAGTAAGAAAATCCTATATACATCCCAGAAGTAAATGATAATCAATCTGGTTATAAGCCTGAGTTAAATCCAAAAATTATTAGTTTAAAAGAGAAAAATAAAGACAGCAAAGCTACTGATAACCAAGACAACTGTACTCTTGAAGTTCAACTTCTAGGAGGAGAGGACACAAAAACTATGTAAGATGACACTGAAGTACTTTCATGCCTACTTAGTAACATTAGGAAACAAACTAGTCACTTCACTATCAACTAAACATTTTCTCTTTTTTTATTTGTACTATAAGATTTATTGCACTTTCTGCACTGTTTGGGGTGTGTGTGTAGGGTTTCTCTGTAGCTTAATAGGGTGAGATTATTCCTTGAGGACTGTTTCACACATCCATGTGAAGAGATCACCAAACAGGCTTTATGTGAGCAACATGGTTGTTTATTTCACCTGGGTGCAGGCGGGCTGAGTCGGAAAAAGGAGTCAGCAAAAGGCGGTGGGATTATCACTGGTTCTTATAGATTTTGGGATAGGCGGTGAAGTTAAGAGCCATGTATTGGGGGCAGGGGGTGAAACATGTACTCACCAAGTACATTCTCAAGGGTGGGGAGAATTACAAAGAAACTTTGTTAAAAAAAAAAAAAAAAAAATATATATATATATATATATATATACTTTAAGTTGTAGGGTACATGTGCACAACGTGCAGGTTTGTTACATATGTATACATGTGGCATGTTGCACCCATTAACTCGTCATTTACATTAGGTATATCTTCTAATGCTATCCTTTCCCCTTCCCCCCTCCCCACAATAGGCCCCGGTGTGTGATGTTTCCCTTCCTGTGTCCAAGTGATCTCACTGTTCAATTCCCACCTATGAGTGAGAACATGTGGTGTTTGGTTTTCTGTTCTTGCGATAGTTTGCTAAGAATGGTTTCCAACTGCATCCATGTCCCGACAAAGAACATGAACTCATCCTTTTTTATGGCTGCATAGTATACATAGTGTATATGTACCACATTTTCTTAATCCGGTCTGTCATTGATGGACATTTGGGTTAATTCTAAGTCTTTGCTATTGTGAATAGTGCCACAATAAACATACGCGTGCATGTGTCTTTAGAGCAGCATGATTTATAATCCTTTGGGTATATACCCAGTAATGGGATGGCTGGGTCAAATGGTATTTCTAGTTCTAGATCTTTGAGGAATCGCCACACTGTTTTCCACAATGGTTGAACTAGTTTACAATCCCACCAACAGTGTAAAAGTGTTCCTATTTCTCCACATCCTCTCCAGCACCTGTTGTTTCCTGATTTTTTTAATGATTGCCATTCTAACTGGTGTGAGTCGGTAACTCACTGGGGTTTGATTTGCATTTCTCTGATGGCCAGTGATGATGAGCTTTTTTTTCATGTGTCTGTTGGCTGTATGAATGTCTTCTTTTGAGAAGTGTCTGTTCATAGCCTTTGCCCACTTTTTGATGGGGTTGTTTGCTTTTTTCTTGTGAATTTGTTTGAGCTCTTTGTAGGTTCTGGATATTAGCCCTGTGTCAAATGAGTAGATTGCAAAAATTTTCTCCTATTCTGTAGGCTGCCTGTTCACTCTGATGGTAGTTTCTTTTGGTGTGCAGAAGCTCTTTAGTTTAATTAGATCCCATTTGTCAATTTTGGCTTCTGCTGCCATTGCTTTTGGTGTTTTAGACATGAAGTCCTTGCCCATGCCTATGTCCTGAATGGTATTACCTAGGTTTTCTTCTAGGGTTTTTATGATTTTAGGTCTAACATTTAAGTCTCTAATCCATCTTGAATTAATTTTCATATAAGGAGTAAGGAAGTGATCCAGTTTCAGCTTTCTACTTATGGCTAGCCAATTTTTCTAGCACCATTTATTAAATAGGGAATCCTTTCCCCATGTCTTGTTTCTCTCAGGTTTGTCAAAGATCAGATGGCTGTAGATGTGTGGTATTATTTCTGAGGGCTCTGTTCTGTGCCATTGGTCCACATCTGTTTTGGTACCAGTACCATGCTGTTTTGGTTACGGTAGCCTTGTAGTATAGTTTGAAGTCAGGTAGCGTGATGCCTCCAGCTTTGTTCTTTTGGCTTAGCATTGTCTTGGCAATGCAGGGTCTTTTTTAGTTCCATATGAACTTCAAAGCAGTTTTTTCCAATTCTGTGAAGAAAGTCATTGGTAGCTTAATGGGAATGGCACTGAATCTATAAATTACCTTGGGCAGTATGGCCATTTTCACGACATTGATTCTTCCTATCCATGAGCATCGTATGTTCTTCCATTTGTTTGTGTCCTCTTATTTCACTGAGCAGTGGTTTGTAGTTCTCCTTGAAGAGGTCCTTTACCTCCCTTGTAAGTTGGATTCCTAGATATTTTATTCTCTTTGAAGCTATTGTGAATGGGAGTTCATTCATGATTTAGCTCTCTGTTTGTCTGTTACTGGTGTATAAGAACGCTTGTGATTTTTGCACATTGATTTTGTATCCTGAGACTTTGCTGAAGTTGCTTATTAGCTTAAGGAGATTTTGGGCTGAGACGATGGGGTTTTCTAAATATACAATCATGTCATTTGCAAACAGGGACAATTTGACTTCTTCTTTTCCTAACTGAATATCCTTTCTTTCTCTTGCCTGATTGCCCTAGCCAGAACTTCCAACACTATGTTGAATAGGAGTGGTGAGAGAGGGCATCCCTGTCTTGTGCCAGTTTTCAAAGGGAATGCTTCCAGTTTTTGCACATTCAGTATGATACTGGCTGTGGGTTTGTCATAAACAGCTCTTATTATTTTGAGATACGTTCCAACAATACCGAATTTATTGAGAGTTTTTAGCATGAAGCGCTGTTGAATTTTGTCAAAGGCCTTTTCTGCATCTAAAACTACTAAAATGACAGAAACACCGTATTTCCCCTTTACACTTTTTAACTGCTCCTTTTGATATCTCTATTTTTCCCAATGGCACAGTTATTCTTTTGGTTACCCAGGTAAAAAACCACTGCAGTACCCAATTTTCTTTCTCTGACTTCGCAGTCTATCAATTACTGTCTTACTGACTCTCTTTGTACTATTCCTTTCAAAGCTTCTCCTTTCAAAAATATTTATTTTAATAGGCATCTTTTAAAATAAGAACACTTGCTTTATGAAATGTTTCCAAAATATTACCACAAAATAAAATTACTAATTCTATAATTTCATCAAATATCCAGTTTCCCAATTGTCTCAAAAATGTAGAAAATAGATTCAGCCTAAGAGTTCACATTGGTTTTTTAAAATATTTTTAAGTCTGGAATGGCCCCACGTTTTTGAGATTATATTTTCAGAAAGTATACAACCTTACTATTTTTCATAATCATTACCCTCCTTTACAAAACCACTACCACCAAAAGAAAGATATTCTGTCTCTAGACTTCTCCTCTCTCTAATCCATGTGAGGTACTGTTAAGATCATATGACTTCAATATAAAAAGTCCCTGGGGATTCCCCATTGCTTAGCAAATGAATCCTTTATTTTTGAGCCCACCATATACAGTTTTCACAACCCAACTCACACTTAAGTCTGCCATTAATAGCTTATACAGACTATCTTTTCTTTCAAACAACTCAACTCTACAATATCCTTTGTATATCCAACACTGTAATGCTTCTGTACATCATTCATTCATTCCACAAAAAACATACTGAACACCATCTACAACCTAGACACTGGAGAGGCAGCAGTCAACAACCACGAAAAATTCTTGCCCTAGTTTAGCATACATTCCAGTGGGAAGAGGTAGAAAAAAAACCAAGTAATTATATAACATAACAGAAGGTAGTAAGTGCTAAGGAAAGAAGCAAGCAGAGGCGAGAGTGAACAGGAGTGTAAAGAATGAGAGGTAGAGTTTTACAGTTTTAAATAGCAGTCACCGCTGGGCAGGGTGGCTCACGTCTATAATCCCAGCACTTTGGGAGGCTGAGGAGGGTGGATCACTTGAGGTCAGGAGTTCGAGACCAGCCTGGCCAACAATGTGAAACCTCGTCTCTACTAAAAAGACAGAAATTAGCTGGGTGTGGTAGCAGGCGCCTGTAATCCCAGCTACTCAGGAGGCTGAGGCAAAAGAACTGTTTGAACCCGGGAGGCAGAGGTTGCAATGAGTCGAAATTGCTCCATTACACTCCAGCATGGGTGCCAGAGCAAGACCCTGTCTCTAAATAAATAAATAGCAGTCACTGAAGGCCTTACTAAAGTGACATTTAAACAAAGACTTACAAGAGACGAAAACATATGAATAGATGAGGAAAGTGGGTTTTCAGTATCAAAGACATCAAATGCAGAGATCTTGGGGCAGGATTACAGGTAGCTGATATAAGAAATAACAAAAAGGATAGAACAGGTCACAGGAGAAAGAGGTGAGAAAGCAAAGCAAAGGATAATACAAAACCAGGGTAGGGATGGGCAACATAAGCAAGTCTTACTATTAGTTAAGAGAAGTCTATGAACTGGTGACAGGAAAATGTTGGGAAGGGAACAACAGATCAAACTGAGAACATACAAGCACCAATGAAGTGATTGCTGAAATTTGTGCTTTTAGTGCATGCACGATGGCTCCTGCTTGTAATCCCATTGACTTGGGAGGCACAGGTGAGAGGACTGCTTGAGGCCAGGAGTCTGAGATCAGCCTGGGCAACATAGTCACATCCTGTTTCTATATAAAAATAAAAAATTGGCTGGGTGCAGTGGCTCATGCCTGTAATTCCAGCACTTTGGGAGGCTGAGGTGGGCGGATCACCTGAGGTCAGGAGTTTGACACCAGCCTGGCCAACACGGTGAAACCCCATCCCTACTAAATATACAAAAATTAGCTGGGTGTGGTGGCGGATGCCTGTAATCTCAGCTACTTGGGAGGTTGAGGCAGGAGAATCACTCTGGGAGGCGGAGGTTGCAGTGAGCCAAGACAGCGCCATTGCACTCCTGCCTGGATGACAGGGTAAGACTCCGTCTCAAAAAATAATAAAATAAAAATAAAAAATTAACCAGGCTTGGTGGCTACAGGTGTAGTCCCAGCTACTTGGGATGCTGAGGTGGGAGGATCGCTTCAGCCCAGGAGTTCAAAGATGCAGTGAAATACAACTGCACCACTGCACTCCGGTCTAATTGACAAAGCAAAATCCTGTCTCCAAAACGAACAAAACAACTTGGGCTTTTACTCTGAGTGAGACAGGGAGCCACTGGAGGATTCTGAGCAGAGGAGTTACATGAGCTCTCAGGTATGAAAAAGGTCATGCTACTGGCAGTATTGAGAATAGACTGTTGTGGGGTAAGGGTGGAAGACCCATTAAAAGGTTTCTGCAATGAACTGGTAAGAAATGATGGTGGCTTAATTCTAGGAACTAGTGATAGAAGTGGTGAGTTAGTGATTCAGAATGTATTCTGAAGGCAGAGGATTTCTTAACAGATTAGATCTGAAGAACAAAGGGAAGAAAGGAATCAAGGATGACTCTTAAGCTTTTGAGTATGAGCAAATGGAAAAATCGCATTTCCATTAACTGAGATGAAGATGCAGGTGGAGCAGGTTTTGTTTGAAAGACTGAGAATTCATTGTTTACTCTCAATTGTCTCTGTTTATGTAGCTCATCCTCAGTATCCAGTTCTTACTCACCCTTTAAAAAACAAATTCAATTGTCATCTGTACAACAGAACTTTCCTGAACCAATTGTTCAAGTCAAAGTATTATCTCTAGTTCTGAATTTCCAAAGCCCTTCTTTTCTAAACTTCTCCCATGATTCTTATTAATTTTAAATTTAATTACATTTATGTATTCCAATTAGCCTTGATTATTAAACTTTAGGCTTCCAGAGGCCAGAGAATGTTTCTTGCTTATCTTGTATAATTCTGGAACAAGGTACAGTGCCTCAAACACTGCAGGTCACAGGGAATATTTGCTGAAGGTTGAGGGAATGAAAAACCACCAACGAAGTGATACAGTATCACTGGACTTCAGAGACCAAACTCTAAAAAATTGTAGTTTGATTTGAATAGTGAAGGAAGGATGAGACGTACGAAAACTGGAGAAGTAAATGATAAAGTAAAAGGGAGTGCAACACAAGCCAAGAGAATACTTCCATTAATTTAGAGAAATCTATGAAACTTTGTAATCTAAATAATGAAAAGTGTTAGAAAAAAATAACAGGTTACATTGAGAATAACTCTAAATACCACAAAGTTGGATTTTCTTCTATATATAATAATGTAATTATTGCATGTTCCTGAGCATAAGTTTAAGACATACAAGATCATTGATAGGCTGGGCACGGTGACTCACGACTGTAATCCCAGCACTTTGGGAGGCAGAAGCGGGCAGATCACAAGGTCAGCAGATTGAGACCATCCTGGCTAACACGGTGAAACCCCATCTCTACTAAAAATACAAAAATTAGCCGAGCGTGGTGGCAGGCGCCTGTAGTCCCAGCTACTCGGGAGGCTGAGGCAGGAGAATCACTTGAACCTGGGAGGTAGAGGCTGCAGTGAGTCAAGATCATGTCACTGTATTACAGTCTGGGCAACAGAGCGAGACTCCGTCTCAAAAGGAGGAAAAAAAAAACCATCACTGATAAAGATTAATCCTGCAAAGAATTAAAATGACAGATCAAAAAAGGATCAAAAGCTATTTAGAAGAGTACATCAACAGTCCAAAAATGAAGAACCAGGGTAGTAACAGAAAAATAAAAAGTAAGCATAAACTTCAATAAACCTAAATCTAAAATGAGCAAAAATACAACACAAAGTCAGATGTGCATGCCAAAGTTAGTTTTTAAAAAAATTACGTACAGCTATGAAAAACAAAATAGATGGTTTCTAATCATAAATATTTATAATATAGTTTATTCCGGAAAGGTAGGATAAGTGAATACAAATAACCAAAAAAGAACTGAAAATGTTATCAAAAATTAATCTCCCAGAACACACCAAACCCTAGAGGGATTTGTGGGTTTGGTTTTGTTTTGTTTTTTTTGGAGATTTTTTTTTTTTTTTTTTTTTTTTTTTTGAGTCTCACTCTGTCACCCAGGCTAGAGTGCAGTGGCATGATCTTGGCTCTCTGCAACCTCCACTTCTCAGGTTCAAGTGATTCTCCTGCCTCAGTCTCCTAAGTAGCTGGGATTACAGGCATGTGCCAACATGCCCAGTTAATTTTTGTGTTTTTAGGAGAGAGAGGTTTCACCATGTTGGCCCAGTTAGTCTTGAACTCCTGGCCTCATGTGATCCACCCATATGGGCCTCCCAAAGTACTGGGATTATGAGTGTGAGCTACCGGGCCTGGCCCCTAGAGGCTTTTTGATTAAGTTCATCCAAACCTTCTAGAGGCAGGAAGCACTCAGGTTGTACTGCACAGAAGAGACAAAGGTAACCATTTCTAAATTGATCTCAGAAAGCAAGTAATAATCCTGATTTAAAAATAGAATAAGGTGATAAAAACTAGGGACCCATCTCAGTAGAGCTGCAAAATTGTTGCAAATAGAAACTAGTTGTGAAATAGTTTACACTTCAAAGCAAAACAAAAATTACAGAATATCTAAATGTACTGCCTCAAAGGATAGTGTGAATTTGAAAGCAAGAAAGAGACAGAGAGAAAATGCGTCTGTGTGTGTGTGTGTGTGTGTGTGTGTGTGTGTACAGGACTGCAATGCTGAATCATTATAATAAAGTCTAGTAATCGAAAAACCATACTATTATATCCACTAATAAAATTTTAAATCAAAGGCCCATAAAACACTATCATGTAGAAAAAGCAGAATATGTCCCTCATAAACAACACATATCTCGAAACAAAACCAACATCATAGTGGGACAAAAATGGGGTATTTTTGAGTCTGAAAAAAGTAACAATGAGTATACTATCATTATTTCTATTATGATCTCTTCCAGAACTTAGTGCAATACATTAAGAAAACTATATATAAGTACTGAAACTGAGGACACAGAATTATCATTAGTTACAAATAATATAACTGGAAAATGAAAGAAAATCAGCTGAAAACTAAGAGAAACTGGTATTGACTATAAAAATCCAATCTATTCAACTATATTCATAGAAATAAATCTAAGAAATGTGAAGAATCTACATTTAAAGAGCTACAAAGCTTAAGAGACATAAAAGATTTAAACAATAAAAGTATATTTATAGATACAATAGAAAAACTTGATTATTATAAAGACGGCAATCTTTCCTATTCCTCGAATCAATTTGTACATGTTGTGTGATTCTCCTCTATTCCAGAAGTTCTAGCCACAGAAGCCTTCTTCTCTTCCCACAATACACCACATTGCTTCCCATCTGAGGACCTCTACAATTGCAATTCTATTTCCTACCCTCCTGTCCTGCCATGACTAGTCCATTTGAAGTCTTGATTCAAATGTCACTTCCTCAAATACACCTCCTGTTGGCTACCCTCTCTACTCCTGACCCCTTCCCCCAAATCGAGTCACTATAGATTTACCTTTTCTTAATGTCACTAATCACTACCTATGATAATTTTGTCATACTTTTTTTTTTTTACCATCTGTCCCCCTTAAGATAGGAGGTCTTCTCTAAGACAGGACTCCTGTCTTGTTACTGGAGTGTGATAGCACCTGATAATATTTGGCAAAACTATGTGCTAATTCCATATTTTGGTACAGAATAAATTTTTTATAAAGTAATTTTTAATGACATTAAAGCATTCATGATGCACCATTAAATGACTTAAGCAAGTAACAAAGTATACATAATGGTCCCATTTTTATAAAACTAAAAAAAACACATATTCTCTAGGTGATATGTTACAAAGTAATACATCAGGAAAATACTAAATTCTAAATCATTCTTGACATAACAGAAAAACTGCTCACCTGCTGGCCTTGAGGACTTTGCAAGATTTGAGCCACAGCTGCGAGTGTATCTGTATTTGTTATCTGAGATACCCACGGATCAGGTAAGCCTTGGACCACATTGGCTGGAGTAACAGGTGTCACAGGAGTTCCTTTAAAAAAGAACATCACACTCCCCAAATAAATACATAAGTAAAAAACTAAGACTTGAAAAAGCAGAATTTGTTTTATTACTTTTATAAAATACATGCACACATATTAAGTTTTTATTTTATTGTGTCCACTTTGAAAAATCACTTAAAATCCTTTATAGAATTAGGTAGGTTAAACACACGTGTGCGCGCACACGCACACACACACCCCTCGAAAGGATCTGTCCAAATTTGTCCTCCTCAATTAACTGTTATTACAGTGTCCCCACTTATGCTTGGAAGATAGTGTTCCAGGAACTCCAGTGGATGCCTGAAACCAGAGCTAGCACCAAACCCTATATATGCTACGTTTTTTTCTGTATGTTCACATACACCTATGATAAATGTTAACTTATAAATTAGGTACAGTAAGCAACAATAGATTAGCAACAACAGTAACTAATAAACTATACTGTGAAAAACGTTATGTGAATATATTGTCTCTCCCTCTTTTTCTCTATCTGTCAAAGTATCTTATTGTATTATACTCACCTATTTTCGGACTGTGGTTGACTGCAAGTAATTGAAATCATGGAAAGCAAAATGTGGATGTGGGGAGACTACTGTACTTTTTAAAAGCCTACAATACTTAACAGCCATTAAAAATCTTACTTTAGAGACAAAAATTCAGTAACATGAGGAAATACTCAAAATACAATCTTCAATAAAAAATTTTTATAAGTATACATAATATAAAAAACCATGTTTGGGCCAGGTACAGTGGTTCACGCCTGTAATCCCAACACTTTCAGAGCCCAAGGCAAGAGGACTGCTTGAGCCCTGGAGTTCGAGACCAGCCTGGGCAACACACCAAGACTCCATCTCCAACAACAACAACAAAAAATTAGCCAGGCATGGTAGTGCATGCCTGTAGTCCTACCTACTTAGGAGGCTGAGATGGGAGGATCACTAGAGCCCAGGAGGTTGAAGCTGCAGTGAGCTATGATCAAACTACTGCACACCAGCCTGGGTGACAGCACAAGGTCTTAATAAACAATACATCAATTTTTGTTCACACACACATACAAAATATATAGGAAATGCTAACCAATTTAATTCCTGGAACTATGATTTTAAAAAAAAATTTTTTTTTTTTTTGAGTCAGTGTTTCACTCTTGTTGCCCAGGCTGGAGTACAAAGGCGCAATCTCTTCTCGCTGCAACCTCCGCCTCCTGGGTTCCAGTGATTCTCCTGCCTCAGCCTCACCAGTAGTTTGGATTACAGGCGCCTGCTACCACACCCAGCTAATTTTTTTAATTTTTAATAGAGACAGGGTTTCACCATATTGGCCAGGCTAGTCTCCAACTCCTGACCTGAGGCCATCTGCCTGCCTCGGCCTCCCCAAGTGCTAGGATTACACGTGTTAGTCACTGCGCAGGGCTGAACTATGATAAAAACTTTTATCATAGTCATTTAAATGCCTCAAGAGAACATGATTTTGAAATTTTGGTTTTGTTAAATAATTATTTCAGGGTTTCTTAAAAAATATTAAATCCCCCTAGTATCCTATAAATACCAAGTTGATACAAAATCCAAGAAGTTACAGACAACCTAAATCAGGAAAAACCTAATTGACACACCAAATTTCTAAGGTTCATTGTATTTATGTTTCTGTGAATTAAAAGGAAATTAGTTTTCTACATTTTAGAAATAATTACATACAAATATATATCTAATTTTATTTTTCTCTACAAATATTTTCTTTCAATTATCTAATGCTGGACAAATTTTCCTGCACTGTCGAATTATTTTTTATATGAACAGTCATCCAAAAAGTATGAGTAAAATATTTAGGCAACAAATCTATATTAAAGCAACATACCTGGAGTATTGCTCATAGCAGTGGTAGTGCTGGCCAAAACAGGTGTGACAACAGGAGGCGGAATCCCGGCTGCCATATCCAAAAGAGGCTGAATAATCTCACTCTTAAATACATTATTCTTCTGCCATAAGTTTAGTACTCTCACTATTTTACTCTAGAGAAAAAAAGAAACATGACATTTTGTTTTTTGCTCTCAAAATCTTAGTACAGTCATTGAATAGAGGCTATCTGGGCCCTGAATGGAAAGGAGAAATTAAAATACCTCAATTGTACTTTCTAGCCCTAAAATTCTACGTTTCTATCATTTTGCATTTGCTACCTTAAGGTGCTTAAAAACATGTTAATTCTGACAGACATGCAAATTAAATGAAAGCTTCATTTAGTTGAAGGCAGAGATGACATCTAGGCTTCCTCTCTTATGTCACTTCTAATGATATAGATGGTAACACTGGCTGGAGACCTGTCTTAAGTATTCTGAGGGTGAGCCAGGATTCATCTCAGCACTAACGTTATATTTATAGTTGATTTTAACTTTGTCTTATACAATGTCTATCTTTTGAACAAATAGGTAACTTGTAGGACAAAGTCCTTATCTAATGTGACTTTTAAAAAGTTTCATTTTACAAACTACTTGAGGAGAGGGCATTTCCTCATGGAAGAATTTAATCAAATTACTTCCTTTTTTGAGCATCCTGCCATGAATGCTAATTCCCTACTGACACTTTGAACCAGAGATGGACAAACTTCTGTACAGACAGAATCTGAAGCTTAACCATTTCTTCTCTCTTCATTCCCTCTTTTCTTTATTCTTTCCTATTCCCTTTCCCCTTGTAGAATGTCAGTGTCACACTGGCATTACTTAATCTGGCCCTCAGAATAATGAATCATGCTCCGTATGAATAATGTTCTACATTATTTCATTTCCTAATATTTGAGTCCTTTACCATTTTGTAAATTAAAAAAACAAAAACAAAAAAAACATAAAAAACGTGCTTGCTACTGGCAAGCAGACTTCGACATCTTGAACCATCTCATTTTTTCTTCTTGATATGCCCCTGAACTACAGTACTGCATCCTATTTTATATTCCTCATAAAGAGTCTCAGCATTGCCCATCCCAACCCACACTCTAATCATTTTACCACCAAATAAATCACATTTTTGTTTTAGTGTCAACCTCCTTCTGGATTACTCAAATAGTCAGAGTTCTTCGTATTTTTTGTAAGGTTCCAGTCAGTCATATGGTATTTATGCAGCTGCTATAAAATTCATGAAATATTTACGATCTATATAACACTGCTGCTGATCTTGGTCTCAACCAACATTAAAAAAAAAAAAAACTTTAGTATCCTCATTTATAAAATAAGACAGTATACCAGAAGGATTCTCAGGTCCCTTTTCTCAATCTCCAAACTGTAATAGACTGTTTAAGCTGGCTAGTATTTTAAATGTCTAGCCATTCTCAAATTTTGAGCATCTTGGGAGATATACCCTTTGTTAGTTACAGCTCTTCTTACAGCAACACTATAACGTACTTCTATTTAATTACTTATACCCTAATCTCAGTCATTTCACATGAAAATCTATTTCGCTGGGAAATTCTATATAACTACTGCCTGTCTCTTGTTATACTCTGCGTATCATAAACTTGAAAAGACTAGTTATTAGTGACTTATATTTCTTGGGTAATTCTGAAATCTAGTAACATAATTAGCAGTATTTAGAGAAAACTTGGTAACTAGAAAAATTCCTACTTATATGTGTCCCTTGGTTGTATTAAAGTTTTACATATCCTGAAAGTTTCAAACTTATAGGCAGAAAAATATGCTCAATGAAAAATAATGTCTCAAGATGTTCTACAGTATTTTGTAAGAAGGATCAGCAGTTCCATCTATTATACCTTGCTTCTGAAAATAAACATTTCACCCAGAGCACACACATATCAGAGTAACAATATTCTGAATTCATATTTTCTTGATACTATCACCAAACAATCTGATTCACAACTATATACTATTATGTAATAACTATTTTCTTGATACTATCACCAAACAATCTGATTCACAACTGTTTAGCACATAACTATTCTGCAAACAAGTACTAAGTCCTAGTTACTACTATTGTGATGCCACTTACTCCATTAGGAAAAAAAAAAAAATGACAGAGGCTAAAATCAAGTACAAAAAAAGAACATTCTGTTAAATGGGTATGTTTTACAAAGTAAAATAGCAATTTTCAGAATAAAGATCTCGTTCATCTTTAAATCCCTCATAATATTACAGTGACATATTTTAAAACTATGTCCAAACTATATTAATGTGCAAATGTGTGTATTTCAAATGAGGCACAAGAAAATTACAGAGACTGCTTCACACTTTCTGATTTGACTATTTCTCCGCTCTAAAACATGAGCACTTGGAAAATGCCTTATATTCTTCTGCTTTATATAAAAATCTTTCAGGTTCCAAGCCACCCGTCATATACTTTAAAATTGGCCAGCACCTAACCACTATCATTCTATATATCTACATACAATGTCCCTCATTTATGATTGAGATTACAATGTTAATCTATACTCTCCTCCTATGGTTTAAAAGAAAGCCCTATTCCATAAGCCCTAGTATGAGATATTGTATCATGAAATCTACACATTCAAGAAAGATTTAATCATCAGAGCTGACTGAAATCCAAGTCCAAACTAGTGAAATTTCTAAATCAAAGTAAAGTGACTTCTAAAACATATATGTATAAAATTTCAGATTAGTACATTACTTCAAGTGAGTGTCTAAGGTACCTATTTTAAAAATCAATTATGACAGGTCACTTAAAATTGGAAGCATTCTAGGTCGGGCGTGGTGGCTCACGCCTGTAATCCCAGCACTTTTGGAGGCCAAGGCGGGTGGATCACGAGGTCAGGAGATCGAGACTATCCTGGCTAACAAGGTGAAACCCCATCTCCACTAAAGATACAAAAAATTAGCTGGGTGTGGTGGCGGATGCTTATAGTCCCAGCTACTCGGTAGGCTGAGGCAGGAGAATGGCGTGAACCCGGGAGATGGAGTTTCCAGTGAGCCGAGATCAGGCAACTGTACTCCAGCCTGGGTGACAGAGTGAGGCTCCATCTCAAAACAAATAAAATTTTAAAAAGTAGAAGCATTCTTTTGTCTGCACAGAATTATTAAAGTACTAAGGTAATTAAAAAGAAAAATCTAAAACTTTTGTCTCAAGGAGTATATCCAAGAATAGTTCACAAAGAATATAGCATAATAAATTTATCTTCAGCCGGGCGCAGTGGCTCACACCTGTAATACCAACATTTTGGGAGGACATGATGGGCGGATCACAAGGTCAGGAGTTTGACACCAGCCTGGCCAACATGGTGAAATCCCATCTCTATTAAAAATACAAAAAACAACTAGCAGGGTGTGGTGGCGGGGGCCTGTAATCCCAGTTACTCAGGAGGCTGAGGCAGGAGAATCACTTGAACTCAGGAAGTAGAGGTTGCAGTGAGCCAAGATTGTGCCACTGCACTCCAGCCTGGGTGATAAGAGCAAGACTCCGTCTCAAAAAAAATAAATAAATAAATTTATCTCCATAGCTATCCATTATAACAAATTTTTTTCTAATTCAAGACTATATAATAGTTATGAAAAATAACTACTTAATCTTGTTATACTCAATATAAAGGTGAACCATTTGTGGTGAGCTTTGAAGTTCTGTGGTTCTTCCATAAAACAAACATGACTCTTCATCTATTCTCATCTTTCCATACTTAATCAACACTGCAATCAACCCTGTCAGAAAAAGCACACCTCAATTTCCAAATCAACATCCAAAATAGATAAGCTAACCTCTCAGAGCAAGTAAAAGGATAAGCAACTCCTTTTCATGCTTGCTCATGATCCAAAGCTTTCTTTACTTGCTATTTATAGAATATTTACACATTTAGATCTTACACATACCAGACTTAGTAGTGTGATTAATAAAATTCTACCACATAGAAGAATTTTAATATGCAGTTAAATATCAACTCATGTCAAATAATAATTCCGAATTGACTGTGTGTGTAAGTTTCATGTAATTCCAAAAGCTTATTTTAGCCATTTTATTTAACACCAATTGCTTCAATAAATTAAAAAGTAGCAAATCTGCTACATCTTTCTGTACTCTAAGAAATTCAAAGAAAATGGAACATGAATACCGTAATAATGAAATATTCACATCTGAAATAACTAAGAGCAAATGAGAACATAAAGATATATACAGTCCTGTGCCACTTAATGACAAGGATATGTTCTGAGAAATGGTATCATTAGCAGATTTCATCATTGTGTGATGTGTACTTACACACACCTAGACGGTAAAGCCTACTACACACCTATAGACTATATGTCACATTCCATTGCTCCTAGACTACAAACATGTACAGCATGTCACTGTACTGCACGCTGTAGGTATTTTTAACACAATGGTATTTATGTACATAAATGAGAAATGGTAAAATAAAAATACGGTATTATCATCTTAGGAGACCACCACTGTATATGCGGTCTGTCACTGAAACATCATTATGTGGCACATGACTGTACTAAGATAATATGAAGACTAATTAAGACCAAGAGGGTACTGTTATCTACTTTAAAACAAATAAACAAAAAATCAGCAGCATACCTTGTCATCCCCAGGGCAACGATATAAATTCTGGAAAGTGCTAATGATGTTATTACTAAATCTGGGTGCAAACACATCCTTTTCTTGACCAAACTGATGTCTGGATTGTCGCACAATGGAGTCAATAACATAAAGTCCAGGTACTTTGTATTCTGGTTTACACTGATGAAAAAACAAGAATGAAAAGGGAAGGAAACGAAAAGGTAAAATTCTTGATAGACAAAAATCATCATAAATCCTGTGTAAATACAAAGACACTGCCTATGCTGAGGTAATGAATATTCACACATTGACTACTCCAGTATCGTCAGTTTCTGGAATGGCATTGTAAAGAATCTACTTTGACTACTCTATACATTCAGAAGTTCTAAAATAGTACTACATAACTGGATTCAATGACATAAAACAAAATGATAAATAAGGTACCACTATAATTTTTAAAATTTGTTTAATCATTGTGAAAAGCTACACGGAAGAAAGAAGCAAATTCAGGAAAGAAGGGCTCTAGCAAACACACTGCCAACATGCCTCAGACTTCATCTGGAACACACAACAAAAGGGTTCCTATACAAATGAAAAGAACAATGCCAAATGGCAATTATAAAATTGTAAATACAGAGGCCAAAGTTTCCATTTATTTCCCAAACATAACATCTACAATTCTGGGGATCTATCATGTGTCATCCAGCCTGGAATGCAGTGGTGCCATCATGGCTCACTGCAACCCCGACCTCCCAGGCTCAAATGAACTTCCATCTCAGCCTTCCAAATAGCTGGGACAACAGGTGCACAGCGCTAATTCCTGTATGTTTTTTTGGAAGAGACTTGGTTTCACCATGTTGTCCAGGCTAGTCTCAAACTCCTGGGCTCAAGCAATCCTCCTGACCAGATCTCCCAAAGTGCTAGGAATACAGGCACGAGCCACCATGCCCTGCCTCCCCTACTTTCTGAACATAAGCTTTTTTAGCCTGTGTAGTTAGGCAAGCACAATGAAGAATCTTTACTTGCAAGCTTTCTGCGTAGTATCTTTAGATATACACACATTAACATTTTGTGGGACAGAATTTCCTTCACTGGTAGATTAGGCATTTTTGCTACATAAAACGGCAAAAAAATTATTTAGTATGATTTAATGTTTTAAATAATTTTAATACTTGGAAAACCTGGCTTAGTCATCAACTAGAAACCTGAGGGAAGAATCAAAACAAAGAAATCTGCAATACTTTAAAATTTTCCTCTTTAAGTACCATTAGACTCAAAACAAGAATTCCTAAGACTCTCTAATTGAAACAGCCTTTGCAAAAATTTTAACTGAGGAAGTTACAACGTGAAAGCGAGCAGACCTAACCAACTCCATCTTGCTTTTAACTTTTAAGCTGTCCTTGTCATTCCTGGGCCTGGGCCGAAATAACATTGGGAGGGGATTTAGTTTATGGTTTGATTCAGAAACAAAATTAACATTTAATAATAGTCCTTTCCCAAAAAGACACTCTTCTTGCCTGGGTACCAGTCTGCCTTTGTAAGACTAACAAATTAGCTACAAGATTTGAAATTACAGTTTAGGGTCATGCAGCGTCTGAACCTCCCCAAATTGCTCCTGAGTATAACATCACTATCATAAAACCTAAGATCAGTGCTTGAGACATTTTGCAGACCTTTCACTGGATGGATCAGCTGACATCACCCAGGCTGGTAATCTGGTTCAACCAGTTCTGCGATCCCACCCAGGAAGAGAAGACAGCAAGAAAACCTCACTTCGACCTCCCTATGATTCCATCTGCAATCTGACCAACAGTACTCCCCACTTCCTGAGCCCCTACCCACCAAATTATCTTTAAAAACTCCAATCCCCATCCCGGAATGCTCTTGGAGACTGACTTGAATAATAATAAAACTCCAGTCTCCTGCATAGCTGGTTTTGCGTGAATTGCTCTTTCTCCACTGCAATTCTCCTGTCTTGATAAATTGGCTCTGTCTAGGCAGCAGACAAGGTGAACCCACTGGGCAGTTACACAATGGCATAAGGTATTTTTACTGTAAATAACTTTCTAAAGCATATCATATTAAGTTTTTATGGATATACCATTTTTCAACTATATTCTAGTAATTTCCAATTTCTTATTTTATAGAGAAATAGCCTTTTTAGGGGGAAAAAGGTAAGAATGAATAGGGAGAATGCACCTTTAAGTATATTTCCATGATTTTTCATTTTGTCATCCAAGTTGTCATCTGCAGGTTAACATCTGTTATGGTTATTTGTCAAAGAACCTTCTAAGTAAGCTGGACCATACACTTTGCAATATACAAATATGCCTTAAATAATTATCCTATTTTTAGAATTTATGCTCGCACCTGCAGGTACTAAAAGGCGATATTAATTTAAAGACAACAAAGCCAGAGTGGTAGAAACAGAAGCATGTGGCTGTACCTGCAAAGCACTGAATAATACTAATGGTGTGGCATGTAACAAAGATGGCTCGATAGATTAGAAAAATTTAAATCTAACAATACCAAGTGCTGACAAAAATGGGGAGCAACACACACCCATGCATTGTGAGGAGGAGTGTAAATCAGCACAATCATAGTAAAACTAATTTAGTATTATCTAGCCACAGTGAAGAAATGCATATCCTGTAACCAGCAATTCCACTCCTACAGAAATGCAAGCTGTATCAGGATACTTATTATCTTACATATGTAAATATTACACTGCTCACAGCAATACTGTACAGAATTGCAAAAACCAGAAAACACACATACAGTGTCAACAGGAGAAGTGGGCAAGCTGCTGTCTATTCACATAATGGAAAATATACAGCAAAAGATAGTAATAAATACTGCTACACACAAGGATGAATCCTAGACACATGATGTTGACTAAGAGAACTGTATAAAAAGAATACATACCATAGGATTACATTTAAGAATTTAAAATACATTAAACCACTTTAAGAATTAATTTTATACAAAGTAAAACTATAATGTCAAGCAAGGACGTGACACAAAAGTCAAACTGTGGTTACCTGGGTAGGGGGTGTGCAAGACATGATTAGGAAGACGCACTTGGGGCTTGTGGGCTTCAAAGTTCTACTTCTTGAAACGAGTGGAGTTACATAGGTCTTCTCTTTATAAAAATTTGGCTGTATATACTGTTTTCTGTACTTTTCTACAGATGTACATAGAAATTTCACAATAAAAAGAAATACAGTTGTCCCTCAGTAGCCTTGGGGGATTGGTTCCAAGACCCCTGCGGATACCAAAATCCAAGGATGCTCAAGTCCCTTATATAAAATGGGCAGTATTTGCATATAACCTACGGACATCATCCCATATACTTTAAATCAACTCTAGATTACTTTGAATACCTAATACAACGCCTACACATCGCTTCATTCACATCGTACTCAGTGTACAGGAAATTCAAGTTTTGCTTTCTGGAATTTCATGGACTATTTTTTCCCCAAATTTTGATCCCAATAGGCTGAACCTATGGGTTGGAACCCACAGATACGGAGGAGTGACTGTAATTATATAAACATCCCTGGTTTCTTAAATAAAGCAAGAGGCAAAAGTTTCTCTAATCATAATGATTAAGAATGATAAGCTTAAGATATATTTGAAACGTAAATTTAAGAAGTGTGGAACTTACGTTGATCTAAAATATCCTAGGGAAGAGGAGCTTTAATAAAAGTACATATGAAAAAGTGAAAATCTGGAAATACACTCCTTTCAAACTATTTGTGCCCATGTACAAAAATCTTTTTGTATCCTACCTCCAAGGGTAAAGGTATACTTATGATAAAAGTCCAGTTACAGAATACTGCACCCTACATGAAAAAAATACATATATATATATCTCAAGACACCAGAGGTAAGTAAATATAACAGGTAAGTAAATAAAAAAAATTTATTATTTACAAAGTAAATATAACATCTTTCTTTTTATTTTTTTGAGACGGAGTCTCACTCTGTCACCCAGACTGGAGTGCAGTGGCACGATCTCAGCTCACTGCAACCCCTGCTTCGTGGGTTCAAGCAATTCTCCTGCCTCAGCCTCCTGAGAAGATGGGATTACAGGCGTGTACTACCACGCCTGCCAACTTTTTGTATTAGTAGAGACGGGATTTCACCATTTTGGCCAGGTTGGTCTCAAACTCCTGGCCTCTCAGGTGATCTGCCCACCTTGACCTCCCAAAGTGCTGGGATTATAGGCGTGAGCCACCGCGCCTAGCTAACAGCCATCTTTCAATGTGGACTCAATCCCTCCTCTGGAAAAATATCAAAGAGGAGAAGCATAAATGTTTGGCTTCACTGAAAAATACGTATCTACTGCAAAGTATCAACCACCATAACAACCATGTACATAAAGCTACCAGATCAAGTTTCTAGAAAACAAAAAACTTTCATGATGATAATCTTTAGATGGTTTAGCACCATCTTTTCATTTATTATTTACAAAGTAAATATAACCTGAAAATCACCACAAATAAGCCACATTTCTTGCTCTAAGTATGCGGCAGGAAATTTGAAAAAGGTAATGATAGCTCAAAACTTACAGATTAAGGCAACAGTAACTTATCTACAGACCATTTTCAGAGCCAGAAAGATGAAATTTATTTTTGACTTCACCATATCTAAGAGTAGCCACAGTACCATAGAATGTATTTCACTATAACAAAGCATCTAGATTTTTTCAGAATAAATAGTTCTGAATGATAATATTCAATCTTATTCTGAATCTAGTGGACAGATTTGTTTGTAGTACTCACTCAAAAAAGGCAGGGGATTTCATACAGACAAAAAGAGTTGGGTAAACTCTACATATTTTTGGAACAGAGCTGAGGATTTCATTTTCGCATTTCAAACTAGCAAATGAGAACAGAATGGTTAGCTATGGATGGTAGAAAAGTCACCAAATCATGAGGTCTCTGGCTCAAAATAAAATTTATTGCCTTTAGGATTCAGGATAACTAAGGTAAGTTAGTTAGTTATAATGCAAATATAGGGATCTATGATGGTTAACACTGAGTGTCAATTTGACTGGACTGAAGGATACAAAGTATTGATCCTGGGTGTGTCTGTGAGGGGTTGCCAAAGGAGATTAACATTTGAGTTAAATGTTCCCAGTGAGCCGGGGAAGGCAAACCAACTTTTAATCTGGATGGGCACCATCTAATCAGCTGCCATCAAGTATAGAGCAGGCAGAAAAATATGAAAAGGAGAGAATGGCCTAGCCTCCGAGCCTACATCTTTTTCTTGTGCTGGACGCTTCCTGCCCTCGAACACTGGACTCCAAGTTTTTCAGTTTTGAGATTCAGACTGTCCTTGCTCCTCAAGCTTACAGACAGCCTGCTGTGGGACCTTGTGATCGTGTAAGTTAATACTTAATACTTAAACTTCCCTGTGTGTATATGCAGTATATGCATATATACATACACGCACACATATATTCTATTAGTTAGAAGATATCTGTAAGTACTCTGTATACGTGTGTATATATAAACATATCCTATTAGTTCTGTCCCTCTAGAGAACACAGCATCAAAACAGAAGTTCTGAAACGTGTCTTCTAAAGTTTCCTTATCTGTTTGTAACTCCAGCCTTTGCTGCTGCTGTCGTCCCCGTTTTGTTTTTCTATTTCTTGTTTTTTTGTTTTGTTTTGTTTTGTTTTTTTGAGACAAGCTTTTGCTTTGTTGCCCAGGCTAGAGTGCAGTGGCACAATGATGGTTCACTACAGCCTCAACCTCCTCCTGAACTCAAGCCTCAAGCAATCCTTCCACCTCACCCACATAAGCAGCTAGGAACACGGGCACTTGCCACTTTGCCCAATTAATTTTTGTAGTTTTTAGGCTGGGACAGGGTTTTGCCATGTTTGCCCAGGCTGGTCTCAAATGCCTGAGCTCAAGCAATCCACCAGTCTTGGCCTCTCCCAAACTGCTAGATTGCAGGCATGAGCCAGAGTCCCAGGTGTTTCTGTCTTATAAAGCTAAGACACAATCAGCATATGAACTGATTTTTGGCAAAATCAATTAGGACAAGGCCAGAGGCCAGAGTATTCTTTAGAGTAGTTTTCTTGGCCTAAAGGAAATATTTACTGTTAATTTTTCATTTACCGTCATCTATTACTGCATAAATCTTTCATGACTAAAACATGGGTTCATGGATAATATATGACCAAACCACAGCCACACTTCTCCCTTATACAATTTATGGTATATGAAGAGAATATAAAATGGTACGGCCATCTGGAAAACAGTTTGGTAGTTTCTTATAAAATGGAGACATGTACTTACTATCCCAAAGAAATGAAACTTACATCCACACACAAAAAAACTCTGGGTATACAAGTGTTCCCAGCAGCTTTATTCGTAATAACCAAAAACTAGAAACAACCCAGATGAACCCCAATAAGTGAATGATTAAACTGTGGTAAATGCATACCCTGAAATACTACTCAGAAATAAAAAGGAAGGAACTATATGTCTCTTCTGGTTACTGTAGCCTTGTAGTATAGTTTGAAGTCAGGTAGCACGACACCTCCAGCTCTGTTCTTTTTGCTTAGGATTGTCTTGACTATATGGGCCCTTTTCCTATTCCATGTGAAATTTAAAGTAGTTTTTTCTAATTCTGTGAAAAATGTCAATGGTAGTTTGTGGGAATAGCATTTAATCTATAAATTACTTTGGGCAGTATAGTCATGTTCACGATATTGATTCTTCCTATCCATGAGGATAGAATGTTTTTCCATTTGTGTCCTCTCTGACTTCCTTGGGCAGCGGTTTGTAGACCTCCTTGAAGAGGTCCTTCACACTTCTTGTTAGCTGTATTCCTAGGTATTTTATTCTCTTTGTAGCAACTGTGAATGGGAGTTCATTCATAATTTGGCTCTCTGCTTGGTGCATATTGTTGCTGTATAGGAATACTTGTGATTTTTGCATCCTGAGACTCTGCTGAGGTTGCTTATCAGTTTAAGGAGTTTTGGGGGCAAAACCACAATGAGATATAGTCTCATGCCAGTCAAAATGGTGATTACTTAAAAGTCAAGAAACAACCGATGCTGGAGAGGCTGTGGAGAAACAGAACACTTCTATACTCTTGGTGGGAATGCAAATTAGTTCAACCATTGTGGAAGACAGTGTGGCAATTCCTCAAGGATCTAGAACCAGAAATACCATTTGACCCAGCAATCCCATTACTGGGTATATACCCAAAGGAATAGAAATTATTCTACCATGAAGACGCATGCACACGTATGTTTACCGCAGCACTATCCACAGTAGCAAAGACATGGAATCACCCCAAATGCCCATCAATGATACACTGGATAAAGAAAATGTGGTACATATACACCATGAAATACTATGCGGACATAAAAAGGAATGAGATCATGTACTTTGCAGGGACATGGATGAAGCTGGAAGCCATCATCCTCAGCAAACTAACACAGAACAGAAAACCAAAGATCCCATGTTCTCACTCGTAAGTGGGAGTTGAACCATGCGAACACGTGGACACAGGGAGGGGAACAAAACACACCAGCGCCAGCTGGGGGTGGGGGGTAAGGGGAGGGACAGCATTAGGACAAATAGCTAATGTATGTGGGGATTAAAACCTAGATGATGAGTTAATAGGTACAGCAAACCACCATGGCACAGGCATATCTATATAACAAACCTACATGTTTTGCACTTGTACACCAGAACTTAAAGTAAAATTTTTAAATAAAAAAGGAAGGAACTATTTGATACATGCAACAATAGATTTCAAAAGAATTACGTGGGCAAAACCAGCCAATCTCAAAAGGTTACATTTTGTATGATTCCATTTATGTAACATTGTGAAATACAAAATAGAGAAAGAGAACAGGTTAATGACTGCCAGGCCTTAGGGATTAGGGATGGTGGGGAGGAGAAGGTGAGTCGAGTGTGACTATAGAGTATATAAAAGGGAAACACAAGGCATCCTAGTGGTGAAGAAACTGTTCTGTATCTTGACTATGGTGATGTTTGTATGAATCTATATATACGATTAAATGCATACATATACAAATGAGTGCAGGTAAGACAATTAAAATCTGAATAAGGTTAGTGTCAATAAGTGACTGTATCATGTTCTGATTGCAATATTTTACAATTCTACAGAACGTCACCATAGCGGGAAACTGAGCAAGGGGCACATGGGATCTCTACATGATTTATTCCTTATGATTTAATGACACGTGAATCTATAATTAGTTCAGAAATAAAAGTTTAAATATTTATATATATATTTTTATATATATATACACACACACACAACTTATTTTAACGATGAAACAAATCTGTTGCTGGATCCCTGATTTAAACAGGGTAGTAGCAAGCATTTAAGTTTTTCCCCGTAGACTGACTGGCTTCTTCACAATGACTATCATTATCTCACGATGGAATAACTTTGCTCACGATGAAATAACTTTGCTCATTCCAGGTCTTCCTAAGATTGTAACACGTTTGATTCAAAGTACCCTACCCCAAATGAAATCAGTCAACAAGCATTTATCCATAAATTCACTTTTACCTTTTAAACCTTTACAACTCAAATTGTGGCTTGTGAAGAAACATCATCTAGGAGCTGCTACAAATGCAGAATCTCAGGTTCCTCTCCACACTCAGTGAATTAGAATCCACATTTTTAACAAGATTCCTAGGTAAATTCCTACTCATAAAGTTTATGAGGCACAGTGTAAGACATTAAAACTTTTCGGCTGGGCACTGTGGTTCACGCCTGTAATCCCAGCACTTCTGAGAGGCTGAGATGGGTGGATCATTTGAGGTCAGGAGTTCAAGACTAGCCTGGCCAACATGGGGAAACCCCCGTCTCTACTAAAAATACAAAAGCAATTAGCTGGGCGTGGTGGCGCATGTCTGTAATCCCAGCTACAGGGGAGGTTGAGGCAAAACAATAGCTTGAACTCGCAAGACAGAGGTTGCAGTGAGCCGAGATCATGCTACTGCACTTCAGCCTGGGTGAGAGTGAGACTCCGTCCAAAAAACAAAACAAAACAAACAAAACAAAACCAACAACAAAACAAAACCAAAAACAAACCAGACATTAAAACTTTTAAAGATCTTTTATCAGACCAACAATCTCTGAGAAATGCTTTTAAAAGCGTTAGACCAAATAAAATGTTCCAATCACTAACACTTTTCAACTTTAAGTGAAACAGACAGCATACTTGTTATTCAACCCTTTATCTTAGCTTCAAGTTACCTAAACCACTTAATCCTCAAATATGTTTTATCAATACTATATACATACACACATTTTTTGAGACAGGGTCTCACTCCGTTCCCCACGCTGGAGTGCAGTGGTGTGATCTCAGCTCACTACAACCTCTGCCTCCTGGGTTCAAGCAATTCTTGTGCCTCGGCCTCCCAAGTAGCTGGGATTACAGGCATGCACCACCATGTCAGCTAATTTTTGTACTTTTAGTAAAGACAGGGTTTTGTCATCTTGGTCAGGCTGGTCTTGAACTCCTGGCCTCAAGTGATCCACCCACCTTGGCCTCCCAAAGTGCTGGGATTACAGATGCGGGCCATTGTGCACAGCCTATCAGTACTGTATTTTAAATATTAAGAAAGTGAGAATTTTAAAAAAGAAAAAGGAACTGAATCACGTAACGGCTAACTGACTTATTCAAAGTTACCTAGCCAGCTGAATGACTGAAATCTTACTTCAATTCCCGCACCTTTCTCCCAGGTGAAGAACATAAACACACTGTAACCTTGCTGAATCCTTAATGCCACATGACACTGATTCTCAAACTGGCTCTGCTTACATTTAGGCACATGAACATAGGCAGAACACAAACCTCAGTAAAATTATATGAAAGGCACTTTCATTTTATTTCTTAATTAGAAAATAAAATAACTGGAATCACTTTTTAACAGTCCATCAAAACAATTTAAACTTGGGTATTTCATCTAAAGGAGAAGAGTACAGGCATTAATCTACAATTATAGCACATGTATGGAAAATTATATACTTACTTTCTGAATAAACTTCTCAACACTCTGTACCACATGTTTATAGAACTAAAAGAGGAAAAAAATGAAGTATGGTTTTAAAATCAGTTTGAGGAGACTGAAATTTCCTGATAACCACAGGTTTTACATGCTCCAAAGGTCTATCAAAACAATTATCTTAACCAAGAATTCTGAGACATTCTTGTCACTCACCTTTACATGCAACTAGCTGTGCTATATAATTAGTAAAGGGCTTCTCTGAAGTAGATGTATGATCAGTATGTCCAAAGTGCATTACCTTACCATAGATATAAAACAATGCTATTGAAGACCTTCTGAAAGCACACTTTAACAAACAGTTGTGTTGACAGCAAAATACTTGTAATAAATACTGGTGCGTGTATGTTCTGATATCCATGAAAGGAAAAGTACAGATTTCATACAATTTTATCAGTTAAATCAAGGGAAATTCAAAAAATCAAATAACTACAAGTAACATTAATAAATGTATGTAAGGTAGTTGTTTTCAACTTCATTTATCTCCTGCTTCTCCTGGAAAATGAACTATAAGAATATAAAATAAAACACAGAAATGTATAATATCCTAATGCATCAGACGAAATGAATCAGCAGAAGTGAACATGTAGATTAAAAATTAGTGATGGGCCACTATCACTTTTAAGAAAACTTAGAAGATTTAAGTTTCATAAAATATAGCACTATGAGTAAACTTGAAATAAATTATTAATTTAGCATAAAGAATTTGTGCCTAATAAATTTTAATGCCACAAAAACAATACCATCTTGGTGTATTATTTCTGTTTAAAGAACCTGAATTGTGCTTCTCTTTATACTTTTTTTTTTTGTTTTGGAGACACAGTCTCAGTCTATCCCGCTGGTGTGCAGTGGCACAATCTCAGCTCACTGCAACCCCTGCCTCCCGGGTTCAAGCGATTCTCCTGCCTCAGCCTCCCAAGTAGCTGGGACTACAGAAACACGCCACCATGCCTAATTTTTGTCTTTTTAGTAGAGATGGGGTTTCGTCATGTTGGCCAGGCTGGTCTCCAACTCTTGACCTCAAGTGATCCGCCCACCTCGGCCTCCCAAAGTGCTGGGAGTACAGGAGTGAGCCACTGTGCCCGGCCCTCTTTATATTTTTCTTCTCATGAATTATGGATTTTAAGGACATTCCCTTAGACTGAAGAAATATGAACATTTAACTAAACCTCAGCACTAAATCCAGTATTTATAATAACAAAAATAAAGGAAAACATCATGAACTCATATTCACCAAATCAAAACCTACAAGTTTAAGTTTGGCTAAAGTTACTTACAATAAAGTAAGTTTACTCAATGGTTTAAGTTACTTAAGTAAAAAAGCTAAAACAATTACTTAAAGTTATTAGGCTCTTTATAGGCCCCTAAACGTTTAAAAATCAATATGCAAAATATTAAATAACTACACACTGAAGGAACAATTCTTCTGGAAGACATCTTGACAGTGTTCTTTGCTTCTAGTTACTATACACAATTAGAATAAAACTGCTTCCTAAATCTTAACTGAAAGTTTATAAATTCTCATACGCCTTCTTCCACAGTAGGTTTTCTGGGAGGTTTTGTTGACAGTGCAATGTTAACCATCACTCATTAATCATTTCTATATAAAAAACAATGACTTATCTCAATATGAAACATAGTATCATTTAAATCTGATTAATAAAATGCAATGTTATATATACACACACACACACACACACACAAAATGCAATTTAAAGTAATAAAGTAGTGAAAAACAGCTGGTCTAGACTCTTCAAAAATGTCAAGTCACAAAAAAACAAAACAGCTGGGTGATAGGACAAATAAGTGTGATCTTGACTGGATTCTGAAAGAGCAGGGTTGACGGGAACAGCTACTAGTCAACAATGCAACAACATTAAAATGTAACGAACTGTATATTAGATAATTACATCAAAGTGAAATTTTTTGCATGTGATTGGTATATTATGGTTCCCTAGCAAAATGTCTTTATTCTCAGGAGTTTCAAATTCAAGTATGTATCAAAGATTGTTACTAGGAATGAAGTTTGAAACTAACTTCCACATGTAGCAAAATGTTAACAATCAGCAAATCTAAGGGAAGAATATGTCCTGCTCACCATAATAATTTGCAACTTACGTTTACATTTTTTCAAAATTCAAAACATTAAAAACAATAAGTCAAAACAGTAAAATATATCATAATAATAAAGATTAGACTCTTTTTAAAAAACATTACTTCTTTAAAAAAAAAAAAACTAAGAGCCAAGATCTCACTATGTTGCCCAGGCTGGCCTCAAATTCCTGTGTTCAAGCGATCATCCTGCCTCAGCCTACCCAGTAGCTAGGACTAACAATGTGTGCCACTGTGTCCAGAGTTAGACTCTTGACTGATAGAATTCTGGATTAAAATTCTAGCTATATTTACTCCTACTACTGCAAATTACTTAATTTCTCTCAGACCCGTCTGACATCTGAAAATAGAAAACACTGTTTGCACCTATGCCTCATTAACTCTATTAAGAAGTACTCTGCTCAACAAGCTATGAAAAGGGCATCAATTACTAATTGTCACAGAAAAAAATACACGTTTGCATAGCTTCAAATGATCATGACCATAAAAATCAGATAATGTAGAATAAAGTATAAGACAATAACATTATTCCATAGTAAGCCTACCAAATACTCTAAAAAATCATGTCTTTGAAAGATTTTCTGGCTTCAATGTGCTTATAGCTACTGTCATTCTCTCTCATTTTCTGTCATGTAAGTACGTGGATTTTAACTATAGATGTAAGATACTAACAAGTCTGAAAACTAAGCTTTAGCCACTAGAAAACCGCAAAATCAACTAATCTGAATTTTCTCCTACTAGTAATTACTAGTAAATGGAAATTTGTTAAATCTAACACATTGCTGTTATTTAAAAGATAATTTAAATAGTTGGTGCTTTTGGTTATGGTTAATAATTTAATTCAGGGCAGGAAAACATACCACTGAATATCATAGGTTAGTACCTACTTAATTAGAAATAAGTACTCATTTATTCCCAATTTTAAGAGGCCTACTAATTCAGGGAATCTTAGCCCCGGGCACAAGAACTTCTTGGGGAAAAAGCTATGGCTGAGCTTGAAAAGATCCTTTTGCCAAAAAGTTCCTATAAAATTGTGTGCATACGTGTATTTCTCTAGAGAGGATCCAACCTTTTCCTAAGATTTTCAGAAGTATTCATGAGTTAACATAGGTTCAAAACCTACTTTACAAGAGCAAAGTTTAAATGTTTATGGCCATTTCCCACAGTTCAAATCCCTGATACAAAGAGTCACAATTGTTTTCCTTAATGGCTTATCTTCAAATCTATAATATTAATAGAATCAGTAAGAAAAAATGAATGTATCAATATATAGAAACCTTTTACCACTCAAATTTCAAGGTTTTGTCAAGTCAGTGTGGCAAAAGACACTGTTAAACACATTCTCCATAATGTGGATATATGTAAAATATTATCTAAGAAAGGTGAGAAAAAATGACTGCTTCAAAAAATTTATGGAAGAATGCTTAAGGAAGAACATTTATCAAAATGTTACATGTTCAGGAGGCTGAGGCAAGAGGATCACTTGAGTCCAGGAGGTCAAGGCCACAGTGAGCTATGATCGTGGCACTGCAGTCCAGCCTGGGTGACAGAATAAGACACTGTCTCTCAAAAAGCGTAATAATAAACATTAAATGTTTATCTCTAGGTGGGAAAGTCTACAGGTGACAGATTTTCTTTTTTGTGTTTTTCCACAATTAACATATGTTAACTCTGTAAAGTGAAAGAGAACATACAATCCATAAAAATTATTCCCCATCAAACTATTAATATAGTTTTTTCTTTTGAAAATAGAAGAGTCAAATTTATTACTCACCTTAATAGCTTTGATGGCTGCCTTAGTAATTTGGGTCATTTTTGCTTTCGAAATGGGTGGTTTGTAGTCATTCAGGGAATACAACTGATGAAAAAAGAACAAATTTACATACAGCAAAACTCTCCAAGCAATTACATGAAACTACCAAACATGTTTATTTTTATATTCTCAATGAAACCAACTTACTTTCTTTTACAAATCAAGCTCAACATCATTACCCATCAGGCAAATACAAATCAAAACTATAACGAGCTACCACTTCACACTTACTTGCTTATAATAAAAAAGACAGTAACAAGTGTAAGCAAGGATGTGGAGAAACTGGAACCCTCATACAATACTGGTGGGAATATAAAATGTTGCAGCAGCTTTGGAAAACAGCTTGATAGTTCCTCAAAAGATTAAACACAAGTCAACATATGACCCAGGCAATTCCACTTCTAGGTATGTACCCAAGAGAACTGAGAACATGTATTCACAAAGAACTTGTACATGATACTTTTTACCGTCTGAGGGTTGAAAAAGAAAGAAGGAAAGAAAAAAACCTGTACACTTGTGGTCATTGTAGCCTTATTCATATAAAATTCATTTAAAATTCATAAAAAAGCAGACTCCCAAGTATCTGTCAGTTAATGAGTAAACAAATGTATCTATTCAAAGAAATATAAGCTGTAAAAAGAAAAAAAAAAAGTACTGATACATGTTACAACCTGAATGAACCTTGAAAACATTATGCTAAAGAAGCCAGGTGAAAAAGGCAACACAGTATATAATTCCTTTTATACGTACTATCCAGAAAGGGCAAATCTATTGGTGGTTGTCTAGGGCTGAAAGAGTTGGAGATAAATGAGGAATCACTGCTGATGAGTGTTTCTTGTTGGGATGATGAAAATGGTTTAAAATGGAATGTGACGATGGTTGCACAGACTCACTGAATTGTACACTTTAAGTTGACTGATTTTATGGTATGCACCTCAATGAAACTTTTTAAAAATCAAGGGCTCCGGCCGGGCAAGGTGGCTCATGCCTGTAATTCCAGCACTTTGGGAGGCCTAGGCAGGTAGATCACCTGAGATCAGGAGTTCAAGACCAGCCTGGACAACATGGTCAAACTCTGTCGCTACTAAAAATACAAAACTTAACTTGACGTGGTGGCAGGCACCTGTAATTTCAGCTACTCAGGAGGCTGAGGCAGGAGAATTGCTTGAATCCAAGAGGCGGAGGCTGAGTGAGCAAAGATTGCGCCACTGCACTTCAGCCTGGGAGCCTCCAGAGAGAGAATCCATCTCAAAAAGAACAAACAAAAAAAGGGCTCCAATGTTTAACAATAATCCCACCCCATCTCCCAATTGATTGACTGATGGATTGAGACAGGGTCTCACTGTGCCACCCAGGCTGGAGTTCAAGGGCATGATCACGGCTCACTGTAGCCTCTACCTCCTGGGTTCAAACTATACTTCCACCTCAGCCTCCCAAGTAGCTGGGACTATAGGCGCATGCCACCACACGGGCTAATTTTTCTATGTTTTGTAGAGGTGGGGTTTCACCATGTCGCCTGAGCTGGTCTTGAATTCCTGGGCTCAAGCCATCTGCCTACTTCGGCCTCTCAAAGTGGTGAGGTTACAAGCATGAGCCACAGTGCCTGGGCTACCTCTAAATCTTTGTTTTGAAATTTCTCATATAAGCAAAGGGAAAGAATCCTACTTCAGTGTGAAGAAATCAGGCAACAGACAACTAAGCTTAAATGAATACTGATTAAAACTTCTATTGTATGCATAGATGCTAATTTTTAAGTATAATACTGTAAGATATTAATTAGAAGTTTGGAAATTAAACTTTGGCCATGTTGGCTAGGCTGGTCTCAAACTCCTGGGCTCAAGTGATCTGCCTGCCTTGGTTTCCCAAAGTGCTGGGATTACAGGCGTGAGCCACTGCGCCTGGCTTACTTATATGTGAATTTTTCCAATAAACATTAGAAAATTTTTGAGAGATTTTTGACAATTTAAAAATACATGCAGAGGAACTGTGTAGCCTAGCAATATTGAAAAAACAAAAAAGGCATGTCACGAATGCATAAAATATATGCAGATACTAGTTTATTTTAGTTTAACATTTACTACCATAACATACATAGCGTCATTCACAGGAGAAACATAAACAATGTTAAAGATGTAATATTAATCATAACCGTAAAAACCTCTAGTATAATAATTTCATAGCCACCTTCTGTTGCTATTGCAGTGAGATCAAGTGTGAGTATCCACTTAAAATGCCATGTGATGTTAACCATTTCTGCATGAGCAGTTCATCTCTCTAATAAATTGTTATCATAGTAAAAAATGGTATCTTGCAGTTCTCGAAGATTTTTCATTGTGTTTCGTGCAATAACATAAACCTTGAATACCACCACAGACTCATGGGAAGTGGCACGAGTGATGCTGAAGGCGTTCTCAAGAAGCAAAGTTACGACATTAAAAGAAAAGCGCTGACTTGCTTGATATGTACAGTAGGTTGAGGTCTTCAGCTGCAGTTGCCCACCTTTTCAAGATGAATAAATCTGGCATATGAGGACTATTGTCAAAAAAGAAAAGGAAATTCGTGAAGCTCTCACTGCAGCTATCCCAAAAGGCCAAAAACCTCGAACTGTTTGTGAAATACCTTTTCATCTTGTATTGAAAATGCAGCCTCTGTGTGGGTACATAATTGTTATAAGAAAGGCATACCTACAGCCTCTAGTATGATTAGAGAAAAAGCTAAGTCATTATATGATACCTTAAAGCAAAAGGGAGGTGACAGATCCAAAGTTGGAGAATTTAATGCCAGCAAAGCATCGTCTGATCATTTTAGAAAGAGGTATGACTTTAAAAATGTCAAGATACCAGAAGGTCAGGCATGGTGGCTCATGCCTATAATTCCAGCACTTTGGAAGGCCAAGGCGGGCAGTTCACTTAATTCCAGGAGTTCAGGACCAGCCTGGGCAACATGGCAAGACCCCGTTTCTCTAAAACATACAAAAAAAAATTAGACAGGTGTGGTGACCTGCGCCTGTAGTCCCAACTACCAGCTGAGGTGTGAGGATCACTTGAGCCCAGGAGGCAGACGTTGCAGTGAGCTCTATCTGTGCCACCGCACTCCAGCCTGGGTGACACAGTGAGACTCCCATCTCAAGAAAAAAAAAAAAAGAAAAAGATAACAGAAGAAGCAGCTTCTGCCAAACAAGAGGCAGCACATGATTTCCCAGATATCATTAAGAATTTAAGAATATCATTGAGGAGAATGAGTATCTTCCTGAACAGGTTTTTGCAGATGAAAGTAACTTATTCTGGGGGAAAAAAAAAATACCACAAAGAACAATTATTGGTAAGGAAGAAAGGCAAACACCAGGATTTAAAGCAGGAAAATATAGGCTAACTCTACTGTTTTGTGCAAATGCAGTCAGGCTTATAATCAGGACTGCCCTTTCTATAAAGCTGCTAACCTGAGCCTTGATAGGAAAAGATAGAAGACACTGGCTGGCTACCAGTCTTTTGGTTATACAGAAGGAAGGCCTGGGCAAGAAGAACACTTTTTCTGGACTGGTTCCATCAATGCTTTGTCCCTGAAGTCAGGAAGTATCTTGCCAGTAAGGGACTGCCTTTTAAAATTCTTCTCATACTGGACAATGCCCCTGGCCACCCAGAACTCCATGAAGGCGTCAAAGTAGTCTACATGTCCCCAAACAAGGCATCTCTAATTCAGCCTCTAGATGAGGGGGTCACAAGGACCTTTACAGTACACTGTAGTCTACAAAAAGGATCATCAATGCTGTGGAAGAGAACCCCAACAGAACATCACAGAAGTCTGGAAGTATTATACCACTGAAGATGCCACCACCACCACAAAAAAGCTGTGAAAGCCGTGAAGCACAAAACAATAAATTCCTGCTGGGAAAACTGTGTCCAGATGTTGCACGTGACTTCATAGGATTTATAACAGAACCAATGAAGAAATCATAAAATTGTAGATATAGCAAAAAAAGGGGGGGGGGGGGGGGGGGGGGGGCGTGGTGGCTCAAGTCTGTAATCCCAGCACTTTGGGAGGCCGAGACGGGCGGATGATGAGGTCAGGAGATCGAGACCATCCTGGCTAACATGGTGAAACCCCATCTCTACTAAAAATACAAAAAACTAGCTGGGCGAGGTGGCGGGCGCCTGTAGTCCCAGCTACTCCGGAGGCTGAGGCAAGAGAATGGTGTAAACCCGGGAGGCGGAGCTTGCAGTGAGCTGAGATCTGGCCACTGCACTCCAGCCTGGACGACAGAGCCAGACTCCGTCTCAAAAAAAAGGGGGCGGGGGGAGGGGGCGCTGCAGGGAGGTGAAGGGTTTCAGGATACGAATCTTGGAGAAATTCAAGAGCTAATGGACACCACATCAGATGAATTAACAGAAGACAACTTGATAAAGAAGAGTGCTTCCAAACCCGTGCCAGACGGTCAGGAAGAAGCAGAAGAAGCAGTGCCAGAAAACAAATCTACTTTAGACAATCTGGCAGAAGGGTTACAATTATTCAAGACTGCTTTTGATTTATTTTTAGAACACAAACCCTCCTATGACACAGGCACTAAAATTAGAGCCAACAGTGGAAGAAGAATTGGTGCCATGGTACAGAAACATTTTTAGAGAAATGAAAAAGCAAAAAAGTTGGACAGAAATTATGATTTCTGTGAAGTTACACTGAGTATGTCTGCCTCTCCTGCCTACCCTTCCATCTCCTCCACGTCTTCTGCCTCTGCCACCCGAGACAGCAAGACCAATCACTCCTCTTTCCCTTCCTCAGCCTACTCAACATGAAGACAACAAGCGTAAAGATTTTTATGATGATCTACTTCTACTTAATGAATAGTAAATATATTTCCTTTGGCCGGGCGTGGTGGCTCAAGCCTCTAATCCCACCACTTTGGGAGGCCGAGGTGGGCGGATCACGAGGTCAGGAGATCGAGACCACCCTGGCTAACACCATGAAACCCTGTCTCTACTGAAAAAAAAAACACAAAAAACTAGCCGGGCGAGGTGGCGGGCGCCTGTAGTCCCAGCTACTCAGGAGGCTGAGGCAGGAGAATGGCGTAAACCCAGGAGGCGCAGCTTGCAGTGAGCTGAGATCCCGCCACTGCACTCCAGTCCAGGTGACAGAGCAAGACTCCGTCTCAAAAAAAAAAAAAAAAAAAAGGTAAATATATTTCCTCTTCCTGATAATTTTCTTAGTAACATTTTCTTTTCTCTTACTTTAAGAATACGAGTATATAACATATATAATATATAAAATACATGTTAATCAACTCTTTATGTTATTGGTGAGGTTTCTGGTCAACAGTATGCTATTATTAGTTGGGGAAGAGTCAAAGTTATATGATTTTCAGCTACACAGGGGGTTGGTGCCCCTAAACCTCCCATTGTTCAAGGGTCAACTGTACATACGCTTCCAACTAATTATTTATCCAGAGTCTCTAAAATCTACTTTGTTAAATCTGATCATCAGAAAACATCATTTCATCTAATTCTTCACTGAATGCCTTTACTAAAATTAAATGTTAAGTTCTCAAGTTTAAAGAAGGTTGATAAAAATTTCCAATAGAACAGTGTCTTTTACTGATCCTATTAAAGAAATAATTAACCTACTTAAATTCAGAAATTAGAGAGTGACTCCGTTAGCTAGGTGCTTACTTTTTATCAAAGATGTGTGACTTAACAAGTTTCCTGCTTCTTTCCTTGGCTTCTAGGGATCTTGCCGATATGTTTATTCTACCAATCTGAACACACATTTCAAATGTCTACTGACATCTATTACTCTGCTGTATTTAACTAGTTCCGTTGGATACAAAAATAAACTGTTTTCTATTGTGTTCAATTTCGTTAACTAAGCTGTTTCATGGTTCTTTATAAATCGGTTGGAGTATAAGTTTACTCAACATTTACTGAACTAATGTGAATTCAGCAACATGACTTCAGAAGCACTCTGCCACCACGTAGTTTTCAAGTAAATTTGTCCAAAATTTAGGTGTTCTATACAGTTCACTGCTGCTCAATCCCAAGCATCAAACTTAATCCTCAAAAAGACCTCCATCTGACAGCGCTGGTGGTACAGTGGTAAGCACAGGTGCCTTCCAAGGACCTCCATCAAAGACCATTTGTTGAGAATTTTATGAATGACACTATAACTAACAATCAGTACTTTAGAAAAAGAATATGATGATGATGCTGGCCCATTAGAAGCTTTTCATAAATGTCCTTAAATAATGTACATAGACTATATTTAATTTAACTTCTTTACATCTACCAGACATGACAATGCCTGATACACAGCAAGCATTCAATAATAAACCTTCATTATCCAATTGATAATTTATTAATATTGCTATAACACACTGCTATTAGGAACTACAAAGCTTCATTGCAATTCTCATTCTAATCAGATAATGTTAACCTGCCTCCAAGAATTGGGAATGTTATTCTCTTCATATTCTCAAAATCTGATCCAGGATAGAAAATCATGGTTTTACACTGAAAAATGCTGAAAAAGAATGAAAGCTGATTCTGGGACCTTTCTTTTCCTTTGCCTGCTGATTCCATCTCTATGCTTGGGTGAGAAGACCATGGCTACATGCTCTGTAGGCTTGGGCTCTCCAGCTACCCAGTGTTCTCTATAGGTTTCCATCTTACCAGTCTACTTCTTGGGATCTGGCTCCCTGCTGCCATGTTTTTGTCTTAAGTGGCTGCTGATCCCCGTTAGTTTGTTCCATCAAATTCTACCTTTTCTAGGGCTACTGGTGCCTGCTGTGCTATCACTCTCTCTGAACTCTGCTTCCTAAACGAAAAGTTTATTCCCCACCTATGCCATGTTCTAATATTATCTAATGTCAAATGACCAAACCCTTTACTTGTGCAAACTCTCTATGCTCATCTGACCTCAGGGATTGAAATAACTTACCAGTCTTCACCTGTCCGTTCCTTTGGCCACTCAAGACTTATCATTTCAATGAAAATATACTAAATAACAGAGCGAGACCCTGTCTCAAAAAAAAAGGAAAAGAAAATACACTAAAGAAGAGCCTTGGTTTTCGGTCTAATTCATTATTTATGTTTCCTTTTTTTTTTTTTTTTTTTTTTTTTTGAGACGGAGTCTTGCTCTGTGGCCCGGGCTGGAGTGCGGTGGCCGGATCTCAGCTCACTGCAAGCTCCGCCTCCCGGGTTTACGCCATTCTCCTGCCTCAGCCTCCGGAGTAGCTGGGACTACAGGCGCCCGCCACCTCGCCCGGCTAGTTTTTTGTATTTTTAGTAGAGACGGGGCTTCACTGTGTTAGCCAGGATGGTCTCCATCTCCTGACCTCATGATCCGCCCGTCTCGGCCTCCCAAAGTGCTGGGATTACAGGCTTGAGCCACCGCGCCCGGCCATTATTTATGTTTCAACTCCCAACATGTACATTAAAGAACGTTCCTTAAACTTGTAAAATTTTAAGTTTCTATACTACCACTTGTAGGCACCACAGCAAATGCATATTTTTAATCGGAAGACTTATATAAGTCAAATCAATTTCTAATTCCTCAAGGTTTGAGGAATCTTTTACCTAAACTGAGATGGCTACTCCATCACAAAACTTATCTCTAATCAAGATCTTAAAAGCACTCATCAATTAGGTACAGCATCAGCAAACTTTTTCTGCAAAGGGCCAGATAGTAACCACTTTAGCCTTTGCAAGTCATACTGTCTCTATCACAACTCCTCAGCTCTGCCCTTTGTAACAGAAAAACAGCCATAAACAATTTATATATGAATCAGCACAGTGTGTTCCAATAGAACTTACAAAACCAGGCTAACTCCTGGATTTGGGGAGCATTCTCCATCCTACAGATGTGGACTTTATTTTTTGTTTTTTTTTTTTTGCTTTTCTGATAAACACTGCAATTTCACAGCCCTGGAGAATATATCTATGTCCTCCCCTCCTCTATGAATTAAATGAAACTCATTACCCAAAATCCAACATTTAACAAAATGCTGTACCTTCATGCTTGTTATTTTAAGTAAATGTCTTCACTTCAAAAATTTTTGTGCCTTTCCCAATTTTAGCAATATTAAATGAATTCTACTATGACCTTAAAGGGCCCAACAAACAGCTTATTATCTGTTACATCCCAGAGAACCATCAACAATTTGCTCATGTACAAAGTTGCCGGTTCTATAGTCAAAGGAATTAACCTTAAGAGTGAACCTAAAATAACTAAATGTAATCAATCCAGTCCATCTTTCTTAACAATCGTCCTTTAAGCCCTTGAGAGTACTGATTAGAATTCCCCAAATCTCCAAAGAAATCAGAAACTTCATAAAAGTTTCTGCAGCCAAGACAATCTTGATACTTTGAATTCAAGACAGGATGTGAACCAGGTATTTCCCTTTTCTTCCTCTTATTGGGAGGAAAATAAAGAACTCAAGAAAGAAAAAGGTATAAAAATTCACAATGAAAAGCAGAATGAGGATGGGAGAACAATCAGCAGAGATGTCACAAACTTCCAGAAAATGGAAATGTGATAAAAAGATTGGTAAATGATGATATAAGAAGGAAACCATAAGCTATAATACACATAAGGAAATATAACCAAGGAGGAAAATACTTTGTCATGGAGAATTCCAAAGTCTCACCACTCCAAATCAAGGTTTAGAGGGCAGGAATGACACAAGCGAACTAGTGCATCATCTGCTGCTGCACAAAATCAATAAATAATGTCTAAAACTGACCACCCCAGAAACAGCATTATAAAATTATTATTTTGTGATACGAAGGTAACCACCAGAACTAAAATGTTAAGAATTAAAACTACACTACAGATACTTGAACTGTCAAATAAAATCCCTTATTTTATAATCAGAAATAATATGGCTATATTTATAAGTGACAGTAATGTAACTTCCAAAGCCTGAAGGTGAAATATTTGTATTATAAATAAAAATGTAGCTCACAAAAAATCTTAAAAGGAAAAAACTACGAAATGATAATTGGTTTTGTTAGAATAACTTTGGTAGGCAGAATTCTAAGATGGCCCTCAAGACTTCTACCCTGTACACGCCCTATATAATCCCCTCTATATAATGATCATCCTTCAGTGTGGGTGGGACCTATGAACACAATCAGACAGTCACTCCTATGGTAACTATTGTAGTAGACCAGAGATGGGACCAATGGCTACTAGGACATGAGGGTAGCCCCTAGAAACTGAGAGTAACCCCTAGTTCACAACCAGTAAAACAAAAAAGAGACCTCAGTCCCACAACCATAAGGACCTGAATTTAGCCAAAAGCCTGAATGAATGTGGAAGAAGACCCGAAGTTTCAAATGGGAGCCCAGCCCTGGATAACACCTCCATCACCCAAGTGAGACCATTAGCAAAAGACCCGGCTAACCAATGCCCAGATCCTAACCTGTGGAAATTATGAAACAAATATATGCTGTTTCTAGCCACAAGCTAAGCTTGTGACAATTTGTTACACAGCAATAGAAAACTAACACAGTAGAAAAAATATGTGAATGTTTTTAAATTTTCTAATATGTGTATAAACTTGAAAGTTTTCATATTTTTGTGAAACTTTTTATTAATAATTCATAGTAGAAACTAAATTTAAAAACAATATTTCTCAGGTTTTTCCTAAGTTTACAAGTGAAAATAAAAATTCACAATTTTGCACATAGGAGTAAAAAGTAAATAACAGATTTGTTTCACTAATAAACTGATTTCGCTGATAAAATGGGACCAAAGAACAGAAACTGTAGAAATAACAGCAGCAAATTCCATATTAAGAAAAGCATATTCTAAAACAATATGACAAATAGTGACTTTTATAGTCCCTTAAAATAAAAACTCCTTTCCAAACTTTTTCTTCCTAAGGTTTTCAAATTTATTTATAAAAAATATTTAAAATAAAACTTTAAATATAAGCTTTGGTTAACTTTTGACATAGCAATATTCCTGAGTGATCGGAATTTTTGAAGATAAAGAGCAAAGGCCAAAAGAAGATATTACAGACATATTGAGGGAATCCTCCCAGATCAGGTTTTTGATAAAGGCAAAGTTCCTCCCTTTTATACTGAAAAAAGGGCCAGTCTGAAAACTTCCAAAATGGTTGTTTGTTTGTTTGTTTGTTTGTAGAAGCAGTTTTTCTCCATTGCCAAGGCTGGAGTATGGAGTGCACTGGCGCAATCTCAGCTCACTGTAACCTCCGCCTCCAGGGTTCAAGCAATTCTCCTGCCTCAGCCTCCTGAGCAGCTGGGATTACGGGTGCCCACCACCATGCCCAGCAAATTTTTGTATTTTTAGTAGAGATGGGGTTTCACCATGTTGCCCAGGCGGTCTCAAACTCCCAACCTCAGGTGATCTGCCTCCCTCAGCCTCCCAACAAAGTGTTTCAAAAGCACCTTTGAAAAAAACAGAACACATGTAACTGCAAGCAAAGCACATAAAATCTGAAATGTTACAACTAATAACCCACTATCAATTGTAAGAAATAATCTTTTCTTTTAAGAAAAATGCTTAGAGCCAAGCACAATGGCTTACACCTATAAATCCCAAAACCACTCTGGGAGGCAAAGGTGAGAGGATCGCTTGAGGCCAGGAGTTCAAGACCAGCCTGCACAGTACAGTAAGACTCTGTCTCTATAAATATTTAAAAAAAAAAAAATCAATGGGACATGTGGGTGCATGCCTGTAGTCCCAGCTACCTGGGAGGCTGAGGCAGGAGGATCATTAGAGCCCAAAAGTCCAAGGATGCAGTGAGGCTTTATCACGCCACTGCACTCCAGCCTGGGTGACAGAGCAAGACGGTCTCTAAAAAAATTTTTCATAAATAAATTCTTAGAACTTTTTTGTGGTATAAAATATTTTAATATGAAAAAATTGGAAAATACAAAAAAGCACGAAGAAAACATGTAAACTATCTATAATCCCACAATTCATCACTCATTCAAAGTATGTTCATGAGCACTAGGCCTCTGTCATGAAACTTAGTCTGCTTTTAGAGATAGACAATATTCTAATAAACTAATAGACACAGCAGAGTGTAGTTAAGTATACAATAAAGATAATGTGGTGAAGAGTGTGAAATACTGTATTTCTCAGAATTTCAAATCCAGAACTTAAAAAAAAAAAAAAAGTATAAGACATTACAAAGGGAAGTGATGTTTATTTTCCTAAAATTGTAAGCTTGAAATATGCAAACATCTAGCAAGATTAAATCTATCTAATCTTTGTAAAGGAAAAAAAAAAGAAATCCTCTAACTAATTAATAAAAAAAAGAAAAGAAAAGAAAAAATGAACCAGAATTTTATTTTATTTATTTAGAGACAGAGTCTTGCTCTGTTGCCCAGATTGGAGTGCCTGGTGGCACCATCCTGGCTCACTACAGTCTCCACCAGCCAGGTTAAAGTGATTTTCTCACTTCAGCCTCCCAAGTAGCTGGAATTACAGGCATGCACCACCACATGTGGCTAGTTTTTTAAATTTTTGGTAAAGACTGGTTTTTCACCATGTTGGCCAGGTTGAACTCCTGACTTGAAGTGATCTGCCCACCTCAGCCTCCCCAAGTATTGGGATTACAGGAGTGAGCCACTATGCCCAGCCCAGAATCTGATTTTCTGAAGTACTTATAAATTTATTATGATGGCCAGGCGTGGTGGCTCACACCTGTAATCCCAACACTTTGGGAGGCTGAGGCGAGCAGATCACAAGTTCAGGAGATCAAGACCATTCTGGCTAACATGGTGAAACCCCATCTCTACTAAAAAACTCAAAAAAATCAGCCAGGCGTGGTGGCGGGCGCCTGTAGTTCCAGCTACTCAGGAGGCTGAGGCAGGAGAATGGCGTGAACCTGGGAGACAGAGCCTGCAGTGAGCCAAGATCGCGCCACTTCGCTCTAGCCTGTGCGACAGAGCGAAGACTCCATCTCAAAAAAAAGAAAATATTATGACATCTGGAGATTCTAATATCCAGATGTCATATTAGTATGAATAAAAATACTTTTTTAAAGATTATGATGACAAATCCAAATGCTCATACGCTTTGAAATTATCTTTCCCTGTGGGCTACAACTGTTTTCACATAAATAATTAACATTTGTATTATTAAGCAGGATATGCCATTTTTCAAGCATGTCAACTGTCTAGGATTAACATTACAGTTTTGAATACTGTTAAAAAAGAAGAGATCTATTTTTGAAACTAAATTAGTTTAAAACTACTTTGAAACAAAGAAAAATTGTAATCAACTCTCTCCAAAACCAAAAACTCATCTGAGTAAGTCCTTTAATTCAACACACAAATGTGCATGTCCTTTCTAAACCCTTGAAATAAAGGGAACTAAAAAATACTCTAAAAAAGATATATAGGCTTTACAGTGCCAGCCAAGACAGAGTAAACCAAACTACAAGGCCTTGCTTTCTCACTGATGACAACTCAAAATCCCCACCTCAAGACAAAAAGCAACTACCTGAGTAATCTGGAAGCAAAACAGCAGGCAAACTGGAAACCAGAGTCAAACCTAAAAAATGACCAGTGAAAGCTAAGGTGGCGGGGTGGGTGGCTGTGTGTGGAAGCTGAGGTAACTTCATAGTGTTTGGTATGATCTATGATCTCCCAGCTTTGATCTCAGTGCTAGAATACAGAAAGGTGCAGCCAACACTAGTGGGGAAAACCTAGGAGAAACTCCATTCAGCCAGAATACTAGGAAAAAGGACTCCTCCATGCTGTAGAGGAGGAGGAGGGAAGGAGAATACAAAAATGTTTCCCCTTCTTCCTTTTTAATTCTGGCTTTGCCAAGGGTTTGAAGGCAGACTCTGTTACCACACTAGCACCTAAAATCTTGAGAAGATCCATCTGTAGCTAATGGAAGAGGAAACAGGGGTCTCTATTATCCAAATAACAGTGACAGTTCCTATTTTTCTTTTTCACTACTTCACTCTGAAGGCTGAGCTTGGAAAGAAACATGACTTTTTGGCCAAAGAAACAGGGAAAAAAGAACACTGGCATCTGGAGAATGAATGGGAATCCTAGAAAGAGACAGAGAAGAGGATCCCCTAGTTGTGTGTATGAACTACATTCTGGGCTCATCTTAGAATTATGCCTGCATGAAACAGACCCAAAGAAGCACAGTTCTTTGAACTACAATCCACTTAAACCACTGCCCAATTCCTAAACTAACTGGAGTGGAAAGTATGCTGCGCACACCTCAAGAGAAGACATGCTTTGATAACTGAACTGACACTGGAACCACCACAAAAAGGCAAGACAGAACTCGCATCCTGAAGTTAACCAAACTGACTGCCTGATAAACAAAAATCAACATCCTTCAGAGGATTCTGATGAAGTCTTACAACATAATATTAAAAATGTCACCAGCATATAAGTGAAACTTGGCCGGGCACAGTGGCTCACACCTGTATTCACGGCACTCTGGGAGGCCAAGGCAGGCGGACTGCTTGAGACCAGGATTACAAGACCAGCCTGGGTAACATGGTGAAACCCTGTCTTTACCAAAAATACGAAAACTTAGCTGGGAGTGGTGGCACACACCTGTGGTCCTAGCTACTGAGGAGGCTGAGGTGGGAGAAGAATCACTTGAGCCTGAGAGGCAGAGGTTGCAGTGAGCCAAGACTACGCCACTGTACTCCAGCCTGGGTGACAGAGTGAGACTCCATCTCCAAAAAAAAAAAAAAAAAAAAGTGAAAGTTACTTCACATAAACCAGGGAATCTGTCCACTGCTTGAGGGAAAAAACAATCAACAAATGCCAATCCCAAGATGACACAGATGATGGAGTTATCAAACATTTTAAAGCAGTTATAATCATCCAGTGGCATATGTACATGTGTATGTCTGTGTGTGCACACATATGCAGATACACAGATCTATCTATCTTTCCATCTATCCATCCTATCTTTCCATCTATCCATCCTATCTTTCCATCGATCCACCCATTTTGGAAAACTTTGACTTTAACTGATAAACCTCAATAAGTAGCAGCCAATAAAAGTTTTTTAAAATATCTTCCACAATGTGTTACATATTAGGTATTCAAGTATGTGATGATTTGACTTTGATACAGTAGTTTAATATAGTTTCAAAGGTAACCAGGCAACCAAATACGAGCTAGCAAAAGAAATTTATCCAGCTTTCTTATACTTAAGTTCACTTGAACAGAGCAGATTAATTTTACTCAAGAAAGTAGAATGCCAAAGCCGTGGCTGATGATATAAATTTATCTTAATTTTTCCCTCAGAACTTTGTGACAAGTTTTGCAATCCTGTACCTATAATCCTATGCCAATATTCATAGGTATAAAAAATATACTTACTGGCCAGGCACGGTGGCTTATGCCTAAAATTCCAGCACTTTGGGAGGCCAAGGCAAGCAGATCACTTGAGGCCAGGAGTTTGAGAACAGACTGGCAAACATGGCAAAACCCCATCTCTAGTAAAAATAAAAATCAGCTGGGCATAGTGGCGTGCAACTGTAGTCCTAGCTGCTCAGGAGGACTGCTTGAACCCAGAAGACAGAGGTTGCACCACTGCACTTCAGCCTGGGCAACAGACAAGAGACTCCGTCTTAAAAAAAAAAAAACAGAACTTATTTATTTATTGAGACAGGGCCTCACTCTGTCACCCAGGCTGGAGTGCTGTGGTGCAACCTCAGCTCACTGCAACCTCCGTCTTCTAGGCTCAGCGATTCACCTCAGCCTCCCGAGTAGCTGGGACTACAGGAATGCACCAACATGTTCAGCTAATTTCTTGTAGAGATGGGTTTCGCTATGTTGCCCAGGCTGGTCTTAAACTCCTGAGGCTCAAGCGATCTGCCCTCCTCCACTTTCCAAAATGCTGGGATTACAGGCGTGAGCCACAGCGCCCAGCCTAAAGAACATATTTCAATGCAACAGAACGTTTCCACTCTGATATAATCCCCAATATCATTTGTTATAGTATAAAATAATCAACCTTGTATACAACGTATAAATTTGAGAGTTAATCATCCATGTTCTAACTCAAATAGTTTTATTATCAAGGTATAATCAACTAAAAACAACTAAACAATTGGGGAATACAAAACCAAATTCAGCTGATTAACAGGCGAAGTCAACATTTGTCTAACTACTGAACAACAGCACTATATTCTGCCCTTTAGAAAACAAAAAATAACATGAAGACCTTCACCTCCATTTATCTAACAATCTACTGAGGTAGAGGGGGAGAGTGATATATATATCATTATTATAATATAGTGAGTTCTCAGCCTTTCGAGATTTTTGACAATTCAATAATGATTTCAAAGATCTCTAAAATGTAATCACAAGTAATTCTGCAGAGACACTAATTCAAAATATATGTATTAAACTTAACTATTAGTGACACAGCATCTTTGTTATTCTCTCCTCACACTCCCACATGCATTTAACAGAGAAATAATACTGTATACACAAGTGCTATTTAAGACCTCAAACATTTTCCTCATTAACACAAGATCTGATGACATAATTTAATGTCAAAATAAAAATACCGGGGGAGGGATATATAAGTGAAATAAACATCCAGTTAGAAACCACAAGCACAAAGTTTAACAAGAAATATAAGTGAAATAGACTGACTGGGAAAACAGCATTCCAGTTACAGCTATTATTCCGCTTCCACACTATTTACATTTATAACATACTCATCAATAAATCTTTCTTTACAGTGATTTACAAAAAAGGTAAGAAGTGGCTATTTCCTAATGGAAATGTATTAGAATCTCAACAGAACTCTGTGCTTTCCTACTACAAAATCACTGAGTTCCTACACCAACAAGACACACAAGTGGGAATATATAATGCATAGCTTTGCATACAGTAAATCTTCCTGTTTCGCAGCATCATTTATAAGCACTATATAATAAGCATATTCCTATTTATAGTCTTATAAAATAATCTTATGTAAAGTCTCAAATCCATAGCTCAGGGACCTGTACAGTTGAAGGCAAAGGGAAATTGAAAGGTTTTTAGAAATACAAAGTGATTCAAGCAAAATCACTATTAAAACTAATAATAATAAAAATTAATCTAATAATCTGGGCCAGGCATCCCAGCACTTTGGAAGGCCAAGGTGGGAGTGTCACTTGAGGTCAGGAGTTCGAGACTAGACTGGACATGACAAAAACCCATCTCTACTAAAAATAAAAAAATTAGCCAGGCATGGAGGTGTACATCTGTAATCCCTGCTACTCAGGAGGCTGAGGCACGAGAATCGCTTGAACCCAGGAGGTGGAGGTTGCAGTGAGCCAAGATTACACCACTGCATTCCAGCCTGGGTGACAGAGCGAGACTCTGTCTCAAAAAAATAACAATAATAATAACCTAATAATCTAAAATATCTAGTTCTACAGGAACTAGAGAAAAAGAGCATAGTAAATTAGGAGCCAATTAAAAACTGACTGCAACAAACTAAAGGAGAAGTGATGAGGATAAGAGCTAAAGTGTTAACACTGAGAATAAAAACAATGAGAAGGATGCAAAATACACATTAAAAAAATAATTCATTAGATTTCATGACTGACAAAGATATGGATGAAAGAGTGGCATTTAAAATAATTCCAAGTTTTCAACTCTGAGTATTTATGAACATGATTTTACTAATGATAAAAACAAAAGTCTAAAAGTAAGAAATTTGTGGAGGAAAGGCAAGTTTAGACATGAGGTGACAACAATGATTTCAAATGCACATGTAAACAAAATACCTTGAAGATATGAAACTGAATCCCAAAAGAGAAAATTTAAAAATACAAGTAATTTCTGAAGAGGTAATAGTTGAAAAGATAAGGAATAAATACTGAAAACTAAATAACAAAGGAAGAATAAGTAGAAGAAAAGCCTACAAGGCCTAAGGGTAAAACCATTTCAGAAATGAGACTAATCAACACAAAAATGTGAGAGAGAGAGCTGCATGAGAAAAATGATAAAGATAGTAATATACTTTTCATCTGTGAAGTCCACTGTCAATTATTAAACACTATCCCAACTGTTTTTGCTTTCAGAATGGCCTGATAAAATTATTTACTATTCTCATTCTATAAATGTATACAATTAGGTTAAGTGACTTAACTAAAATCAACAAGGTTGTAAGTTACGGAACTGTGTCTCAAACCCAGTTCTTCTAACTACCTAGGCACTCAGATGTAGTTTCCAAAAACAACACAAAAAGTCCACTAGCTAGCAACGCCACTGAATCAGATGATGGATGACTGTGGTGACATACCATTTAATAGCACCAACCTAAAAACCAAGAAGACTTTAAAAACAAAAGATTATAAAGCTTTTGAGTCTTCTGATCAAATAACAGCTAAATAAACTGCATTTAAACATGAATTTGAAGCAGACCTCCATAAGGCTTAAGGATCTTCAAACTCTTAACATGAAAGCTACCTTTCTCTAAGTGATTTAAGTCAAGCAGTACTAAAATAGACTCACTCCACCTTTCTCCTAATGGCTAAGACACGTACTGTTTGGGTTTGGAGAAAATATTACAAAAACAATATGGAGACCAGGCACAGTGGCTCATGCCTATAATTCCAACACTTTGGAAGGCTGAGGGGGGAACATCACTTGAGCCCAGGAGTTCAAGGCTACGGTGAGCTATGATCATGCCACTGCACTACAGCCTGTGTGACAGAGTGAGAGTTCAACTCGAATTAATAATAATAATAAGGTAATAAATGCTCACTGTGAAAAAAATCAAACTATTCAAAGGTCTCATTCACTGCACCCTATCCACCTACTGCTTTCTTCAGAAATAACCACTGTTAAACGGCTGGTAGGCCACCTTTCAGAGTTGTCTATATGCATCTTTCTTTATAAATATGTATAAATATTACAAGTATGTACATTGTATACATGTATATATGCAAAATAGACACTTCATACATTTATTTATTTATTTTTGAGGCAGAGTTGCAATCTTGGCTTACTGCAACCTCTGACCCCCAGGTTCAAGTGGTTCTCCTGCGTCAGCCTCCTGAGTAGCTGGAATTACAGGTGCCCGCCACTACGCCCAGCTAACTTTTTTAAATTTATTTTTTGAGACGAAGTTTTGCTCTGTCACCCAGGCTGGAGTGCAATGGCACGATCTTGGCTCACTGCAACCTCCGCCTCCCAGGTTCAAGCGATTCTCCTGCCTTAGCCTCCAAAGTAACTGGGATTACAGGCATGCGCTACTACACTTGGCTAATTTTTGTATTTTTTAGTAGAGATGGGGTTTCACCGTATTGGCCAGGCTGGTCCCAAACTCCCAACCTCGGGTGATTCACATGCTTCGGCCTCCCAAAGTGCTGGGATTACAAGCATGAGCCACCGCACCGGGCCTTAATTTTTGTATTTTTAGTGAAGACAGGGTTTCACCATGTTGGCCAGGCTGGTTTCGAACTCCTGACCTCAGGTGATCCGCCCACTTCAGCCTCCCAAAGTGCTAGGATTATAGGAATGAGCCACTGTGCCCGGCCCCCTTTATACTTTCTGGTTTAAAAAAAAAAAAAAAAAAACTACACTACTTTTTACTGCTTAAAACTGATGTTCTTAAAAGTCTTGCTGGGTTTCTTAATAAAACAATGAAATTCTTTTAACTGATGACCAGTAATAATATTAGTCTAACATACTGGCCAGGCACGGTGGCAAGTGCCTGGAGGCTGAGGCAGCAGAATCGCTTGAACCTAGGAGGTGGAGGATGCAGCAAGCCACGATTGCGCCACTGCATGCTAGCCTAGGCGACAGAGTGAGACTCCATCTCAAAAAAACAAACAAGCAAAATACATTACAGTCTGTATTTTGTAACTGTCTGCTGTTCAAAAGTCTCATTCAATTATTTCCCCAACTTGAAACATGCTGAACATAATCTAGCACATTCTTTACAACTCATAGTCTCTGTAACTTTTACCCACTATTAAATTATGTTATAATATGAAGATACTTTCCAGGGCAACTGAGATAACCACAATGACACTACATGTTCCCCAATTGCAGCCTCTTAAAAAAAAAAGAAATTAAAATTCCTAGTATTCCCTAATAGAATAAAAGTTGTTTAGCTTTCCAAATACTTTATAAAATTACTAGATTTTTAAATATTCAAACCAACTGAAAGGTAGTCAGGAAATACACCATTATCTCTATTTTTAAATGAGGCTAAGAAAAGATTAATTAGAAAACTTGCTTATCAGGATTAGTACATAAGGGATCCTAAAGGTCATCTTATCTAATCCCATTTTATAAATGATAAAACCACCATCTCCTTCCTGGCAACCAACTGTCATCTGTCACATGTTACTTTACAGCAACCATATTAATTTTGAAGCCTTTTCAGGCTTTAAAAGGCCTCTACTAGGAACCTCTACTAGGAACTCTAAACAGTAGTTTGCAAAAATCTAAATGAAGTCCTCACAAAGTAGCCATCATTGTTAAAATGTGAAAATTAGAAATATACTACAGATACATTAAGGATATAGACTTAAAGAATAACCACACTCCTCTCTTTAAAAGGAGGTACAAAATACATGAGCTTTGGACTCAAAGGCTTTTTAGTTTTCTGCAGTGAGTTGCTGGCCAAGTGGGTGTTACTGTAAAATACTTCCTTGCCAAGGAAAGCGTATTTTCTCTGGAATCCTATTCTATGAGCAGGAGAGGAGCAGCACAGTAGTATGCTCCTTATTCTGTCCCAGAGTTAACAAGAAATATTAATAATCTATTAAGAATCACCAATTCCCACTCCTCTTCTCCCTCCACCAAACATAAATACTACCAAGATCACACTCAAAAAATCCATAGTGAAAATAAAACAGCAGTAAACAAAGAGGATATAAATGTGTTCTAATTAGGCCACTAACTATGTGCACCTAGTAAAGGTATGACTGAACAAGTTTAATCATTTCTGAATCTTGATTCCTCATCTGTAAAAAGAGTCTTTCTGATATGTCTTTCAGGTCTAAAATTTGTAGTTTTTGCCAGACGCGGTGGCTCATGCCTGTAATCTCAGCACTTTGGCAGGCCGAGCGAGGCAGGTGGATCACCTGAGGTCGGGCGTTCGAGACCAGCCTGACCAACGTGGAGAACCCTGTCTCTACAAAAAAAATACAAAATTAGCCAGGCAGGGTGATGCATGCCTGTGAAATCCCAGCTACTTGGGAGTCTGAGGCAGGAGAATTAATTGAACTCAGAAGGTGGAGGTCGCAGTGAGCGGAGATGACACCATTGTACTCCAGCCTGGGCAACAAGAGTGAAACTCCGTCTCCAAAAAAAAAAAAAAAAATTGTGGTTTTTAGATATCAGGTTTAAGCAAGAAAGTTAACAGGGAACCCAATTATAAAACCATAACCAACTATTCCTATAGCTACAAATGCAGAATATGTTTGTGATGGCCTTCAGCCACCCTATTCTAAAATCAAAGAAAACAGAAACAATTCTCCATAGTAGAAAACAAAATACAAAAACACACTGGTGTATATATGAAAATAATTTCATTTTAATTTTCCTGGGATCCACACAGTCCACCTTCCTTTAATTTCAATTCATTCCCATGTCTTTTGTAAACATCAAAATGAAAACGTAAATTTCACCTCCTTTTTTTTTTTTTTTTTGAGACGGAGTCTCGCTCTGTCGCCCAGGCTGGAATGCAGTGGCCGGACCTCAGCTCACTGCAAGCTCCACCTCCCGGGTTTACGCCATTCTCCTGCCTCAGCCTCCCGAGTAGCTGGGACTACAGGCGCCCGCCACCTTGCCCGGCTAGTTTTTGTATTTTTTAGTAGAGATGGGGTTTCACTGTGTTAGCCAGGATGGTCTCGATCTCCTGACCTCGTGATCTGCCCATCTCGGCCTCCCAAAGTGCTGGGATTACAGGCTTGAGCCACCGCGCCCAGCCGAGTTTCACCTCCTTTTAATTTAGTACTATTAACAATGAAATGGCCAAAATGAGGACAAGAAAAAGAATAATTCATTTATAAAGCTTTTTGCAAAAAAAATGCCAAAATTGTATTAGCTGGAATTTCCCAAATAAACATAAGTTCTATATCTAATGATACAGTCTTTAAATGCACAATTCCACGTGCACAATTGCTTACAGTAGACTTAGAGCAAAGAATTATGTAACTAAGAGTAAATAAAATGCTGAATAATATGAGTGGGCTTAATATTAAGAAATTCTAATAAAATCTCATTAAACAAAATTTGAATCCTTAATTTTATTCACAGGTCATTCAATTTACTACTTAAGTTTTAATTACATACAAGAACATCTGGTTGTATAGACAGAATTTAAAATCGAGCATACTTCACGCAGAGTTGCTTTTAAATGTCTCACACTCACAAACCCGACATAATAGGGACAGGGGAAAGGGAGGGAGGGAGGACAAACCTGAGGATGAAAAGATTCTACAAGATTTTTCGTCTAGGCTAGATTTTCTTCTTTTCCTATATTATCACCCTAAACAACTATACTGTCCCCTCAATCTTCATTTCTAGCCTGTTCTCTCCAGGTGCCCAACCCATACATCTAGCTAGGTATCTCCACCTTGATGTTCCACAGACAACAAATATTCAAGATGCACAAACTACTGTACCTAACAAAACAGTAACCATAATAGTCTTTGGGTGGTTGAGATAAAGGTGATTTTAAGCTTCCTTCCATAGTGAGATCTTTCTTTTATTCTTGGTGGGATACTAAAAAAAAGAAAAATCCCCCATCTACCCTATCCCCCCCAAATTATCTTTCTCCTCAATCTTCCTTCTCTCCCTGATTTGGCCATCTTAGTGACTGGTACCATACCCTTAAATCAACCTAGTCACTTAAACAAGAGCCCTGGCAACACCCATCTTCCTCATATCCATCTTCCTGTTATTACTAAACTTCTATTGCAGTCATCCCTTCCTCTTCTCCCTATTAGTATTACTTTAGTTGAGCCCCTTATCTTCTCTAGACTAATTTAACCTTCCTATCCCAAACTCATCCCGCCATTGCCCTTCCCTGCTCCACAAAGATGCTAATAATTTTTCTAAAACAAATTTAAAACTTGTGCTTTCATTTAAAGCCCTTCAGACTCTCAATTCCCTTTTGATTTAGAAGGCGGTCCTATGCATGCTATATAAAGGCCCTTCATCAGAAAACCCAGGCTTAATTCTCCAATCACTTCTCCCTACCCTATGCCCTACCCAAAGTTGCAATTTCCTTGAATATGAGCTTCTATGTTTTGCACACAATGCCTTCACCGTTTCCACTGTATACATCACAGTGTACAAAGAACGTACACAACGTATACATAGGTGACACCATTACTCTTCATATCACAATGCTCATCACATTACTTTTCAGCATATTCCCAGTCCCATCCCATCAGAAAGAGCTTTCTGAGGAAAAGGCTGTGTAGGTATACAATGTTGCAGACTACCCTGCAGAATGTCTGACAGATGGCAAATAAGTAACAAAGCTCAAACAACCAGCAACTTTTCATGCACTCTTTCCAACCACCAGATGCTATTACTATTAAAACCTTCATAGGCTCTTACTGTATTACAGCAATCTGAAAACTATTTTGTAATTAAAATGAAAACATCGACAATTCTGTAGGACTAGTAAAGTAAGAGATTTTAGGCTGGGTGCAGGGGCTCATGCCTGTAATCCCAGCACTTTGGGAGGCTGAGGCGGGCAGATTGCTGAGGTCAGGAGTTCGAGGCCAGCCTGATTAACCAGGAGAAACCTCATCTCTACTAAAAATACAAAATTAGCCAGGCACGGTGGCACATGCCTGTAATCCCAGCTACTCAGGAGGCTGAGGCAGGAGAATCGCTTGAACCCAGGAGGCAGAGGTTGCAGTGAGCCAAAATGGAGCCATTGTACTCCAGACTGGGCGACAGAGCTAAACCCTGTCTCAAAAAAAAGAGATTTTATTCATAGGCCTTCACCCATAGGATTATTGGGAATTAATAAACTGTTACAGCTCTAAGGGGACTGAGACATCTAATTCTTTGCTTTTGCAAATAAATCAAAGTACTGATTAGGGAATTTTGCACAATGATGCTGCAGCCTCCAACCAACTCCTTTAGGATTTTACTACTCTTTGGCTAAATTGCTCACAACTTTCATTCTTGAAATTACCACCACAACAGAGACAGGCTTCTAAAAACTTCTGAGTTGTCTCATAAAATGAGAGTAAGAATTTGGAATTTCTTGTTCAACAGAAATTACTATAAAAATTGAAACCTTATTTCTTGATGTTAAAAAAAAAAGATATTAATTATCCTTACAAAGGCTAATTTAAAAACTACTCATATAAATTATCTCAGAAAAAAAAAGTAACATGGTAAAAATTCATCTTGACAATTTTTATTCAAAGGTGCTGATATTCAGCCAGAGGCAAGATGGATAATCTGCAAACAGTTCTTGAGCTTTTATTAACATTTAGTAAGTAAATACTAGTCCTATTAGTAAACTTTGTCCCTATTTTAAGAAAATAACATAAGCAACTATATCCACAGCGGCTCTCAACGTTGGACAGTAATCATTCTCATTATCATTTATTAATTAAAGCCTTTTTATGTATGTAATATTTTTTAAAAGGTCTATAATGCACATGTACTTATCACTAAATTAGGTATGGGTTGTTTGTGCCAATTAGTGCAGTTTTATTTTATTGTCTTCCTTTAGTGAGTTAGCGCAGCAACACGTTGAAATCATAATGACTAAGAATCAGTTTCAAATAAATATTACACTTCACAAAGAAGGAAGGATGGAAAGCAATGAGCTAACCTTTTAAAATGTTGCCCCCTTTGCTGAATTTTTTAAATCAACTTTCGCAACAAGAATCCTCTCTGCAATTAAAATGTAAACAACTTTCAGTAAATAAAATGGCACTAAATGAGGAAAAACAAGAAACATGCATTTCTAGTACACGTACACAGACACACAGACACAGACACACACACACACACACACACACAAACGAATGTAAACTCCACGAAGGCAGAGGCTTGTTTTGGTTTTTCATTTGGTCTGTTTTGTACACTGTTGAATCCTAGTGCCTAAAATAGTATCTGCACGTGGTCAATGCAAAAAAAAAGTGCTGAATATTTCCATCAGACAGCTTTTCAAGTGGTTTTGCTCTGTTTTTGATTTAAGATAAGCACTATAAGGCCTTTATGAGCTATATTGTTCTGCTCAATTATAATTCTCGTTTACAAGTAGCATGTTATTAACCAAGTTCTCAAGTTTCTAAGTTTACTGCTGAGCCCAGCAAAGTATAGCCTTTGGCCTGTTTTGGTAGGCCCTCAAACTAAGGATGGTGTGTGTGTGTGTGTGTGTGTGTGTGTGTGTGTGTATATATATATATATATATATGGGTTTTTTTGTTTTGTTTTGAGACAGGGTCTTGCTCTGTCACCCACGCTGGAGTAAAGTGGCACAATCTCAACTCACTGCAACCTCCACCTCCCTGGATTAAGTAATCCTCCCAAGTAGCTAGGACTATAGACATGGATCACCATGCCCAGCTAATGTTTTTGTATTAGTATTTTTTGTAGAGACATACTGTTTCACAATATTGCCCAGGCTGGTCTGGAACTCCTAAGCTCAAGCGATCAGACTGCCTCAGCCTCCCAAAGTGGTGGGATTACAGGCCTAAACTATCACACTCAGCCGAACGGTTCTCTATTTTAAGCTTTGTAAAAGACAAAGAAGAATATACAAAGAGGCCCACAACACCTAAGATATTTACTAATGCTCTACAGACAAATTTTGCTGCCCCCTGGACTGGAGATTCCACTCATAAAGAATAAATTTTCTCTAAATATATACTTTCTTTCACCCATCAGTAGAATCTGCACTATTGGATCGCTTACCTAAATCCTTCTCCACACCTAAGTCCCTGAATTTCAGAATGTTATCTGAAGAATGTTAAATAAATGCTTTGCTGTTTTGGTTTTTTATCACAGTGTAAGTAGTTATGACGTTGAAGCTAGGAAAAAGTAAATGATTAAAGTTAATTTATCTTTAATGTTTCACATACTAAAAAAATTGCAAACAAGGACAAGGATGAAAGAGGAAAAAAGTCAAAATGGAATACAAACAGAAAAAATTGAACCTAACTGTATTTCAAATTAATAGCAAAACCACTTTAAGTGGGGGAGAAACCTAACCAAGTAATGTTTGTACATAGTATTTTAACTATATAACCTTAGGCAAAAACAAAAAATGAATTACAAATATTAAACTCTAATTAATAGGTTTGTTTTCAGATATATGCTTTAGCAATTCTGAAACTACTTTCTATGTATTTCAAGAATGAACAAATAATAAGTAAATATATTGTAGATAACAAAAGCCAGGTTTCTTGCTGTCAAAGAAAGAAATTACAGATTTGGAAAGAAGTAAAGCTAGAATGAACCCTACTGTATTTGACTGGAATTGAAGATATTATGACGAATTCATGGCTTTTTAGATAAACAGATACAAAAGAGATGAGAAGGAATGTACGTATATATATAAAATGTACAGTTCTATCTAGTGATAGACATACATAAACTAAAAGAAACTAGAGAAATGGCTGATTCCCAGGCTGGGGCGGGAGTATTTTATTACACTAGAGAATAAGACAACTCAAAAAATAATGAGGACTTGTCTAAAGGACAAAGGAGCCAGCTTGCCTAGTCAAAACTGAGACGATCAAAGTATAAAGATACCTCAATCAATAAAAAAAAAAAAAAAAAAAAAATGTATGAGTTTAGCTGGGTGCGGTGGCTCACGCCTGTAATCCCAGCACTTTGGGAGGCCGAGGCGGGTGGATCACTTGAGGCCAGGAGTTCAAGATCAGTCTGGTCAACATGGCAAAACCTGGACTCTACTAAAAATACAAAAATTAGCCAGGCATGGTGTTGTGTGCCTTTAGCCCCAGCTAGTCAGGAGGCTGAGGCACAAGAATCACTTGAACCTGGGAGGTGGAGGCTGCACTGAGCTGAGATCACGCCACTGCACTCTAGCCCAGGTGACAGAGTGAGACTCTGTAGCAAAAAACAAAAAACAAACAAAAAAAAACCATCATGAGTTCATACTAATATAATACACACCTACATATATAAATGGGAAAGCTTGTAGAGAATGCGAACTAATAAATACAAACATGATAGACTCATAAAACCACCACTGGGCAATCACCATTAGTTCTGATTCATTTAAGAACAGAGAAGATGCTAAAACAAATGCTGAAAATTTGACGAGTAGCAAGATATTTGCATCTAAGTATCTCCCCAGAAGATACTATTAATAGTTACAAAGGAAACACAGTAACTATACAGTAGGGAAACCATGCAGATAAAAATCAGCACCCCAGCCTGAGCAACACAGCCAGACCTCCTCTCTACCAAAAATCTAAAAAATTAGGCAGGCGGCCGGGCACGGTGGCTCAAGCCTGTAATCCCAGCACTTTGGGAGGCCGAGATGGGCAGATCATGAGGTCAGGAGATCGAGACCATCCTGGCTAACACGGTGAAACCCCGTCTCTACTAAAAATACAAAAAGTTAGCTGGGCGAGGTGGCGGGTGCCTGTGGTCCCAGCTACTCGGGAGGCTGAGGCAGGAGAATGGCGTGAACCCGGGAGGCGGAGGTTGCAGTGAGCTGAGATCCGGCCACTGCACTCCAGCCTGGGCGACAGAGCAAGACTCCGTCTCAAAAAAAAAAAAAAAAAATTAGGCAGGCATGTTGGAGTGCACCTGTAGTCCCAGCTACTCAGAAGGCTGAGGTCAAAGGACTGCTTAAGCCCAAAAGTTCGAGGCTGCAGTGAGCCATGATCACAGCACTGCACTCAAACCTGAGCAAGAGAGCAACATCCCTGTCTCTTTAAAAAATAATAATAAACAAAAGCTCAACATCCCTATTAATGGAATATATGGATAACATGATTCCTGATATCGTACACTGAGAGGAATACAATATTACTCCTGGAGTGTTCCTGCCAAAAATATAGAACCCAAACCTAATCATGAAGCAGCAGCAAATCAATATTAAAGCAATTCTAAAAATACTGGCCTATTTTTATCAAATATCATCTCAAAGGTCATACAAGAGGAGTAACCAATCAATTCACATTAAGGGAGACTAAGACAAGAGAACGTAAGGTGTGATGTAGAATTTACTCCAGTAAGGACATTACTGGTATGATTAGTGAAACCTGAATATGATCTACAGACAACAGTACTGTATCAAAGTTAATTTACTGATTTTGATCATTGTACTACAGTTAAATAAAATGTGCTTGTTTTTAAAATATACACAGAGTTATTTAGAGGTAAGGGGTACCATGAATTGGAATTTACTCTCAAAATGTTCAGAAATTATATTTTCATTTGCATGTGAAGAGAGAGAAAGAAAGCAAATATGGTTACAGGAGGTAGAGACATCTGGATGAAGTATACACAAAACTTCTTCATCATTCTTACTATTTTTCTATGAATGTGAAGTTATAAAAATTAAAAATGAATTTGTATTTGTACATTACACCAGTAAAAACAAAACCACCAACCAAAAAAACCTATGAAAAATTGAATGGTGGTTCTCCTTTACACCTAGCACCAGAGACTGAGAACTAAGCCCTTCTAATCCCTGCTCTAATGCTTACAGAACTGCATTTCCTTGGAAAAATCACAACTGTTCGGCCTCAGTTTCCTTATCTGTAAAATGGGATAACCCCTATTTAACCATTATCACAAAGTTAAACTAAAGATCCACGGAAACATAATGGCTGCAGAAAAGAGCGCAGAGTATAAAACACTGTATATTATTATAAAGTGGTTCACTTTTTTCTAATATCTATTTTTTTCTTTTTAATTTTTTTAAGTATACAGTAGGCACACACACTTGTGTACATGAGATGTTTTGAAAAAGTGGTTAACTTCCCTCCCCCAATCCCCACCCAGCCAGTCTTGCTCTGTCGCCCAGGCTGGAGTGCAGTGACGTGATCTCAGCTCACTGCAACCTCTCCCTCCCTGGTTCAAGAAATTCTCCTGCCTCAGCCTCCTGAGTAGCTGGGATTACAGGCGCACATCACCACGCCTGGCTAATTTTTATATTTTTAGTAGAGACGGGGTTTCAACATGTTGGCCAGGCTGGTCTCAAACTCCTGACCTCGTGATCCACCCACCGTGGCCTCCCAAACTGCTGGGATTACAGGCAAGAGCCACTGTGCCCAGCAAAGTGGTAACTTCTAATAAATGTTTGGCAAATTAAAAGCACTTCAAAAATATATAAGACAGATTTTTGTCATCATAGTGAGCAGTTGTTACAGAAACTAGACATTTGCTACATCATATTTTGATTTGTAAAAAACAAAATTCAAAACTCAAAGGGCAAAAAAGATTAAAAAAATTTTTTTTACTCCATAAGATTTTACTCATATATTTAAAATATTTCAACAAATTCAAACACTTAATAGTCTATTTTTTCTTAACCATAAGACTTTATGGTATCAAAAACACTGCTAGATCAAAGAAAGCCATTAACTAGGACTTGGTCAACCTTTGAGACATTGATCACTGTACAGAAATCTTTATATTATTTCCCAAGTTCTACACACTAAAGTACATGGCAAAGTATTTTGTCTTTCTTTGATAAGTTACTCAAATAAACCCTGAGAAATCACACCAAATTCAGAAAATATTTATAAAAGGGACATCAATTTTCTCAGATACTTAAATGTTTGCTTTAAAAATGAAAATACTTATTAGTTTATTATTCTAAATTCATAAGGCTTTGGTCTCCACTTAACAATAGTTGCTTTTTAAAATCATATGCATGTGGAGACTAATGATTCTCGCTGACAAAACATCCTTAAATCTGTATAATAGTTGATTCCAAAATATCAAATGGAGATTTTAAAACATATATAACAGACAATTTTGTATAAAACTTAATGTAGCTAGTCATATTTTCCCATTGTTTGAAAAATCATTTAACTAAGTCTACCTGCTCAGTCTCTATTTTGAGTAGTGGACAGGCAATCTGAACTCTAAGAGGCAAAATGCTAAGAACAGATCAGGCTGCAACCAACATAGTCCTTAGCAAAGAAGCAATGCTGGAGTCAGTAGTGCCTGCACAGCCTCTCCAGCTCTGCAGCAAGTTCAATACATAAACTGGTAACAAGACAAAAGGAAAAGGATCACAACAACACAGGCTCCAAAAGGGCATGATTTTTGCTTGTCTGGTTTGCCACTATAACCCAGGAGATGGAAAAAAAATCCCTAGGCCACAATACATGCTCATTAAATATTAGTTACATGCATAAACAAATTAAAGAATGAAATCCTAGGTCTTTCAAGTCAATCAATATAAATTACATTAAGTTGCAGAATTATTTTAAAAACAAATTTGGCATACATCAACTTAACAGTCAAAATTGTCTTTAGAGAACATGAGCAAGCAACCTAGTCCCCATTCTGACTAAATAAATAAATGTCAAAGTTCCTGAGACTTTTCCTGACCTATAGTAGGTATTTTAATACATTTACATAGCATTCCTTAAGTTTAAAGGATGGCTGTATCAGAAACTCTTATAAAACAAAATTAGACGAAACAAATGCATATAATCAAAATCAGAAAAAGCAAATGCATCATGTTTACCATCAAATATGAGACAGAATCCATTTAGGTAAGAAATCACAAGCTATAAAAACAGTTCTCATCAGCATTTATTTCTCATAACCAATAGTACCTCTACCACAATCTGCTGCCTCTATAATTAGAAAATCAAAATTTCAATTTAGTCTGTTTATTCCTACAGCATATACGTCAATAATCTGTCATTTTATAGTTCAAAGAAATTCTTCAAAAGGTACATTATTAAATTAAGAGGTCTGCAATTCACTCAAATGGTTCTATTTCTTTTGTAAAATCACATGGAGCAGAATAGAAGTAAACACAACAAAAGTTTACACATGACTTATGCTCACTATTGAGCATAAAATTTTTTCTCCAATTAACCTATTTTTTGTGAAGCAATTCAACTTATTCCCTAGACGCTCTCTTTTAAGACTACCAATCTATTCTAAGTGACAAACTTCATTCTGCTTCTCAAGTACTAACCATATAATCAAATATACTATTCCACTACCAATTGAAACCTAACATATTCCAAAGGGCCTGCCTTATGTGGGTTATCATCATCTTACTATGCTTCTTGTGTCCATGCTGCTGGAAAAGCAGTCTGTACAAGCAGGAGTAGAGGCACAATCCTGAGAGAGAGGAGTAGAGAAAGATGTTGAGAAAACAAAACCAGACAAAATGAGCTCACTTAAAATTTCAGGAGCTCAGCCAGTGTTCAAGGTCAAGGTTGATTACATTCTTTCACACCATTATGAGTTAGAAGTTGTCCAAAACAGCATAACTGGCCTTAGAAACAGGTATATGAAATTGTACATACAAGTAGTAATATTATCACTAATTCTAAGCCACCTATACCCCTTCTGAAAAAGAAGCAAACAGGCCAGGCGGTGGCTCACACCTGTAATCCCAGCACTTTGGCATGCTGAGGTGGGCGGATCACTTGAGGTCAGGAGTTCGAGATCAGCCTGGTCAACATGGTGAAACCCCGCTTCTACTAAAAATACAAAAATTAGCCGGGTGTGGTGATACATGCCTGTAATTCCAGCTACTGGGGAGGCTAAGGCAGGAGAATTGCTTGAACCCAGGAGGCGGAGGTTGCAGTCAACCGAGATCACGCCTCTGCACTCCAGCCTGGGCGAAGAAGCAAGACTCCGTCTCAAAAAAACAGCAAGCAAATGATCACAGAATATGACTCTTTAGGACACTGGGGCTATAAAGTCCCCTAAATGTTAATCAAAATTACTGTAACAAACTCAATGCTAGTCTAGAATGAAATAACTGAACTCCACGAAACATGCATTTCCATCGTGCCCAAAATTTTTTTATATTTAATGATGCATATTTAACACTCTCAAATCATGCAGTCTCTCAAAACCATGATCAGTTTCAATTATCCTTGTATTCTATTTTTAATGTAAGAAAAAAACTTCTACATGTCATTTCAAATAGAAAAACAGAGCAAAATCAGACATGAAAATAACATAATTACTAGACAACATAAAACTCACAATGGATTTAAACTAACTGGAATCTTCAATGGACTAGTCCCCTCCCCAATTCTCCTCAACAAAGTAATAACCAGATGTTCAGAAATGTTAACTACCTTGGCCAAGGTCATTTAGCTACCTAGGATTGCATCCATTCATTCAAAAAATCTTTACTTAGCGGCCGGGCACGGTAGCACACGCCTATAATACCAACACTTTGAGAGATCAAGGTGGGTGGATCTCTTGAGACCAGTTCTACACCAGCCTACCAGCCTGGGCAACATGGCAAGACCCCATCTCTATTCAAAACACAAAAATTACCCAGGCATGGAGGTGAATGCCTGTGGTCCCAGCTACTCACGAGGCTGTGGGAGAAATGCCTGAGGCAGAGGTTGCAGTGGGCCCTGATGGCACCACTGCCCTCGAGCCTGGATGACAGAGCAAGGCCCAGTCTCCAAAAAAAAAAAAAAAAAAATCTTTACTTTACATATATACTGTGTATTAGGATACTGTGCTATGAACCAAGGACACGAAACAAAGGAAATATAGTCACTGTCCTCATAGAGCTTATCGTCTAGTGGTAAAGACTACTAAAATTACTTAAAATTGCTATGATCACTGGAAGAAAAAGCACAGTGTTTTAAGACAGTTTAACAGGAGACCTAAATCAGTGATTCTGAACCAGGGTCACCATGACCCACAAGAAAAATTCAGCAACGTCTGGAAACATTTTTGGCTGTCATAATTGTGGAGGGTGCTAGTGGCATCTAATGCATAGAGGCCAGGGATGCTGTAAACATCCTGGAATGCATAGCACTGCTCCCCAAGCAAACAATAGTTCCCAAAATATTTAGATCTTGGGTTCTCATATGAGCAGAAACGGGTTAGTGAAAGACTTCCTTCCTTTATAACACTAAGTATGCTACATCTTTAAAGGACTTTCACAAGGTAAAAAGAAAAAAACACAGCCTGACTGACAGAATTAACCAGAACTCCCACTAGAAAATGATAATGGGAAAGGAAAAGCAGAGACACATTCCCTGGTAGATGAAAATAAAAGACAAATGCAGTGTTTTATAGCTGCTTCCCACAAATTCCCTGTCCTAAACTATCGACAAAGGAAAAACATACAAACTAAAACCAAATTTCACGTTTGTATTATGCCCTCTGCCTTTTCTACTTTTCTCTACTAACCCATGTCTACTACCAGATGTTGGTGAAATTATAAAAAGTCCTGTAGTTAGACAAAATACCCACACTGAATACAAAATTGGAAGCAAAATAAAATGGAGATGGGAGCTCACTTTATAGAACAGAAAAATGTAGTGGATATTAAACTGATTATGGAAAGCCTGCATCCTGGAACAGTTTAAAGATTCATCTATCCGAAAGGATCCCAAAAACAAAAAAATACTAAGAATTTAGGTATCCTAAATACAATTAAAGGTAACAGAATCCTCTAAATTTATGAACTAAGGTAAATCCAGAAATTAAACTGAAATTACTCTTCTGACATATCTCAAACCTACATATTCGGTCCTACATCTTCCCACTCAGCCTATTCAGAGCAGCAAGAGAAACAGATCATGGGGGAAAGGCTACATTGTAATACACTAGCAATACAAAGGACCTGAAAAAAATAGATCACTTTAATAGATCATTTTATTATTTTAAAGATTTACTGTTAACTTTTTTGAAGTGTGATTAATGGTAAAGGGACTGTGTGTGTTTGTTTGAAGTACTTAAAATTTAAAAGAATCTGGCCAGGACAGTGGCCCACACCTGTAATCCCAGTACTTTGGGAGGTCAACGCAGCAGCATCATTAAAGGCCAGGAGTTCAAGAACAGCCTGGACATATTGACACCCCCCCCCCAACCCCTACAAAAAATTTAAAAATTAGGTGTGCATAGTGGCACATGCCTGTAGTCCTGGTTACTCAGGAGGCTGAAGCAGGAAGATCACTTGAGCCCAGGAGTTCGAGGTTACAGTAAGCTATGATCCTGCCCTTGCACTCTCTAGCCTGGGCAAGAGAGACTCAGTCTTAAACAACAACAGTCTGCTATGTTTTAAAATGCCCTCTCGAACTAAAGGAAAGAATGGGTTGTGCACTTGCCACTGTCTCACGACCCCTTTTCAAAGAAACAAAAAAGGAAACAAAAAAATAGAACAAGATCCTACCAGAATGACCTCCAAACAGTGATCATTCTTAAATACTGAGTATAGATATGCAGCTCACATAAAACTGCTGCATTCCAGCAATCAATGCAGTCCCAAAGTAATCCACAGATTTAGGCAGTTCAATCTGTGACCCTTTTCACTAGGAAGAAATGCTAAATCATTACAAGTGCCACCATCTTAGAGCAGCAGCAACTGCAATAGCTTGCACTGGTAATTCTCTTACGGTTAACTGTTCACCCACTGACTCTGAGGAAATCTTGTATTCTAACCTGAACTTCAGTCTTTCATCATTTCAGAATTGAAAGTAGTGGTCATGGGATTAAACTTTCATCACAGGGATGATGTTTAAATAGAAATTATTTTTCTCCCACAAAATTAGCACAGGGGCCACTTAAAAAAAATAAATTCTTGAGCCTAAATATCATTTAACTCGTGATAAGAGAAATTTACCACATAATTCCTGCACAATTAAAGGATCTTCTGACACACTAATTTTTAACGCAGAAGTGAAAGGTCAATTCCTTTGAGAAATTATGGTAGGGTGGGTAGACATCACAAAAAGAACTCATACATGTCTTGCATGAAGTCTGGGATTTTCATAGCTGAAACTCATCCACAGTTTGCAGATTAAAAATCTATATTATCAGGGTTTTCTGAGGGTTTTTTTGTTTGTTTGTTTGTTTGTTTTGAAGCAGAATCTCACACTGTTGCCCAGGCTAGAGTGCAGTGGCTATTCACAGGAGCAGTAATTGCACTCTGCAGCCTCGAACTCCTGAGCTCAACAGATCCTCCCGCCTCAGCCTTCCAAGTAGCTAGGACTACAGACACACACCCACAATTCACAAAAATCTATATTCTTAAAGTCTCTGGCATCTTCCTGTTTTCAAACCAATGATCTCCACAAAATTAAAAGATGAGGGTGATAAAATTCAGTCTGGAAAAACCTGAGCCTTAGCAAGTCATAAAAGGTAAGTATTTCATATTTTAAACATTTAATTTGGGGCAGGCACCATGGCTTAGATCTGTAATCCCAGCACTTTGGGAGGGGAGGTGGGCAGACCACCTGAGCTCAGGAGTTCAAGACCAGCCGGGGCAACATGGCGAAACCCTGTCTCTACAAACAAAACAAAATAAAAAACAATTAGCTCGGAGTGGTGACCTGCTGACAGCAAGTACCTGTCTCAATTTTTTTGATTCAGGGTTGCACTGTTGCCCGGGCCAGAGTGTAGTGGTGCAGCTCGGTGCAGCCTCCTCGTTCCTGGCTCATGAGATCCTCCCACCTCAGCACCTGCCCCCTCCTTTACACCCCTTCACCCAAGTTGGGACTACAGGCATGTGCCACCATGACCAGCTAATTTGTGTTGTTGTTGTTTTGTAGAGATAGGAGTTTCGCCATGCTGGCCAGGCTAGTGTGGAACTCCTGAGCTCAAGTCATCTGCCCACTTTGGCCTCCCAAAGTGCTGGGATTACAGGCATGACCCATGGAGTCCAGCCTATTTTAAATATTTTAAGGTGAAGTATCAAAATATCTTATTGACAAACATTTCTGATTATTCTTAGAGCTAAATTTTGATTCCTTACAAAGCAAATGGAATTAACAATTCAATGTTTCAAAGATACCTTTAAATTTAGCAGAGAAAGTTGTGATGGATTAAGCCCAAAGATAAACACCTTTAAAAGCCAAATTGACTATAAGCATCGAAAACATCCTTTTCTCCTAATCCTGTTAACTAGAATTCCTTTTTAATTTTTGTAATTTGTAACACATAATTTAATGGAAAACAATCATTACTGAACTACTCAGCATATGCTTATTTGCAGTAACAAAATGTTTACTACACATTAGCAAATATTACAACATTCACAGAAACTGCATTCAAAATAAAAAACAGTATTATGTATTGTTTGTGTTTAAACAAAAAAAAAGTATTTTTCTGAATCTTCTTCAAATATATTTCCCTTCCTCAACTCTCTGACTCCGTACTGCTATTTTTAAGCTAACCTCACTTTGAAACATGGTGAAGCTAGAGCATATAAATAAGGAAGTTGCAAGACTTAAGTTCTTTGAAATCCATAAGGGGAAAGGGGAGAGTGCTACATACACTAAAATGCGACTACCAAAAACCTCGAATTCCTGTAAAATGAGAAAACAGGTGAAACACCTATCTAAACATGTAAATGTTAGGCCCTCTTATCCTTACTTAATATTAAAATGAAAAACTGGCATTAACATTTCTTCCTTACTGTGACCAACCACAGTGCACTAAACACTTGTTCACATCTAATATTTGGGAGCTACTGTTTAAAACGTCATGGATGGGCCGGGCACTGTGGCTCATGCCTATAATCCCAGCACTTTGGGAGGCCAAGGCAGGTGCATGACCTGAGGTCAGGAGTTCAAGACCAGCCTGGCCAACATGATGAAACCTCATCTCCACTAAAAATACAAAAAATTGGCTGGGCGTGGTGGCAGGCGCCTGTAATCCCAGCTACTCCAGAGGCTGAAGCAGGAGAATCGCTTGAACCCAGGAGGTGGAGGCTTCAGGGAGCCAAGATCTCACCATTGCACTCCATGGAGTCTGGGCAACAAGAGCAAAACTCCATCTCAAAAAAAAAAAAATGTCTTGGATGGCCCTTTGAGGGGGAGGACCACATTACTAGGAACCCCCTCAAAGACAGATACTCATCAAAGTGTGTGGGGGGAGGGGGTGGCGGGAGGAATTAAATCCAATGATGGCAACAAAAAAATAAAATAGTAACACCCCAGGCGTGGTGGCTCACATCTATCATCCCAGCACTTTGGGAAGCCAGGTGAAAGGATCGCTTGGGCCCAGGAGTTCAAGACCAGCCTGGGCAACATAACAAGTCCTCCTCTCTATAAAAAAATAAAATCGGTGGGCATGGTGGCTCTGGCCTGTAATCTCAGCTACTTGGGGGGCTGAGGTGAGAGGAGGACCCCTTGGGCCTGGGAGGCAAATGTTGCAGTGAGCCAAGATCACACCAGTGCACTCCAGCCTGGGTGACAGAATGAGACTCCTTCTCAAAAAAAGAAAGATAGCTATGAAAAAAATGAAACACCAGGCACGGTGGCTCACGCCCATAATCCCAGTACTTGGGGGAGGACGCGGCGGGCCGATCACTTGAGGTCAGGAATTTGAGAACAGCCTGGCCAACATGGTGAAATCCTGTCTCTACCAAAAATACAAAAATTAGTCGGGCGTGGTGATGCACGCAGGTAATCACAGCTACTCGGGAGGCTAAGACAGGAGAATCGCTTGAAACTGGGAAGTGGAGGCTACAGTGAGCTGAGATGGTGCCACTCCAGCGTGGGTAACAAGAGCGAGACTCCATCTCAAAAAAAAAAAAAGAAGATGATTCCCAAGTGCATTGCTCTAATTTATCAATGTTAAAAATAAAAAATGTAGTATTAAAAAAGAAAATGCTTTCCAAAAAAAGTTATATATCACTGTTTTCTAAAACAGCCCAAATATTATCTACCGTTTGGCCTCTCTAAGATTTATTTTTAAAGAAATTGAAACAACATAAAATTACGCAACGGCATTTAAAAGTACTGTCCTATTTGGGCCGCCAAAACAAAAAGCTAGTATTTTAAGACATAAATATTAAAGATACTCTTTAACAATCATAGTATTTTAATAAAGTATTCGCATTTCAACAGTTCGTAAAATTTATGCTAATTTACTTAGCAGCATAATTACACTTTTTCTTTTTTTTTTGTTTTGTAGACAGAGTCTCACTCTGTCACTGGGCTGGATTGCAGTGGCGCCGATCTGGGCTCACTGCAACCTCCGCCTCCCAGGTTCAAGCGCTTCTCCTGCCTCAGCCTCCTAAGTAACTGGGATTACAGGCGCCCACCACTACGCCCAGCTAATTTTTTGTTTTTAGTAGAGACAGGGTTTCGCCACGTTAGCCAGGCTGGTCTTGAACTCCTGACCTTGTGGCTGGCCTGCCTCGGCCTCCCAAAGTGCTGGGATTACAGCCGTGAGCCACTGTTCCCTGGCATAATTACACTTTCTAAGGCCTACGGGTAGGGATACTAATGCTGACTGTGCAGATGTGTACTTGCTATGTTTAATGTTTACATTAAGGCATACTGAAGTCGGAGTTTAAAAAGAAATTGAATACATCTTACCAAAACCTGTCTTCTTCCAGACTAGTAAATTCAACTACACTGTGAAAACTGGAATATGCTTTTTAAAATCTCATTTGACACGTGAATAAGCCAGCAAGAAATGTTTCCCCCAGAATCTTCCATCTCTCGATGCACAGATCTCTCCCTACCATTTGTCCTTATGTCGTGATGGATTAGAAGAGGAGGGAGTAAAAATAGAAGATACCGCAGAATAACCTTTGCCTGTCTACAAATCATCCAATTAGCTCAAGTCCCTAGCTGGGAGGTTACCTAGTCAACAATGTCTCAATTATAAACATTACGTGTAACGTGACCACAGATCAACACCCCGTAGGTTCATTTCCCCCACAGCCCCCAATCGGTGTCAGCCTCAATGAGGACCCGGGAAGGTCTGGAGAGTGACGTCCAGCGTCCACTTAAATCCTCAAAGGCCCAGGAAGGAGGTGGGCGGGCCAAGCCTCGGAGGAACTGACCTCGAGGGACCAGTCGGGAGTCTCCGGGGGAGGGCCCAACCGGGTCTTTCCCTCCAAGCCCGCAGCCATTCCATAGGGCGCCGGAGACGCCAGAACCTCCCTCCGCCCCAGGGCGGCCCTCCCCCAACCCTCCTCCCGGACCCGGGGGAGGGGCACCCAGAGGAGAAACACCCCTCCCCCACGGGCACTGCTAGGCCACCGCTCACCCCACCCTTAAAAACCCGCAGGCCCGCGCCCACCCTCCGGGCCCCGGCCAAGACCCGAGGTGGGGGCGGTGCGGGCAGGAGCAGGGGAGCCGGGCTGCCATACCAACCTCGCTATTGAAGGTCTTCACGGCCTCCATGTTGTCGCTGCGGAGGCCCCGAGCCCGGCGGCGGAAGAGGCGGCGGCCACTGCACTGGGTGGGGAGAGCGAGACGCGGGCTGCTGCGTGGCCGCGAGGAGGGGGCGCTGGCGGGAGAGCGGGCCGCTGCGACCTCGGGGCGGAGTGGAAGGGCACGCGCTGGCGGGGAAGGGCTCCCTCAGCGGCAGCGCGGCCCCGGCATGGCCGCTAGGGCGGGGGGTAGCGCCGTTCTAGGGAACAGAGGCGCTGCCGGGGCGGGTCGGCGGCGGGCGGGGGGAGGGGCTGGGCCGCGGCGCCTTCTCCGCCCCGCTCCGTCTGGGTCCCCCTCCCTCTAGCCCCGTCCCCTACACTCTCCACCCCCTTCTTCCCCTTCCTCCGACGGGCTCCTCTTTCACCTCCCTGCCGCTCGGGCCGCAGGAACCAGCCCCGTTCGGCGAAGACAGAGGAGGAAGCGCTGGCAGCAGCGGCTGCGGCATCCAATATGGCGGACTCGAGTCGGGCCGCGCAGCTCGGGGATCCGCGACGCCGGCCAGCGCGCCCCCTGGCGACTGGACCGTGTGAGCCCCGGCGGCCGCGCGGAAACCATCGAGCGGGCTGGGGCCAGAGCGTCGCCGCCCGGAGGCCGGGCTGGGCTCCGCTGCGTTTGCCTTGCCCCCTGGGCCGCCCGCGCCTCGCCACCTCCTCGCGGACGCGGGAACGAGCGCTGCGGCATCTCGGGGAACGCCGTGGCGGGTTTGTACCGCGGGAGGAGGCAGCTCCAAAGCGCGGCTCTAAGAAGAGCCTAAACGTGCCCAAGAAGCGGCAAGTTTAGGAAATGTGCGCATTTCCCTTGTTTCCCGGTGGATTGGTCCTTTTGCACAAGCGGCAGGGTTTGGTTGCTTTTCAGAACTTTACTGGACAGCGCCCTAAATATCCGCAGCCCCCGCCAAGAAAAAGTTCCTGGTCATGTATTTAGTGACTGAACTCAAGCGTTTTAATTGTACGGGGAGGGAACATTAGAAACCAAAACGTTGGATCCGGGTTGGGGCAGACGGACGGCGAGGGAAGCAGGCATGCAGCAGCTCCTTGCAGGAAATGCTGGCTGCATAGGATCCAGGGACTGGAGTGGCACAATGAGTCCGTTTGTCTGCAAGGCGGGAAGGGGACCCTAGAATGCAGAACACTTGAATAGGTGAAAAGGGAACCCGTCTGTTTCGGAAGATGAATTGTTCTAAAGGAATTTTGCCCTAGGATACTTGGAGTAACGGTAAATACGGTATTTCTTAAATGGATTAGGCGATGCTGCTAGTAAAAAGCCTTCTCTCTCGTGCAGCGCAAAATAAGGTACCAATTTAAAAATATTTATTGATGTTAAAAGATACGGATGTATCGTGGAATCCCGAACACTGCTGTCCTCTTGTTGAAAGTCATTTTTCAACAGTCACTCCCAAATTCACTCGGAGAGAGGAACGTGAGGGCAGAATCCTACTTTTGGAGAGTTTAGGAATCAAGGTAGTTCCTAAGAGCTATGCCCAGAACTCCGTGAAACTGAGAAAGTAAGGCCCTTCTTGAGGTTTCAGAGCCTTCACTCTACTTCATTGGCAGCTTTAGTATAGGGGCTGGCTACTGAGAATTTAACAGGGATAACTCACTTGCTTTTATTTTTACTTTCAAAATCTCAAATTCTGTCACAGATTTCTCCACCGCCTCCCATCTTCAGGCCTAGCCATGATCTTTTACCGACACTTGAAGTAGCCTCCTAGCTGGTCCCTTGCTTGTCTTCCTACAGTTCATTTCTAGACAGTAGCCGAGGGATGTTTTTCTTAGATAAATCAGATCAGGTCACTCCCTTACTTAAGTCCCTTTGCCCATCTGATATCCTCATAACCTCTCACCATGGCCTGAAGGCCCAGCCCAGCCTGCCGCAGCTCACACCTTCCTTTGCTCCCTGGCTCTCCTCCTGCTACACTGGCCTTTCTGTTACCTGACAACAAGCAGTGTTTTCCTAGGTAGGACGATTGTGTCCCTTCCCACAGGGTGCTGTTGCTTTTGTCCTTTCCATAGTTGACTCCTCCTCCTTCGGTCTTCCTGAAAGAGGTCTCCTAATCACTCCGTCTAAAGGAGCATTTTCTGTGGCTTGAGAAAGTACTGCACTCAGTTCTGTGCGTGCCAGGTTCTCACTATCAAAAGTCACTGCTTTGAAGCCGAGTGTGGTGGCTCTCACCTGTAATCTCAGTACTTTGGGAGGCCAAGGCGGGTGGATCACCTGAGGTTAGGAGTTCGAGACCAGCCTGGAAAACATAGTGAAACCCCGTCTATACTAAAAATAAAAAAAGAAAAGCCAGGCGTGGTGGCACGCGCCTGTAGTCTCAGCTACTGGGGAGGCTGAGGCAGGACATTCGCTTGAACCCGGGAGGTGGAGGTTGCAGCCTGCCGAGATCACGCGACTGCACTCCAGCCTGGGCAACAAGAGTGAAGCTCTGTCTCAAAAAGAGAAACAAAAAGAAAAGAAAGAAAAAAAAAAAGGTGCTGCTTTGGCCTGTGAGGGATTATTTATTCGGTCATACATGAAATGAATGTTGATAGAATTACTTAGGCCTGAGAAATTAAAATGCAATACAAGCTAAAGGATAAAATCAGTGGTTAACATACTTCACAATTTGATTTAATAAAGCTTCCACATTCAGAATGGTAACAGAGGGCATAGTTTGATCAGGGGAAGCAGGGGGGTAAGATCCAGAGAGCAACCTAAACACAATGTGTTTTTTTTTTTTTGAGACGGAGTGTCTCTCTGTCTCCAGGCTGGAGTGCAGTGGCGTGATCTTGGCTCACTGCAACTTCCGCCTTCTGGGTTCAAGCGATTCTCATGCCTCAGCCTCCCGAGTAGCTGGGATTACAGGCTTCTGCCACCACACCCAGCTAATTTTTGTATTTTTAGTAGAGACAGGGTTTCACCATGTTGGCCAGGATGGTCTTGATCTCCTGACCTTGTGATCCCCCTGCTTTGGCCTCCCAAAGTGCTGGGATTACAGCAGTGCCCAGCGTTTTTGTTTTTGTTTTTGTTTTTTTGAGAGAGAGTTTTGCTCTTGTCGCCCAGGCTGGAGTGCAATGACATGATCTTGGCTCACTATAACCTCCGTCTTCCGGGTTCAAGCGATTCTCCTGCCTTAGCCTCCAGAGTAGCTAGGACTACAGGCAACTGACTTCACGCCTGGCTAATTTTTGTATTTTTAGTAGAGACGGGGTTTCACCATGTTAGCCAGACTGATCTGAAACTCCTGACCTCCGGTGATTCACCCTCCTCAGCCTCCCAAAGTGCTGGGATTACAGGCGTAAGCCACCTCACCCGGCCTAAACACAGTCTTAATATAAGAAGGCGATAAAGCAAGAGAAGGGTTAGAGGGGAGCCTGGGGATCCAGTGCAATGACTATATACAAAATTTATACACAACTACATATTTACAGAGTGTGAAAACAATACCCGTGTGTGTGTGTGTGTGTGTGTGTGTATGTTAGGATTCTGAATGCCAGTATAACCAGCCAATATGAGCTAGTTTAAGCACAAAAGAATAATTCATTATTACGATACAGGTTTTTCTCATGTGGTTCAAAAGTCAGAAATGTAGCTGAGTCCAAGGGAGGGACTTGAACCAAAATAGAAAACCTAAGAGGCAATGTAATCTCTGCTTATCTGTTTAATTTTTCTATTGCTTTACCCAATTCTCTGTTTTATCTAGTGGAATCTATTACTTTTGGTTTTATAGTTCTAGACTAGAGGACCTGAATGAAGACCTCTTCCTTGCCAGGTCCAAATTCCCAGGGGAAGAAATAAGGAATTTCATTGACCCAGCTTGGATTAGGTGACCATCACCAAGAAACTGAAGACCACTAATTTGGTTCTGAAAAGACTGATAGATTGAAATTGTGGTCAGGAGTACTCCAGTCATTGGAAGAGATATTTCATAATCTAAAGTTTCTGGTGTTCTCCTGTAAATGTTATCATCAGACTGTCCCTGAGGACTAAATAGTTTTTGGTAGTAGCTTATAGAAGTTAATTCAGTCATGGCCAAGAGGACCGAGTCAAAAATAGTCTAGAGCAGTAGTCACCATAGAACTTTCTGGGGTCATGGAAATGTTCTGAATCTGTGCTGCCCAATTCAGTAGCACTAGCCTTGTGTGGCTATTGTGCACTTGAAATATGGCTAGGGCAGCTGAGGAAGATAATTTCCAATTTAATTTTACTTTAATTGACTCATGTTTAAGTATGTGGCTAGTGGCTACCATATTGGAAAGCATAGGTATAGCTAGAGGGTACTCACTCCCATGGATAGGGCACTTCTTAGATAAGGGATAATTGTGAGGTAGTACTAAACAAACAAAAAAAAAAAACTTGTGAATTATTAGCTGTTAGAAGAAATAATATATGTTTATGAGGTACTTTTAAAATGGGGCAAAAACCTGGAGCATTGTCTAAATTAAAACTACTTCCCATCCAATTGGAAAAAAGAAAACTTAGGAAGCAAACATTCCAGAATGCTTAGTAAATTCGGGTATAAAGACAAATGAATTACTATACTACCAACAAAATGATTTTTAAAAGATTGTGGGAAACTATTTGGCCGTTCCTCAAAAAATTAATCATAGAATTGCCGTATGATCTAACAAGTTCACGTATGTGTATGTAGCCAAAAGAACTGAAAGCAGAGACTTGGACATGCATGTTCAGAACAGTGTTACTCACAATCATTAAAAGGTGGCAGCAACCCAAGTGTCCATTGATGGATGAATGGATAAACAAAATGTGGTACAATGGAATATTCAGCCTTAAAAATGAAGGAAATTCAAGGCCCAGCACGGTGGCTCACACCTGTTATCCCAACACTTTGGGAGGCCAAGACAGGCAGATCACCTGAGGTCAGGAGTTTGAGACCAGGCTAGCCAACATGGTGAAACCCCATCTCTACTAAAAATACAAAAATTAGCCAGAAGTGATGGTGCACTCCTGTAATCCCAGCTACTCGGGAGGCTGAGGCAGGAGAATCACTTGAACCTGGGAGGTGGAGGTTGCAATGAGTTGAGATCATGCCATTGCACTCCAGCCTGGGCGACAAGAGCAAAATTCCATCTCAAAAAAAAAAGAAGGAAATTCTGATACATACTATAACACAGTTTAACCTTGAAGACATTGTGCTAAGACAAAAAAAGCCAGTTACAAAAGAACAAGTACTGTATGATTCCACTTATATCAGGTACCTAGAATAGTCAAACTCAGAGAGACAGAAAGCAGAATGGTAGTTGCCAAGGGATGGGGGAGAGAGAAACCAGGAGTTGTTATTTAATAGGTACAGAACTTCAGGTTGGGAAAATGAAAATTTCTGGAGGTGGCTGGTGGTAATGGTTGAACGATAGTGTGAATGTACTTAATGCCATAGGGCTGTACACTTAAAAATGGTTAAAAATAAGTTTTATGTGTATTTAATCACAATTTTTCAAATTTAAAGAAATGGTTAGGACTAGAAGTATAAGAGAAATGTATATGATAGACTAAATACAAAGGCGTAGAAAACAAACAATGTATTTAGTTCTAAAAGTATGTATGTAAGGCCTGAAAATTATATGAAAAATAAAAATTGTATTAATATACTATGATTATGAGATTTTAAAAAAAATATTTTGTCCCTTTGTAATAATTCAGTAATTTTCTTTTTCTTTTTTTTTTTTTTTTTTGAGATGAAGTCTCGCTATGTCGCCCAGGCTGGAGTACAGTGGCGCGATCTTGGCTCACTGCAAGCTCCGCCTCCTGGGTTCATGCCATTCTCCCGCCTCAGCCTCCGAGTAGCTGGGACTACAGGCGCCTGCCACCACGTACGGCTAATTTTTTCTATTTTTAGTAGAGACGGGGTTTCACTGTGTTAGCCAGGATGGTCTCGATCTCCTGACCTCGTGATCCGCCCGTCTCGGCTTCCCAAAGTGCTGGGATTACAGGCTTGAGCCACCGCGCCTGGCAGTAATTTTCTATCTCATTTTTTTAAATGGGCACCATATGATTCACAAAGTCACCAAATTTGATACTGAAACCAGGCATCCTGAGAGAAGCATAAGATATTAAAAGTAAACATTTTACTTTTACCAACTTCATTTAAAGTAAGTAGGAATTTGGGGTTTGATAAGTCTTTTGTTGCCTGATAAAAGAGGGAGTTCTTGCTGGGTGCGGAGGCTCACGCCTGTAATCCCAGCACTTTGGGAGGCTGAGGTGCCTGGATCACAAGGTCAGGAGTTCGACACCAGCCTGGCCAACACAGTGAAACCCCCATCTCTACTAAAAAATACAAAAAATAAGCCAGGTGTGGTAGCAGGCACCTGGAATCCCAGCTATTTGGGAGGCTGAGGCAGGAGAATTGCTTGAACCCAGGAGGCGTAGGCTGCAGTGACCTGAGATCGTGCCATTGCACTCCAGCCTGGGCAAGTGTGAAACTCTGTCTCAAAAAAAAAAAAAAAATGGTTTGGACTGGCCAGGTGCAGTGGCTCATGCCTGTAATCCCAACATGTTGGGAGGCCAAGGCAGGTGGATCACCTGAGGTCAGGAGTTCAAGACCAGCCTGGCCAACATGACTAAACCCCATCTCTACTAAAAATACAAAAATTAGCCGGGCATGGTGACACATGCTTGTAATCCCAGCTACTCAGGAGGCTGAGGCAGGAGAATCACTTGAACTTGGTAGGTGGAGGTTGCAGTGAGCCAGGGTTGTGCCACTTTACTCCAGCCTGGGCAACAGAGCGAGACTCCAGCTCAAAAAAAAAAAAAAAAAAAAGGTCTGGACGTAATAATTTGATAACAGAACTATTAAGTATTGAGACCAGCCATGGCAAAAACTGAGATACTAAGGGCACTGTTACCCAGAAAGTTTGAGAACCTCTGGGTTAAGATTTTGTATTATTGGTTTTTTTTTTTTTTCTTCTGCTTTTAATATGAAGACACTACAGAGCTACATAAAGCTTTTAAAAGCAGCTGTTAAAAAGCACATACAGGGCCGACATGGTGCTCACACCTGTAGTCCCAGTACTTGGGGAGGATGAGGCAAGAGAATTGCTTGAGTTCCGGAGTTTGAAACCAGCCTGGGCAACACGGTGAAACCCCGTCTCTACAAAAAATACAGAAATTAGCCGAGCATGGTGGCACACACCTATAGTCCTAGCTACTCAGGAAGCTGAGGCAGGAGGATTACTTGAGCCCAGGAGTTTAAGGCTGCAGTGAGCTGTGATCACGCCACTGCAATCCAGCCCAGCTGACAACTGAGACACTGCATTTTAAAAAAGCATATACCAGCCGGCATGGTGGCTCACACCTATAACCCAGCACTTTGGGAGGCCGAGGTGGGCGGATCACCTGAGGTCAGGAGTTCGAGACCAGCCTGGCCAACATAGTAAAACCTTGTCTCCACTAAATGTTCTAAAAGTAGCTGGGCAGGGTGGCGGGTGCCTGTAATCCCAGGTACTCAGGAGGCTGAGGCAGGAGAATCACTTGAACCCAGGAGGCGGGGGTTGCAGTGAGACGAGATGGTGCCATTGCACTCCATTCCAGCCTGGGCAACAAGAGTGAGACTCCATGTCAAAAAGAAACATATACCTTACCACCTTGCCATTTTTGTTTTGATTTATTTTAAAAGATTTGTAGACAAGAATGGATTAGTAATTACCAAGAGTTATAAAAGAGAATTGAGTGTGGACATTGAAAGAATTAGGATTTGAAGCACAAAATGATGGTGAAATGGAACCTAATCTTATCTGCAGGGTCAGGACACCCCGCATAGTCTTTAGGATCTACAATCATGGCCCTCTTAACTCGCGGGGACAGTTGACACCGTAAAATGATAGATTTCTGGAAGAATGGCAGACCAGAGTTCCTAAATACTTGTGTTGTATAACTATCAATACTAATTAAAATAGTTACCTTTTTTTGTACTTTTTCTTGTTTGTTTGGCTTTTGTTTTCATGTCCATCCTAGTGGATGAAAAAAGGCATCTCATTGAGTTTTGTTTTGCTTTGAGGCAGGGTCTTGCCCTGTCACCCAATTGGAGTGCAGTGGTGCAATCATGGCTTACTGCAGCCTTAACCTCCTGGGATCAAGTGATCCTCCTGCCTCGGCCTCCTGAGTAGCTGGGACTACAGGTTTGTGGCACTATACCTGGCTAATTTATTATTATTATTTATTATTATTATTTATTTTTGTAGAGACAAGGTCTCACTGTGTTGCTCAGGCTGGTCCTGAACTCCTGGGCTCAAGCGATTCTCCCTGTTTGGCCTCTCAAAGTGCTGAGATTACAGGCATAAGCCACTGCGCTTGGCCAAATTTTCTTTTGTTAGAGACATGGTCTGACTCTCAAACAGGCTAGAACGTAGTAGCATGATCATACCTCACTGCAGCCCCAAACTCCTAGGCTCAAGCAATCCTTTCCCTTGACTTCTGGAAGTGCTGGGATTACAGACGTCACCACCATGCCTGGCCAAATTTTCCTTTTAAATTCATCTTTCATTTGATAGAAATGAAAAAGAATCCTCAAAGGCCAAGGAAGTGGAAGCAGGAATCCAGAGAAATAAGGAACACCTGAAACAGCAGAATACTGTGAACATCTACCAGTCCCTGATGTCACCAAGCTTTGATTTTGATAGCCATCCAAGACAAGTATACAGGACATGAGATGACCAAGTTGTGGTGGTCAGTTATGGAGGTCAAAGCTTGTCTGTAGGTGTGGGTGGGGAGGAGCAAAGAAATGTACCTTTCTCAACATTGGAACTAATGAAAAGAGAGGGAAAAAATTCCTCTGAACCACAAGTCAGACCCCATGGAAGTTTGTGGTCCAATTCATAATTCTTGGATGAAGTGAAAAACCTCAAGCAAAGAAATTATGCTAAGTTGGCACTGGGTTGGCATGCCTCTAGGCAATTGACAGAGGAACTGCAAATTCTTTTAGAGGAAAGCACCTTTAGGTGGGGTGCGGTAGCTCACACCTATAATCCCAGCGCTTTGGAAGGCCAAGGAGGGCAGATCATCTGAGGTCAGGAGTTCGAGACCAGCCTGACCAACATGGCGAAACCCCGTCTCTACTAAAAATACAAAAATTAGCTGGGCATGGTGATGCACACCTGTAGTCCCAGCTACTTGGGAGGCTGAGGCAAGAGAATCACTTGAACCTGGGAGACAGAAGTTGCAGTGAGCTGGGATCACGCCACTGCACTTCAGTCTTGGCGACAGAGTGAGATTCTGTCTCAAAAAAAAAAGAAGGAAAGCAAATAAGATCACAATTAACCATTTAACAAGAAAACAAAGCATCATAAATAAAAACCGACAGAAGCAAAAGACAGCAAAATCAGACCAGCAAGAAGTTTAGCTGGTGGAACTGACAGATTCGGAATATAAAATTTTCAATAGATTTTCTGGAATATGATGGACTAGGTTATTCAGACCAGCCCCATTACTGGAAAAAAAAAAAAAAGCCAACAAATGCAGGCTAAAAGAAACAAATCTGGCCAGGCAGGGTGGCTCACACATATAATCCCAGTGCTCTGGGAGTCCCAGGCAGGAGGATCACTGAAGCCCAGGAGTCTGAGGCACTGTGAGCACTGATCACATCACTGCACTCCAGCATGGGTGACAGAGCAAGACTCTATCTCTAAAATAAAAACAGAAAGAAAGAAAAAAGGCCAGATGCAGTGGCTCACACCTGTAATCCCAGTACTTTGGGAGGACGAGGTGAGTGGATCACCTGAGGTCAGGAGTTCATGACCAGCCTGACCAACATGGTGAAACCCCATCCCTGCTAAAAATATAAAAATCAGCCAGGAGTGGTGGCTCACGCCTGTAATCCCAGCTACTTGGGAGGCTGAGGCAGGAGAATCACTTAAACCCAGGAGGCAGAGGTTGCAGTGAGCCGAGATCACGCCACTGCACTCCAGCCTGGGTAACAAGAGGGAAACTCGGAAGAAAGAGAGAGAGAGAGACAGGGAGGGAAGGAGGAAAGAAGGAAGAAAGGTCTTAAAAGCTTTGAAATCACTAAAAGCAGGACAAATCCTAAAAGTAACAACTCAGGCAAGTAGAACCCTGAAACTGATTTTTCCTTGAGAGCAGCTTCCATTTTAGACAAACTTGAATTTTGTGTTTGATAGTCTTCTGGGGTAAAGGGGGCAAGAGTCAAAGCCTAGGGGCCATGCATGTTGGGAAGGCTAATCTGGGAGTCTTCTCCCATCAAGCTGGGCCCTCAAAGGGCTACAACCCAGGATTAGGGCAAAACAGAAGTAAATTCATTCCTTTCTCTACCCCAGGGAACTCTGAGAAAAATTCCTTTGTCTAAAGAGAGCAAAGAGGGGACAGTGCTGAGACGTGTAACACAACCTAGCCTCTGCGTGGGTTTGCAGCTCAAAAGTGTATTACCTGGCCAGGTGTGGTGGCTCATGTATGTAATCCCAGTACTTTGGGAGGCCAAACAGGAGGCTCACTTGAGCCCCAGAGTTCAAGATTAGCCTGGGCAATACAGGGGGACCTCATTTCCACAAAAAATACAGAAAATAGCCGGTCCTGGTGGACCCCATCTGTGGTCCCAGCTGCTGGGCAGGCTGAGGTGGAAGGACAGCTTGAGACCAGCGGGTGGAAGTGGCAGTGAGCTGAGATTGCACCACCGCACTCAACTTGGGTGCAGAGCAAGACCCTGCCTCAAAAAAAAAAAAAAAAAACTACATTACCTTAAGCCCTAAATGTAGTTTAAAGTGTTCCCAGAATAGTGCCCATAGACACCTAGGATAAGTCAATACAAGACCTCTCTGAAGGACTGCAACTTCATCTAAGGCTGTAAGGAAATCCTGCAAATAAATTCTCAAGGATAATGAGTGTATTAATTTCCCATTGTTACTGTAACAACTTACCATAAACTTCGTGACTTAAAATAACACACATTTATTATCTTACAGCTCTTTTTGTTTTTTTTTTTTTTGAAACAGAGTTTCACTCTTGTCACCCAGCCTGGAGTGCAATGGCATGATCTTGGCTCACTGCAACCTCCGCTTCCCAGGTTCAGGTGATTCTCCTGCCTCAGCCTCCCGATTAGCTGGGATTACAGGTGCCCATCACTACGCCCAGCTAATTTTTTTTGTATTTTTAGTGGAGACAGGGTTTCACCATGTTGGCCAGGCTGGTCTCAAACTTCTGACCTAAGGCAATCCACCTGCCTCGGCCTCCCAAAGTACTGGAATTACAGGCGTGAGCCACTGCACCTGGCCTATTATCTTACAGCTCTTGAAGTCAGAAGTCCATACTTGTCTCATTGGACTAAAATCCAGATGTCATCAGGGCTGCTTTTCTTCTAACAGGAGCTTCCAGGGCAGAATCCACTACCTTGCCGTTTTCCAGTTTCTAAGAGCCGCTTGCATTCCTTGGCTAGTGGTCCCTTACTGAATATTTAAAGCCAGTAAGGATGGCTCAAGTCCTTCTCACGTCAAGTCTCTCTGCCATAACTTCCCTAGTCACACTTCTTTCTCTCACATCTCCTGCCTTCCTCTTTCATTTATAAGGACTTATTTATGTGATTACACTGGTTTCACACAGGTAATCCAGGATAATCTCTGCAACTCAGGACCCTGAGTTTAATTACATCTGCAAATTCTCTTTTGCCATTCATGCAGATTAGGATGTGGGCGTCTTGTAGGGAGGGCATTATTCTGCCTACCAAAATGAGTATTACATATTACGTAGTAAAAAATAATTAAGCTGATGAGGAAGCCATGTACCATGAATGAAAATCAGCAGAAAAGACAGATGAAACGTACATACACGTATAGATCATGAGCCAGTTGGACTTAATGTAGGAATGTAGAATTGCTTTGACATTAGAAAAATCCATTGATATAATTCACATTAAGAAATTAAAAGAGAAAAATCATATTATGTCAGTAGATGCAAAAAATGCATCTGATGTTTTATTAGTCCATTCTCACACTGCTAATAAAGATATACCTTTCCTGTTTGGCCGGGTGCGGTGGCTTATGCCTGTAATCCCAGCACTTTGGGAGGCCAAGGTGGGCGGATCACCTGAGGTGGGGAGTTTGAGACCAGCCTGACCAACATGGAGAAACCCCATCTCTACTAAAAATACAAAATTAGCCGGGCGTGGTGGCACATGCCTGTAATTCCAGCTACTCGGGAAGGCTGAGGCAGGAGAATTGCTTGAACCCGGGAGGTGGAGGTTGCAGTGAGCTGAGATCGTGCCACTGCACTCCAGCCTGGGCAATGAGCGAAACTCCGTCTCAAAAAAAAAAAATGACATACCAAGACTGGGTAATTTATAAAAGGTTTAATTGACTTACAGTTCTGCAGGGTTGGGGAGGCCTCAGGAAACTTATAATCATTGCAGAAGGAGAAGCAAACATGTCCTTCTTCACATAGCAGCAGGAAGGAGAATTGCTGAGCAAAAGAGGGAAAAAGCCCCTGATAAAACTGTCAGATCTTGGGAGAACTCACTCACTATGAAGAGAACAGCATGAGAGTAACCACTCCTGTGATTAAGTTACCTCCTGCTGTGTCCCTCCCATGACACACAGGGATTACAGAAACTACAATTTAAGGTGATATTTGGGTGGAGGTACAGAGCCAAACCATATCAAATGTGATTAAGCATCATTTATTAAATCAAAATATTAGTTGTCAGTGGCTGCTATTACAAATTACTACAAATTTGGCAATTAGACAGAATTTATTCTCTCAAAGTTCTGAAGGCTAGAAGTCCAAAATCAAGGTGTTGGCAGGGTCAGCCTCCCTTCAGAAGCTCTATGGGAGAATCTGTTCCTTGCCTTTCTCAGCTTCTGGAACATTCCTTGGCTTGTGGCTGCATCACTCCAATCTCTAACTCTGTCTTCACATGGCCTTCTCCTCTGTATCTGTCTGTGTAAAATCTTGCTCTGCCTGTCTCTTAAAAGAATTTGTGGCTGGGCTCACATCTGTAGTTTCAGCACTTTGGAAGGCCAAGGCAGGTGCATCACTTGAGGCCAGTAGTTTGAGACCAGCCTGGCCAACATGGTGAAACCCTGCCTCTACTAAAAATACAAAAATTAACTGGGCTTGGTGGTGCATGCCTGTAATTCCAGCTACTCAGGAGGCTGAGGCACAAGAAATGCTTGAACCCAGGAAACTGAGGTTTTGGTGAGCCGAGATCATGCATTGCACTCCAGCCTGGGCAATAGAGTGAGACTCCATCTCAAAAAAAAAAAAAAAAAAAGAAAAGAAAATAATTTGTGTGACCATATTTAGGGCCCACCCAAATAATCCAGGATAAACTCTTAACTTAGTCATATCTTTTACCACATAAATCAATATTATAGGGTTTTTGTTTTGTTTTGTTTGTGAGACAGAGTCTCACTCTGTCACCCAGGCTGCAGTGCAGTGGCATGATCTCGGCTCACTACAATCTCTGCCTCCTGGGTTCAAGTGATTCTTCTGCCTCAGCCTCCCGAGTAGCCAGGATTACAGGCACATGGCACCACACCTGGCTAATTTTTGTATTTTTAATAAAGACAGGGTTTTACCACGTTGGCCAGGCTGGTCTTGAACTCCTGACCTCAGGTGATCTGCTGCCTCAGCCTCCCAAAATGGTAAGATTACAGGCTTGAGCCACTGCATCTGGCCAACAATGCTGTAGTTTGAATGTGACTTTCCAAACCTCATGTTGAAATTTGATCCCTAATGTTGGAGGTGGGGCCTAGTGGGAGGTGTTCGGTCATGGGGACCAATCCTTCATGAATAGGTTAATGTCCTCCCTGAAGGGGAGGGGAGGAAGTGAGTGAGTTCTTACTCTACTAGTTCCCATAGGAGCCAGTTGTTAAAAAGAGCCTGGCACCTCCTGCCTTGCTCTTTTTTTGTTTTTTTTAATTGAGACAGAGTCTCACTCTGTGGCCCAGGCTGAAGTACAGTGTCACAATCTTGGCTTACTGCAACCTCCAACTCCTGGATTCAAGTGATTCTCTTGCCTCAGCCTTCCCAGCAGCTGGGATTACAGGCACCTGTCACTACGCCCGGCTAATTTTTTTGTATTTTTAGTAGAGACAACGTTTTGCCAGGCTGGTCTCAAACTCCTGACCTCAGGTGATCCACCTGCCTTGGCCTCCCAAAGTGCTGGGATTACAGGCATGAGCCACCATGCCCAGCCCCAACTTGCTCTCTTGCTTCCTCTCTCACCATGTGATCTCTGCACATGAGGCTCCCCTGTGCCTTCTCTACTAAAACATTCCTTTAAAAAGCAGGAATAAGAAAGAATATACACCATTACCACTTCTATTCTACATTCTTGTGGAAACCCAAGTCAATACAGCAAGAAAAAAATTAAAATTCCAAAGCCAAAAAGAAAAAAATACTATTTTTGACACAAATGTCTATATAGAAAACTTACAAAATGCCTACAGATAAATTATAGAATTAATAAGAATTTCAGACAATTACATTTCGATATGCCCACATATGGAAGTTATATTTGAAAATGTAATTAATTTTGGAAAATACCATGTGAAATAGCAACCAAAACAGTAGAGGATGTTATACTTCCCACCACGACAGAATACCTAGAACTGTATTTGCCCTTGGTTTTAATCTATTTTCTGTTGCTACAACAGACCATAAGCTAGGTAATTTATAAAGAAAAGAAGTTTATTTGGCTCATGGTTCTAGAGGCTGGGAAGTCCAAGAACATGGCACTGGCATCTGATGAGGGCCTTCTTGCTGTGTCAGAACATGGCAGAGAACATTATATGGGGAGAGAGCAAGAGTGTGTATATCAGCTCAAGTCTTGCTTCCTCTTTTTTTTTTTTTTTTTTTTGAGATGGAGTCTCACTCTGTCACCCAGGCTGGAGTGCAGTGGTGTGATCTCGGCTCACTGAAACCTCTGCCTCCCAGGTTCAAGTGATTCTCCTGTCTCAGCTTCCTGAGTAGCTGGGACTACAGGCATGCACCACCATACCCAGCTAACATTTGTATTTTTAGTAGAGATGGGGCTAGTGGGAACCTAAAGGACCATCTCATGGAGACCACAACCATTGCCACTTCTGACTGCAGTGGTTGCCCCTTATCTGCAGTTTCTCTTACCTGCCATCAAGTGGAGTCAGAAAACACTAAATGGAAAATTCCAAAAATAATTAACAAATTTTAAATTGTGCGTTACTCTGTTGTAGTGTAATGAAATTTCATGGCCCTCCAACTCTGCTCTGCCAACCCCACCACAGTGAATAATCCCTTTGTCCAGCTATCCACACTGTATACGCTACCTGCCTGTCAGTTAACTTAGGTAGCTGTCTCAGTTAACAGATTGACTGTCAAGGTATTGCAGTGCTTGTGTTCAAGGAAACCTTTTGTTTCATTTTGTTTTGTTTTATTTTGTTTTTTTTGAGATGAAGTTTCGCTCTTGTTGCCCAGGCTAGGAGTGCAGTGGCACAATCTTGGATCACCACCACCTCTGCCTGCCAGGTTCAAGCAATTCTCCTGCCTCAGCCTCCTGAGTAGCTGGGGTTACAGGCATGCACCACTACGCCAGGCTAATTTTGTATTTTTTTATTTTTTATTTTTTATTTTTTTAGTAGAGACAGGGTTTCTCCATATTGGTCAGGCTGGTCTCAAACTCCTGACCTCAGGTGATCTGCCTGCTTCAGCCTCCCAAAGTGCTGAGATTACAGGCATTAAGCCACCACATCCGGCCAAGGAACCCTTATTTGATTTAATTATAGACCCAAAGCACAAGAGTAGTGATTCTGGTATATTGCTATAATTGTTCTATTTTGTTATTGTTGTTAATCTTTTACTGTGCCTAATTTGTAATTTTTTTTTTTTTTTTTTTTTTTTGAGACAGAGTTTTGCTCTTGTTGCCCAAGCTGGAGCACAATGGCACAATCTTGGCTCACCACGACCTTCAACTCCTGGGTTTGAGCAATTCTGCTGCTTCAGCCTCCCAAGTAGCTGGGGTTACAGGCATGCACCACCATGCCTGGCTAGTTTTTTGTATTTTTAGTAGAGATGGGGTTTCTCCATGTTGATCAGACTGGTCTCGAACTCCCGACCTCAGGTGGATCCACCCGCCTCGGCCTCCCAGAGTGTTGGGATTACAGGCGTGAGCCACTGCACCTGGCCTATAAATTATAATTTATCATAGGTATGTATGTATAGGGAGAAAATGTGGCATATATAGGTACTATCTGAAGTTTCAGGCATCCACTGGGGGTCTTGGAAAGTATTCCTTGTGAGTAACAGGGGACTACTGTACTTCTCTGGTTTCACCATTCCTTCTCATTCCCCTGTTCATTTTCAGTTCTTTTAATGTGATTTTCTTTGGCTTGACTCTAGACATTGCTATACTATTTCTTTTTGCGGTTGTTGTTCACAGAACTTCAATTCTCTATTAATCACAGCTTGCTCACAAGAACATACAGGAAAATTGCACTAACAAAGAGTAAATACGCAGGTGGCTACCTTCAGGAGTTGGGAGTTGGGTACTTTTAGTGGGTAACTTGTCCTGCCTAGCCCCTTAACTGCTCAGCCCTCACAGATAATTTTTTTAAACACTTCCTGTTTGCTCCAAGAATACTCACTGGCAGTGCTTGGTGCTCCAACATTTATCCTGAGATAACTTTGCCAGGAAATGTCTCATTTTTATTATTTTCACATCATCCTTTGGAAACAAAAGCCATCATTCTATTTATAGCATTCTGTTTTTAGTAGTAGTATTTCCATTTACAAAACATAATAATTCGCCATCACTGAAAATGTCAAATCCTAGAAAACATAGCATTCCTACGAGTGAGGTTTACATCTCTGCAACAGTTGTTGGACAAAGATTCATTTAGTGAATCCAGTTTTTCTGAAATAGATTATTTTGATGGTTCAGACAATTCTAATGTTAGTTCTGCTTAGAAATAACTCCAAGAACAGTTTTTATATTTTATTTTTACATTGAACATCAGTTAGATTTGCTCCAGCCTCAAAGAGCATGTTTATGTAAAATTAAATGACGACTGGCAGCGAGCTGCACTTTTTTCTCTTAACGGGAAAAGGGTTAAAAGGCAGGACTGCTTCACACTGGGGAAGAAAGACCAGCCTGAGTAAAAGTCTGCAGTGTTTTTTTTTATCTTGTTTGTGTGTGTATTTAATGCAACAACCAGCTCAGTTTCCAAGTGGGAAAATATTCAGTTGTATCATGTACTTGTACTATTGGTAAGGACTTAAAATGAACATCATCAATCATGGAATCCACAAATAAGCTACCTGACACCAGAAGTAATTCATTCCATCAGAAGAATGTAGACAAGAGAATGAAGCCCAGTTGATAAACAGATTTCACAGATGCTTGAAACATTGAGATTTGATTTGTATTCAGCACTTTAAAGGTTCAACTCTTTGCTTCTACCCAGACTGATCTAAGATCAGTCTTTTTGTCCTTTCCTTTCTAAAGCCAAAGCACAATAGTTGCACACAATCCAGTAGAAGTATATGGTCGATGGTTTTTCTGTTTTTTTTTTTTTTTTTTTGAGACAAAGTTTTGCTCTTATCGCCTGGGCTTTAATGTAGTGGCACGATCTTGGCTTACTGCAACCTCCACCTCCCAAGTTCAAGCGATTCTCCTGCCTCAGCCTCCCAAGTAGCTGGGACTACAGGTGTGTGCCACCATGCCCAGCTAATTTTTGTATTTTTAGGAGACACGGGGTTTCACATGTTGGCCAGGATGGCCTCGATCTCTTGACCTCGTGATTCGCCCGCCTCAGCCTCCCAAAGTGCTAGGATTACAGGTGTGAGCCACAGCGCCCAGCCTTTTTTTTTTTTTTTTTTTTTTTTAAGATAGTCTTGCTCTGTTGCTGAAGTTGGAGTGCAGTGGCATGATCTCTGCTCACTGATACTCTGCCTTCTGGGTTCAAGTGATTCTTGTGCCTCAGCCTCCTGGGTAGCTAGGATTACAGGTGTGCACCACTATGACTGGCTAATTTTTGTATTTATAGAAGGTATGGGTTTTCACCATATTGCCCTGGCTGGTCTCAAACTCCTGACCTCAAATGATCCGCCTACCTCGGTCTCACAAAGTGCTAGGATTACAGGTGTGAGCCACTGCATCTGGCCCTGCATTATTATCTTTTTTAATTTTAATTCTGTTTTTTTAATGAGTCCTTTTGAAACTATGTCATACATTTCCCATACGGCTATTGCGTGACTCATTATAATATAGGCAGTGGGGTTTACTGACGGTGCAGCATGCCGTACCCTCCTCCACTTCAGCCAGACTGTTGAACCTGCACGTCCTTGTTCCTGCGCACCTCGCAGCATGCCTCCTTTTCCTTCAGACATAGTAGCAGCTAGATTAGCCTCCTCATTTTCCTTAATTTTTTCCACTTCCAGGATCAGCTTTTCCTCCACCATCCTGCTGAAAGTGTCCTTTTCCAGTGCCTTCTCAAAGACTTCTTGCTTGTGTTCCCTCCTCTCTGGCAATGGTTTCAGCACCTGGACCTCCTCAGACTGCCTTCTTTCCTCTGCAGCCTCCAGTTTCCTCTCTCCTTCAGGGACAGGTCTTTCTCCTTAGCATAAGCTAAAATTCAAGGGGCTTCCCAGAATGGAGGTGGTGGCCTTAAAATCAGCTTAAAAGCCTGGCCAAAGGCACGTTTGTTGATTTGCTTCACTTTCTTTTTTTTTTTTTTTTTTTTTTAATGGAGTCTTGCTCTGTCACCCATGCTGGAGTGCAGTAGTCTGATCTCGGCTCACTGCAACCTCTGCCTCCCATGTTCAAGCGACACTCCTGCCTGTGCCTCCCAAGTAGCTGGAATTACAGGTGTGTGCCAACACGCTTAGCTAATTTTTGTATTTTTAGTAGAGATGGGAGTTTCATCATGTTGGCCAGGCTGGTCTTGAACTCCTGACCTCAAGTGATCTGCCCACCTCGGCCTCCCAAAGTGCTGGGATTACAGGCATGAGCCACCGTGCCCGGCCTGATTTGCTTCACTTTCATTTCATCTTAAGTATAGATGTTGATGTTGCAAGATTCCAGGTAAAAACAAGAGCAGGGCCAGACCTGGTGGCTCACACCTATAATTCTAGTACATTGAGAGGCTGAGGTGGAAGGATCACTTCAGGCCAAGAGTTTGCAACCAGCCTGGGCCACATAGTGAGACCTTGTCTCTACAAAACATTTTTTAAAAATTAGCTAGACATGGTGGCACACGTCTGTCATCCTAGCTACTCAAGAGGCTGAAGCAGAAGGATTATTTGAGCCAAGGAGTTAGATGCCACAGTGAGCTATGATCATGCCACTGCATTCCAGCTTGGGCAACAGAGCAAGACCCTGTCTCTTAAAAAAATAGAAATAAAAGCGGATCACTGATAAGATGGACAGCTTCTTTAGTTTGCTTTGTAGGTTAGACCTCATCTTACTCTTCATTCCAGTTAAAGCCCCAGCTGTGTTTAATGAGAATTCCACTATATCATGCAGATCATGTCCTTATTTTCTTTCCCCTCTTGCTGTTTTAGCCATTGTAGGGATGTGCAGATGCTGGTGGTGCAGATGGTGGTGAAGGCAACAGATTTGCCTTTAGCAGCGTTGCTATGTCCACATTCTACTGGACTACATTTCTACACAACTATGTCCTGTCTTTATTTGGATACCTCCTATTCATTTTTCCTTTTGCCTTCCTTTTGGTTAACTGGTAAATACATACAATAAAGAATTTACCAAATATATATAATAGGTATAATTTTTTCTTTTTTTTTTTTTTTTTTTGAGATGAGGTCTCATTCTATCACTGAAGCTGGAGTCCAGTGCTGTGATTTCGGCTCACTGCAACCTCTGCCTCCCGGGTTCAAGCGATTTTCTTGCCTCGGCCTCACAAGTAGCTGGGATTATAGGAGCCTACCACCATGTGTGGCTAATTTTTCTATTTTTAGTGGAGACAGGGTTTCACTATGTTGGCCAGGCTGATCTCGAACTCCTGACCTCAGGTGATCCACCCGCCTTGGCCTCCCAAAGTGCTGGGATTACAGGTGTGAGCCACCGTGCCTAGCAAACATTTTTGAAAGAACACCTATATAACCCACTTGAAGGGGATCCCTAAGATCCACCTCTTAGGTTCAATACAGTCTTCACTAGGAGGACTCGCAGGACTCAGCAACTGAGCACATGGCTGTATTCACAGATCGGATTGATAACAGTGAAAGGATACAGAGCAAAATCAGCAAGGGAAAAGACACACGGGCAAAGTTTGGAGGAATCCAGGCACACACTTCCAAAATTCCTGTCCCAGCGGAGTTACAGGGAATGCACCTAATTCCCCCAATACCGAGTTTTGAAAATACATGTGAAATGTTGCCTATCAGGGAAGCTCATTAGGAATTCAGTGTCCATCGTTTTTAGATGGGGCTGGTCACATAGCACCCACTGCCTTGTACATAAAAATTTAAGACTCTCAGGACAGAAATCCAGCATCAGCCACAGTGCCTGTACATCAGGCATAGTGAGTCACTCTTATTAGGCAATGGTGGAAATCCTCCCAAAATTCAATTTCCCAGACACCAGCCAAGATCCAACCTTGAGAGCAAGGCTTTCTAAGGATAGCAGTCTCAGGCCTTCTGTTAATTTGTTCTGCTACCCAGTTAACATTTCTGGCCCTCCCAAATCCTATCACCTTCCATCCCAAACACCTCCCTTGTATCTCCCAAGGAACCACAATATTAAATGCATACTTATTATTCTCTTGCTTTTTTCTACAGACTTATTACACACATACACATATTTTCACACATGTATAGTGTATGTATGCCTATTCAATTTATGTTTGGTTTTGCAATGTTTTTAATGACATAACTGAAATAATTAACATAATGCTTACAGGTTAATCCATGTTGATACCTGTGTATTCAGGTGCACATGTATATATAGTATGTGTATTTATATATTAAAAATAGGATATAATATTTAACTCAGAAAAGTATTACTTAAAATTTACTCAGTGAAGTATTATTTATGTAAGTGAAAGGATCTGAATTCCATCAGTAAAATATTCAACAATTAAGTTCTAAGTCAGAATATAAATATTATGCTTTATTGAATTGAAGATAATATTCTATCTTCAACATACATGTATAGGGAACCCATGATGTTCTAGGGAGGGATGAATATGAATGTAGATAAATTTGCCTGTTCACATGTTAAGTCTACAGTGTTTGATTACCATAGATTTACATTAAGTTTTAATATCTGATAGTATTAGTTTCTTCCATTAGTAGTATATTTTTCCAAATTTCTTGGCAATTCTAACTCATCTAATTTTCCATCTGGAATTTAGGAGCATACTGGATAGCTCAAATCCAATGAAATCGTCCTTTGGGAATTTCATTGGAATTGTTGTAAATTTACATATTGCCTTGGAATTGACTCTACTTTTTTTTCCAGATGGCTACTGAATTGTCTCTGAATCATGTATTGAAAAGTTTATATTTTTCTGCCCAAAGATTTGAGATATAACTTTCTCACATGCAAAATTCCCATATGTTGTTCTATTCTGTTCCACTGATTTGTCTACTAATATTCCTATATAATAATACTATTTTAATTATTGGGTTTTTTTTTTTTTTTTGAGACAGGGTCTTGCTCTGTTGCCCGGGCTGTAGTGTAGTGGTGTGATCATGGCTCACTGCAGCCTCAAACCCCTAGGCTCAAGAGATCTTTCCACCTCAGTCAGCCTCCCGAGTGGCTGGGACCGCAGGTGTCCACCACTATGCCCAGCTAATTTAAAACAATTTTTTGTAGAGACAGGGCATGTTGCCCAGGCTGATCTCAAACTCCTGGGTTCAAGCAATCATCCCACCTTGGCCTCCCAAGTACTGAGATTACAGGTATGAGCCACTACACCCAGCCACGACTGAGGATTTTAAAATATTTTATTATATGGTATGGTTGGTTCCACCATATTGCTCTTCTATTTCAGAGATTTCCTGGCTATTATTTTCTTGATTATTTTTTCATATGAAACTTCGGAATCCACTTGCCAACCACCAGAAATATCTGTAGACATAGATGGAGTTATGTCCAGATAAGCCTATTGTAGCTTGAGGAGCAACTGATTGTGTATTACTTTTTCACCTTCATAAAGCTCAAAAACCTTAAGTCCACAAAGAAGGAATGGCAAGGACAAAGGACCTTAAGGGTGGGCCTTTGCTAGGAGCACAAAGAGTTCATCCACGTAGCAGGAGAATAGGCAGAGTGGATGGCAGAGACGCAAGTCAATGGGGAGATATGAAGATAATCAGTGTAAATGGTCCCCTGCTTTCTCAGTGCCACAGGAAGCCGAGCAAGGATCTGGCAGGGAGTGTTAAGAAGAAAAGCCATGCATTGGTTTCAATGAGAATACGAGAATGGATGTGCTAGGGGACTGTGGTATTTAAAGTAGGCAGTATTAAGGGTCTATTCAAGATGAGTGCCTGGGAATTCAAAGTGAGAACAGTCAGCATGCTGTGTGCTTTTCTCTCATCCCATTCAGTCACGTGGGGAGAGGCACAGAGAAGGTAGGGAGTTGGATGAACTTGGTGTTATAAGCTGAATCGTGTCCCCAGCAAATTCATACCTAACCCCTGGGACCTCAGACTGGGACTGTATTTTGAGAAAGGGCCTCTAAAGAGGTAATTAAGGTCAAGTGAGATAATTGGGGTAGATCCCTACTGAACACATTGATGTCTTTTAAGAAAAGGAGATTAGGAGGCCAGGCTCAGTGGCTCACGCCTGTAATCCCAGCACTTTGGGAGGCTGAAGCGGATGGATCACCTGAGGCCAGGAGTTTGAGACCACCCTCACCAACATGGTGAAACCCCGTCTCTACCAAAAATACAAAAATTAGCCAGGCATGGTGGTGGGTGCCTGTAATCCCCACTACTCGGGAGGCTGAGGCAGGAGAATCGCTTGAACCCAGGAGGTAGAGGTTGCAGTGAACCGAGATCATGCCATTGCATTCCAGCCTGGGAAGCAGAGCAAGACTCTCTCAAAAAAAAAAAAAAGAAAGAAAAGAAGAAAAGAAAAGGAGATTAGGACACAGACATACACAGAGGGAAGACCACCAGCAGGTAAGAAACAAACAAACTAGAAGACAAAGTAGGACAGAAGTGTGCTGATGGCTGAAATGGAGCTCAAACTGCAATGATATGATGGGGTAGCAGCGTGGTCAGGAGACCATCAGAGTTTACAAATCAAAGGCAGCGGGAGTGCAAAGTGGCTGAGAATTCAGGATAGTTGTACTAGTCTCCTCCCAACCTTCCTACCTGCCTAACTGCATCACAAAAAAGCATAAATAAAAACGCCTAATTTTGAAAGAAATTAAACAGTTTGAAGACATGTTCTCCAAGGTGGGTTTGACTCCTCGCTTCTAACGATGAAGCTCACCATGCGATTACTGTTCCTCCCACATGTAAAGACTTCCCATTTAGGAAAAGAGGCTCCTCTAGGGGCAAGTGTGCTTCTGTAGTAGAAGGAGAAACCCATCCCATCCATCAGGTCTGTTATTTTCAAAAATGAAGGTGCACAGTAGAGAAATTACAGTTAACAATAATTTCTTGTATGTTTCAAAATAGCTGGAAGAAAAGAATTGTAATGTTCCCAACACAAAGATAAATGTTTGAGGTGATGGATATCCTAATTACCCTGACTTGATCATTACACATTGTATACATGTGTCAAAATATCACACATGCCCCCAACATATGTACAACAATGACATACAAATTTTTTAAAATAAAGATACTATCAAAGACCAGCAGATGTATAAGAAAAAAAGAAGGAACATGAGAGAGCTAGACCAAGATACAAACACACAAGAATAATCCAGAGGGGGAAAAGAAGAATTCAAGAAACAGAAGCGAGCTTAAAATAAAACTAATTAGTCTAAAAAAATACAGTACATGAAGAAATAAAATTTTCTGAAAAAGAAACAGTACAAGAATGGGCTACTAGAAACTAAAAATATGAATGCCACAACAAGATTTCAATAGAACTGGAAAGTGAAGTTGAAAAAAATCCGTAGTACCTCTTAGACCTTAACGTGTATAAGAATCCTGGGGGTCTTGATCTCGTTAAACTGAGGATTCTAATCCAGTAGAAGTTTGAGGTGAGGGCTAAAGTTCTACATTTCTAACAACAAGCTACCAGGTGATGCCAATGCTGACAGTCCACAGACACTTTGTGTGGAAAGGCCATGGAGACAGGAGAAATAAAAGAGAATCCAGAAGTACAAAACATAAAATAGGAGAGAAAGACCATCCAGGAAAACCAACATGTGCAACTAACTGGATTCTCAAGAAGAGAAAACAAAAAACGTGGAGACAATATTGCCAAAGAAACAACAGGAAAAAATGTCCTAGAATTGGAAAGGGATTCAAACCTTCAGATTCAAAGGGCTCATTGAGTGCTGAGTAGGATGAATGCAAAAAAGACCCACTCCTAGACACATTCAACATGCAACTTCGGAACATAAAAATAAATGGAAGGTCTTAAAAGCCTCCAAGAGTAAACATTAGGACAACTACAAGGTAACGTGGAAGAGGCTAGCATAAAACTTCTCTTAGAGGCAAGGAAGGCAATGCCTTCCAAATTTCGAGTGTAAAAAACTGGAGCTTGAACTCTTAGATCCAGTTGTTCTTGACCATTCAAGTAAGGACACGACGAAGACATATCCATGATGTGGCAGACACTGGAGGTTGGCGAACCCAAAATCAATCCCAGCATCCCTTTCCCTTGCTTGTCTCTGAAATAGGGGCTGGTAAATTAAAATATTTACAAGCTTTTTGCAGCTACTAGTGGCTGTTAGATACACTTCTGATTGGTGAGATGAAGGCAAAAGCCAGCCGAAAAGTGTTTCTAGGAAGTTTTTGTTCAAGTTCCATGAGTGCTTCATAAGAATATGTGGTTTGGGGGCTGGGCGTGGTGTCTCATGCCTATAATCCCAGCACTTTGGAAGGTCCAGAGGGGTGGATCACCAGGTCAGGCATTCTAGGCCAGCCTGGCCAACATAGTGAAACCCTGTTTCTACTAAAAATACAAAAAATTAGCCAGGCATGGTGGCGGGCACCTGTAATCCCACCTACTCGGGAGGTTGAAGCAGGAGAATTACCTGAACCTGAACCTGGGAGGAGGAGGTTGCAGTGAGCCGAGATTGCACCACTGCACTCCAGCCTGGGCAAAAGTGTGAGACTGTCTCAAAAGAAGAAGAAGAAGAAAGAAGAAAGAAGAAGAAGAGGAGGAGGGAGAGGGAGGAGGAGGAGGAGGAGGAAGAAGAAGAAGAAGAAGGAGAAGGAGAAGGAGAAGAAGAAGAAGAAGAAAGAAGAAGAAGGAAGAAGAAGAAGAAGGAAGAAAGAAGAAGAAGAAAGAAGAAGAAGAAAGAAAGAAGAAGGAGGAGGAAGAAGAAAGAAGAGGGAGGAGGAGAAGGAGGAGGAGGAGAAGAAGAAGAAGGAGCAGAAGGAGAAGGAGGAGGAGAAGAAGAAGGAGAAGAAGAAGAGGAGGAGGAGGAGGAAGAGGTTTGTTGGTTGTGTAGCTATATATTCGAGTTTGTTAATCATGCTACTTAAAGCATCCATATCTGTGCTTATTTTTAGTAGGTTACATCAATACATTTCTGAGAGGGTCTGCTATAACAATCTCCAGCTGGACTTGTCAGTTAATCTCTCCTTGCAATTTTACTAGTTATTGCTTTATATTGCTTAAGTCATTAGGTTGCATCTTGATTATATTGTTACTCCTAGTGCTCTCCTTTCTTTTAGAATTCAAGGTGAAAAATACTATATTTTGTCATATTAAAATTACTCTCGGCCAGGCACGGTGACTCACACCTGTAATCCCAACACTTTGGGAGACTGAAGCGGGTGGATCACCTGAGGTCAGGAGTTTGAGACCAGCCTGGCCAAAATGGTGAAACCCTGTCTCTATTAAAAATACAAAAATTAGCTGGGCATGGTGGTGCACACCTGTAATCCCAGCTACTCGGGAGGCTGAGGTAAGAAATTTGCTTGAATCCAGGAGGTGGAGGTTGCGGTGAGGTGAGAACGTGACAATGCACTCCAGCATGGGTGACAGGAGGAGACTCCCTCTCCAAAAAAAAAAAAATTACTCTCCTGGCTTTACTTTGTTTCTTTATTGTCCAATGTGTATCTACTTCCATCTCCTTATTTTCAAACTTTCTGCACGTCTTTTTTTGTGGGCAGCTTACTTTTTTATCCAATCTTAGACATGTTTTAATTTGAGGCTTTAAACTCGTTTACATTTAATTCAATATAATAACATTTTGGGAGCTTATAACATTTTATAGGTAGTATTTATTTTCCTTTTCTGCTTTTATTAAATAGATCCAGATTATTTTTTGCCAGATTGAGAGATATTTATGCTAATTTTATTTTTTAGGTAGTTGCCACTAAATTAGTAACACCAATACTTGTATTATTTTCTCTATTAATTTCTTAACCTTATCAACATGTAACATACTGTCATCTTGCACTGCACCAATTCCTCCTGCCTCACCCCACCCTTCCCTTACTATTTTAAGAATTTATGTTTTGGATTATTATGGATATACTTATGATTTCTTTCTATTTATTATTATTATTTTTTTTTTGAGAAGGAATCTTGCTCTGTTGTCCAGGCTGGAGGGCAGTGGTGTGATCTCAGCTCACTGCAAGCTCTGCCTCCTGGGTTCAAGCAATTCTCCTGCCTCAGCCTCCCAAGTAGCTGGAACTACAGGCACATGCCACCGCTCTCGGCTAATTTTTGTATTTTTAGTAGAGAAGGGGTTTCGCCATGTTGGCCAGGCTGGTCTCCAACTCCTGACCTCAGGTGATTCGCCCGCCTCAGCCTCCCAAAGTGCTGGGATTATCTTTCTCTTTCAGAATACAGAATATATTACTAAGTTATTTGCTCACCTGTACTTCCGTATGTGTTCTGGCATTGTCCAGTATTTATTTTTCTCCTTGCTGAAACACTTCCTCCAAGAGTGTGTTGAGAGAGGCTTTTTTTTTTTTGGTAACAAAGTTCCTGAGACTTTCTATACCTGAGTGTATCTTTATTGTACACTTACACATCCATGACAGTTTAGCAGGATACAAAATTACAGGTTTATAGTTTGTTTCTTTGTAATACTTTGACAATATTTGCCCACTGTGTTTTCTGTATCCTGTGTTGCTTTTGAGAAACTTGACAGTAATCTAATGCCTGTTCCTTTGTAGGCCTTTACTCCCTGACTGGATGCTTTTATAATTTTCTCTCTGTCTTGGGTGATTAAATAAATGGGTTATCCTCTATGGCAGTTTAGGAGCCTTTCAATCTTACATCTTCCAACTTTAATTCTGGAAAAATTATACAGTTATATATTTAATATATATTTAATATATATTATGTTATATATATATATACAGGGCCTTGCCCTGTCACCCAGGCTGGAGTGCCATGGTGCAATCTTAGTTCACCGTAGCCTCCAATTCCTAAGCTCAAGTGATCCTCCTGCCTTAGCCTCCTGAGTAGCTGGGACTACAAGTTCACACCATCGTATGTGGCTACTTTTTTTTTTTTTAAGAGACGTTGTCTTGCTAGGCTAGTCTCGAACTCCTGGCTTCAAGTGATTCTCCTGCCACAAATTCCTAAAACATTGATATTACAGGTGTGAGTCACCATGCCCAGCGCCCAGCTTCAGTTATTATTTCCTAACATATTTCCTCCTCCTGGGTCTATTATATGAGTATTGACAGTTTTACTTCTAGTTTTTGTAACTTCAAAACATTTCTAACTTATTTCTTCCCAGTGCTTTCTGAGAGATTTCTCATCTTCTTGATAGGGTGACTTTCATGTCTGAGTTTACCAGGCCTTCCTGGTTTTAGCACAGAAAGTCTTGCATTCCAGGAAACTCAGCCCAAGGCAGAACAAGATGGTCGCTCATCTTCCTTCCAAGATGGGCTGAACCCATTCTGTGTCTTTGCCACATATTAAGTTCCTGAATCCAATTATTATTATGTTTCAGATCCTATATTTCTATGACTGTTTTTGCATCATCTTGCTAAAATTTTTTCATTTTCTATTTGTCACAGGCTTATTTGGAAACAGTGATGGCTGTTTTCTATTCATTCTACTTTAAGGTGTTATGCCTTTAATGGCTGTTGTGCCTCTCTCCTCATGTGTTTAGCAATAGTTCTGAGGACGGCAGCTACTTTGATGGGGAATGTCATCTAGAGAAACTCACGCTCTACTTCCTGCCCCCAGGGTGACTTTAAAATGTGTGTGTGGATGGGCACGGTGGCTGATGCCTGTAGTCCTAGCACTTTGGGAGGCTAAGGCGGGTGGACCACGGGGCCAGGAGTTCGAGACCATCCTGGCTAACATGGTGAAACCCTGTCTCTAATAAAAATACAAAAATTAGCTGGGTATGATGGTGCATGCCTGTAACCCCAGCTACTCGGGAGGCTGAGGCATGAGAATTGCTTGAACCTAGAAGGTGGAGGTTGCAGTGACAGCCGACTTCTGCCTTCCTAAGGGTTTCTTACAATTCAACTTCATTTTCAGACCCAGCAATTCTTTCTTCCTTCTGAGTTATGTTTTGGGTTGAGTTTGAGAAGATAAATTAGTGGCCCACACTAGGCTGCCATCTTTCTGGAACTGGAATTTTGGTTTACACAGTGAGGGTCTTTTTTTTTTTTTTTTTTTTTTTTAGTCAGCACATCGATCATTTGAGAGTTTCTTTACGTGTAATATAGAACTTTTTTTTCTTTAAGAGACAGGATCTTACTCTGTCACCCAGGCTGTAATGCAGTAGTGCGACCTTGGCTCACTGCAGCCTCAAACGTCTCAGGCCCAAGCCATCCTCCCACCTCAGTATCTTGAGTAGCTGAAGCCACAGGCTTGTGCCACTATACCCAGCTAATCTTTAAATATTTTTGTAGAGAGAGGGTCTCACTATATTACTCAGGCTGGTCTCAAACTCCTGAGCTCAAGGGATCCTCCTGCCTCAGCCTCCCAAAGTGCTGGGATTATAGGCATGAGCAACCAGGCCAGACATTTTAGATTAATAAATATTTCAAAGATTTTCAAATTTGCTGTTGGAAGGTAATTGCTCTTTTAAATTCATCTATATGCTTCTTTCCAGATGACCTTTATCCTTGTTTATTTTTCACCCATCAGTTACTGGAGAGAGCGGTTTGCATGTGCCAGCTTTTACAGCTTTTGTAGTCATTATTGTGATAAGTATTCTGGTTCAATGCTACTTAGTAAAGGTTCATGAAAATTATGAAATATACTTTTACTGGTCTAACATTTCTTGTTTTTTTTTTTTCTTGTTTTTTTTTTTTTTTTTGGTCTGAAGTCTATATTTCATGATATAACTTACTAAAATAATATCACTTAATAATATATCCATTTAGAAAATAATTATTATTTATGTTGTCTCATATTAATGTAATGGTAACAACTTTTTTTTTGTTTATGTTTTTTTCCTTATTAAATGAGACGGAGTCTCGCTCTGTTGCCCAGGCTGGAGTGCAATGGTGCAATCTCAGCTCACTGCAGCCTTTGTCTCCTGGGTTTAAGCAATTCTCTTGCCTCAGCCTCCCAAGTAGCTGGGATTATAGGCACAGACCACCATGCCCAACTAATTTTTGTATTTTTTGTAGAGACGGGGTTTCACCATGTGGGCCAGGCTGGTTTTGAATTCCTGACCTCAGGTGATGCCCACCTCAGCCTCCCAAAATGCTGGGATTACAGGCATGAGCCACTGTGCCCAGTCATTTAATGGTAATAACTTTATCTTTGTATTTGACTAATATTTTTTCTTTATCCTTTGACTTTAATCATTTTGTGTCATTTCATTCTTTGTGTTTTTTTCTTCTTTAATCCCATAACAGATATTTTTGTTTGTTTGTTTTTTGGGACAGAGTCTCCTTCTGTCCCCCAGGCTGGAGTGCAGTGGCATGATCTTGGCTCACCGCAATCTCCGCCTCCCAGGGTCAAGTGATTCTCATGTCTCAGCCTCCCAAATCACTAATTTTTGTATTTTTAGTAGAGACGGAGTTCTGCCATGCTCCCCAGGCTGGTCTTGAACTCCTAGACTCAAGCGATCTGCCTGCCTTGGCCTCCCAGTGTGCTGGGATTACCGGCGTGAGCCACCATGCCCAGCCCAGATTATCATTTTTTGTGTTTATAAAAAAATAGCATTTAGACTGTTTTAGAACCCCATATGACATTTTCTTAACATGGAAATTCTACTCAAATATATTCATTAAAAGAAATTATATATCTCTTCCTTTTGTCATTTTGTTCTGTTTTCTATTATTTTGTACATGAATTATATTTTCTTTTTTTGAGACAGAGTCTTGCTTTGTCACCCAGGCTGGAGTGCAGTGGTGCAACCTCAACATGCTGCACCCTCCACCTCCTGGGTGCAAGAGATTCTCCTGTCTCAGCCTCCCCAGTAGCTGAGATTACAGGTGCCCGCCACCACAGCTGACTAATTTCTTATTTTTAGTAGAGATGGAGTTTTGCCATGTTGGCCAAGCTGGTCTCAAACTCCTGACCTCAGGTGATCCCCCTGCCTTGGCCTCCCAAAGTGCTGGGATTACAGGCAGGAGCCACCATGCCCAGCCATGAATTATATTTTCTTTGCTATATCTTCATGAATGTTTTGATAGAGAGTAAGATATAACTATTAAGAGTTCATGGTCTGGAATCAGACAGGTCTGGCTTTTAATTTCTGTTCCCCAAATAATTTGCTGTATCAATTTGTATACGTGCCACATACTGTTTAAGTTGAAGTTTCATCATCTGGGAAAATGGGAAAATAGGCCAGGCATGGTTAGGCTCATCCCTGGAATCCAAACACTTTAGGAGACTAAGGAAGGAGGATATGCTTGAGGCCCGGAGTTCCAGACCAGCCTGGGCAACGTCGCAAGACCCAGTCAGCTACTCGGGAGGCTGAGGCAGGAGAATGGCGTGAACTTGGGAGGTGGAGCTTGCAGTGAGCTGAGATTGCACCACTGCACTCCAGCCTGGGCGACAGAGCGAGACTCCGTCTCAAAAAAAAAAAAAAAAAATTAGTGAGGCATAGTAATATATGTCGGTAGTACCAATTACTTGGGAGGCTGAGGTGGGAGGATCTCTTTAGCCCAGGAGTTTGAGGCTACAGTGAGCTATGATAACATTAGTGCACGCCAGTCTGGGTGACAGAGTGAGGTCCTTTGAACAATCATTGGCAAATAGTTTATGATCAATTTTTCTTAGCAGTTATTGTAATATATTACTCTAGTGTTTTGAAATTTACTAGTACTGACTATTAATTTTTTCAAAAGCAAAATTTAACCTATACGTCTGTAATGGTTGGCATCAACAATGTGACAAAGTCCTTTTAATCCCTCTAGTTTTTGACAAGCAGTTTGACCACACATTGTTCAGTCTTCTCTCCCCTACCTCTTTGCCCCTTCTTTTCTTGTTCTAATATAATCTGAAATTAATTCAGATAATTCTTTAATTACTTTTAATATTATCTAATCTCATTTTGAGAATAATCTTTTTTTTTTTTTTTTGGAGACGGAGTCTCGCTCTGTCGCCCAGGCTGGAGTGCAGTGGCCGGACCTCAGCTCACTGCAAGCTCTACCTCCCGGGTTTACGCCATTCTCCTGCCTCAGCCTCCCGAGTAGCTGGGACTACAGGCGCCTGCCACCTCGCCCAGCTAGTTTTTTGTATTTTTTAGTAGAGACAGGGTTTCACCGTGTTAGCCGGGATGGTCTCGGTCTCCTGACCTCGTGATCCGCCTGTCTCGGCCTCCCAAAGTGCTGAGATTACAGGCTTGAGCCACCGCGCCCGGCCGAGAATAATCTTTAATATTTTGTTTTATAATACACTTGAAGTTTATATTTTTGTGTATTTCAACTCGTTGCAGTTCTCATAACTTATTAACTCCTTAAGTCTATCTTGTCTGGGCATGTAGCAGAAAACAACTTTATAACTTACTGAAGTATGAGGGAGGTAAGAACTACAGGCTGAGATTAAAGGAATTTGGTGTAGATTTGTGTGTTTCTTATATATTCCACTTTACTTTATTTATTTTTAATTTTTTTTTTATTTTGAGACAGTCTCGCTCTGTGGCCCAGGCTGGGGTATTATGTATGTAATGTTATGCATTATTCCACTTTGACCTTAATCAATTAAGAGCAAAATTAGGAGTGTCCTCTTATTTACCCTTGGATATTTTTATATCCCTACCATACAAGATGGGAGTTCACTGGCTACCCACTACTTTTCATTATTTTAAAGACAGAGTCTTCCTCTGTCACCTAGGCCAGAGTGCAATGGTGTGATCTCAGTTCACTGCAACCTCCGCCTCCCAGGTTCAAGCAATTCTCCTTCCTCAGCCTCCCAAGTAGCAGGGATTACAGGCTCGGGCCACCATGCCCGGCTAATATTTTTAACAGAAATAGGGTTTCACCATGTTGGCCAGGCTGGCCTTGAACTCCTGACCTCAGGTGATCCACCTGCCTCGGCATCCCCAAGTGCTGGGATTACAGGTGTAAGCCACTGTGCCTGGCCATTATTTGTGACTTCTGACAAATGGCTCCAAATAATCTTAACTATAGATCCTATAATTTTTGACTCTTGACATAGCTGAAAAGTTGGGGATGAAAAATCTCCTTGGGTTTCAATTTAGGGTCCAGGTAATGATCTTCCTAGTCTTTAGCACTGAAAAACTGTTGACGGGCCCCCTCCCCATTTAATTAAAAATATAAAAACCTCCATACCGTAAGATAGATGTTAGACAATCCAGTACAGTGCTGGCATTTCTCCTGGTTCCTTCGATGTTTTAACAGCACACAGATTTCACAAACAATCTCCATGGTTTGATGTCCCTGTTTTCAGGGCCCTTAGACACATGCCTAGGTGGCCGGTTGGGTTACTGAGCTCTGGTCACGCTTCTCCCTCAAAACACTTGGGCTGGAGTGGGAAAAATCAAATGCCTACAGGGACAAGGACCAAATCACTGGTTGAAGCACTTAGGTTTAAGATTATAAATAAGGTCGGGGACTGTGGCAAGCTACAAGAAGATACCCCTTCAAAAGGGACAGAGGCTATTCAGCTCAAGCCAATTGCTGCTAAGAATCAATGTGGGCCTGGTCGGGCATGGTGGCTCATGTCTGTAATCCCAGCACTTTGGGAAGCCGGGGTGAGCGGATGGATCACTTGAGGTCAGGAGTTTGAGACCAGCCTGGCCAATATGGTAAAACCCTGTCTCTACCAAAAATACAAAAATTAGGGCCAGGTGTGGTGGCTTACACCTGTAATCCCAGCACTTTGGGAGGCCAAGGCGGGCGGATCACAAGGTCATGAGTTTGAAACCAGCCTGGCCAACGTGGTGAAACCCCACCTCTACTAAAAATACAAAAAAATTAGCCGGGCGTGGTGGCACAGCCCTGTAGTCCCAGCTACTTGGGAGGCTGAGGCAGGAGAAGTGCTTGAACCTGGGAGGCAGAGGTTGCAGTGAGATGAGACTGTGCCACTGCACTCCAGCCTGGGTGACAGAGTGAGACTTCATCTCAAAAAAAAAAAAAAATTAGCTGGGTATGGTGGTGGGCACCTGTAATCCCAGTTACTTGGGAGGCTGAAGCATGAGAATCACATGAACCCCAGAGGTGGAGGTTGCAGTGAGCCAAGATCATACCACTGTACTCCAGCCTGGGCAACAGAGTGAAATTGTCTTAAAAAAAAAAAAAAAAAAAAAAAAATCAGCATAAGCCAAATAATGCCAGATCTTCTGATTTTGTAATAGAGGCTTCGGATAAGTTTTATGTGAAAGCTTCCCATACTAATTCTGGCAACTACTTACAAACTTTTTAGTAGTTAATACATTCTATTTATTTGCAATATATACTTTGTGGGCCAATAAAACACAAGTAGGAATTAAACCTAAGCTGACGGGCCCTAATTTGTGACCCCTGTTACATATATAGGTCTAATGTTTTTTGTTATTTAACATGATGACAATTCAGATTAAATTTCTTTTTTTTTTTTTTTTTGAGACAGAGTTTTGCTCTTGTTGCCCAGGCTGGAGTGCAATGGCACGATCCCAGCTCACCACAACCTCTGCCTCTCGGGTTCAAGCGATTCTCTTACCTCAGGCTCCCGAGTTGCTGGGATTACAGGCATGCGCCACCACACCCGGCTAATTTTGTATTTTTAGTAGAGACAGGGTTTCTCCATGTTGGTCAGGCTGGTCTCAAACTCCCCTCCTCAGGTGATCCGCCTGCCTTGGCTTCCCAAAGTGCTGGGATTACAGGCATGAGCCACCGTGACCGGCTGACAATTCAGATTAAATTTCTTATCATTTGGTGAGATGAGGTTCTCAGAAAGAGGTTTAAGGAAAGTGGGGAAATTTACTAGTTTTTACAAGCTGGGATGTGTTCTACTCACAATAACTCCTACACAGATAATAGTTTAGTTATCTGGCTGTGCCTCCTTTTATTAAGAGTTCAAAGTTCTGCAGTGAAATATATGATGCATACCAAGCACCATCCCAGGGACCAAGCCTCCAATCAGGATATGATTAACCATACTTCTAACTTTAAATCTTTTGCAGTATTTATTATTAAGTATACTGATTGATTCCTCTCGGTACTGACATAGGCATTAATATGAAGCCAATTTCCTTAACTATTTTATTTCAAGATCTAGTTAGTGTATGTGTGTGTGTGTGTGTGTGTGTGTGTGTGTATACATATATATATATTTTTTTTTTTTTTTCTTTTTTGACATGAAGTCTTGCTCTGTTGCCCAGGCTGGAGTGCAGTGGCATGATCTCGGCTTACTGCAACTTCTGCCTCCTGGGTTCAAGCGATTCTCCTGCCTCAGCCTCCCGAGTAGCTGAGATTTACAGGCTCCCACCGCCATGCCCAGCTAATTTTTGTATTTTTAATAGAGATGGGGTTTCGCTACGTTGGTCACGAACTTTTGACCTCGGGCAATCCATCCTCCTCGGCCTCCCGAAGTGCTGAGATTACAGGCATGAGCCACTGCGCCCGGGCTTGTTAGCATATTTTGGAGAGAACAAAATTGTTTTTCATCTCACTTACAGAGTAGTTTTCTAACAATTACATAGAACATTTTAATTGCAAATACAGTGACTCCAAATAGCTAGGCAAATTAGCATAAATACAGAACTGAAAGCTGCTAGGATAGTCCTAAATTAAGTCAGGCTACAAGAAGAAATTTTAGGTAACAAAAAATATTAAACATAGATAACTCACAAAATTGGCGTTACAGTTCTTCTGGCCGTTGGTACTTAAAACTGTGCATTCTTCTTACTTAGCACAAGGCATTTCTGAGAATTTGAGTGCTCAATATATACTTGCTAAGTGAATGAATGAATGCATGCATGGATGCTTGAATAAATGAATGAGTAGCCTTGGCCTCCTGGTTTTCACAATACATATATCCTAAATGCCTCTGCTTGATTAATGTTGCTAAAAAGCTGACTTCATCCCTTCATTTCTCGACTCAAATATCTTTGCCCTGTCTACAAAATAAAAATGTTCTTGGCCTGAATAAAACTTGATTAAATTTTGTTTCACTTTTAACTCTTGCTGTGTCTAAGATGAATTCTACAGCTCCAGCCAAACACATCATTTAGCTTTCCTCTTTTAAAAATGCACACACATCACTTCCTTTTGCCTCTCGAACCTAATTAAATCCTTTTCATGGTATTAGGTTCAGCTGGTTGGTCATTTCTTTAATGAAACACACCTTGGGCAAACCAGCTCATTTTGCTTTTGCTTTTATCTTAGTAACACCTGGCTCTTATAAATTCAGATTCCTGGCTCCTCCCCAGATCTCATCAATAAACTCTCTAGAGGAGTCTGGGAATCTCCTCCAGGGCCTACTTTTGATAGGAAAGTATAGCAAACAGACGTAATGACCTCTCCTTTGTCATGGATCATTGATAGCCTTATATTATCACTTGCCTGTTTCCTCTATATTCTTCCTCATTACGATAATATGTTCATCAGGTATGGGGACTATATTTATATATATTCTGTTTGCTACTTCATGCCTAATATTATGCTGATAGTAGATGCTTTACAAATTCCTACTACATATATGGATCACCTAGTAAAAATTCTGCTTAGACAAAATTTTTGTCTAAATGCTATTTGCAATGTTGGTCCCTAATAGAAGTACTTGTGAAGAACAAACGCTTTTTAGTTTAAAATGCTCTTGTTTATTTCATTAGGAAAGTAATAGAAAAGTAAATTAACTTCAATGTTACAAGTGAAAAAGGGCATGAAGCATTGTTTAGGAGTAAATTCTGGTTAAATGTTTACTCCTCCAAGTGCTGCTATATTTAAACACTGGTGTTGGAACCAATTCAAGAAAAAAAAAAATCCTTCATGAATATTTAAATAAGGCAAGAATAGGAAATGAAAAAGTGAGGTCTATGAAACAGGAGCCCAATATGTTAAATTCCATTATCAATTGTGATTTTTTAAGAAGTTCAGTGGATGAGACCTTGATTTGATGCTAAAATGTCTCTTCAATTTCAGTTCTACCAGCAACTCATTTGATCTTGACAGTTTTTACTCTTAAGTGTCTTTTAGCAAATTTGTTAATCTCCAGAATGCATAGAAGATAATGAGAAAACAGAAGCTACCTCTGGTTTCTTAAAATGGGAAAGGAGTGAATAACTCCTATACTTCCACTTGAAATTGAATGGAATGATCTGTTTTACTACCCTATAATCTATTAATCTGATCAAAGTTATAAATTGCCATTTAGAGTTTTCTAAAAACATAGCCATGACAGTCTGACAAAGGATGGAGTGTGTGAAAAGTTAGTTTGACCTTCCATCTATTTCCTAAGGGAAGGAGAAAACCCAACCAAAGTAACTTATTAAAAGAAACTGAGAGACAATCTAGCCAGAGTTCAAAGAGGCTGAAATATGAATTTGGCTTAGACGAAAAGTTTTCTGTACCATTTTAAAAGTGTTTTTGCAGGTTGATAACAACCTTCTTTATAATATTTCTGTCACAGCAACTGTCCATGTCACACTAATTTGCATTCGCTGTATGTGGTGCCAACTTATAATTATTCTCTTGTGACACTTCATGCTCCAGAAATATCAAGCCACTTGTAAGTTCTCAATTGTACCATGCTCTCTGAACACCGTGTTTTTTTACATGCTGTTTACCCAACTTGTATAGGTTCCAAACTCTTACTCTACTAAGTTGAGGCGAAAACCATCACTGCTTCTATAATTATTTCCCTGTCTCAAGATAAACTTGAGTTCCCTCTTTGCATGGTCTCATGGTATCCCATGTAGTACCTGTATCTATTTATGTCTCCTCTTCACCATTAGACTGTAAACAATTTCAGGTCAAGAATATGAGAATTGACTGGGCGTGGTGGCTCACGCCTACAATCCCAGCACTTTGGGAGGCCGAGGCAGGTGAATCACCTGAAGTCAAGAGTTTGAGACCAGCATGGCCAATATGGCAAAACCTCATCTCTAGTGAAAATACAAAAATTAGCTGGGCATGGTGGCGTGGACCTGTAATCCCAGCTACTACAGAGGCTGAGGCAGGAGAATTGCTTGAACATGGGAGGCAGAGGTTGCAGTGAGCCAAGATCACATCACTGCACTCCAGCCTGGTCAACAGAGCGAGACTCTGTCTCAAAAAAAAAAAAAAGAATATGAGAATTTTTGGAGGAGTCTCACTTTTTTTTTAAGTCAGAGTCTCTGTCACCCAGGCTAGAGTGCAGTGGCATGATCATAGGTCGCTGCAGCATCAGCCTCCTGGATTCAAGAGATCTTCCATCTCAGCCTCCTAAGTAGCTGGGACTACCAGCGTGCCCAGCTAATTTTTTATTTTTATTTTTTATTTTTGTATTAATTCCAGCATGCCACCATGCTCAGCTAATTTTTTAAATTTTTTGTATTAACAGGGGTCTCACTATGTTGCCCAGGCTGGTCTCGAACTCCTGGCCTCAGGCAGTCTGCCTTGTGACCTCCCAAAGTGCTGGGATTACATTTGTGAGCCATTGCGCCCAGCCAGTCTCATGTCTTTCAGTGCTTTGAGCAATTGTACCTGCTATATGGTAAGAAGTCGGTGGTAAATATATAGTGAATGAGTGAAAATCAATTGACAGTGATCAGTAAATCCTCTACTAATTCAGAGCCTCTGTCATATCTTCCATATTAAAAAAAGAGGCGAGGCATGGTGGCTCATGCCTATAATTCCAGCACTTTGGGAGACCAAGGTGGGAGGATCGCTTGAGGCCAGGAATTTGAGACCAGCGTGGACAGCATAATGAGATACTGTATCTACAAAAATAAAAAATAACCAGCTGGGTGTGGTAGCATAGGCCTGGAGTCCCAGCTACTTGGGAGGCTGAGGTGGGAGGATTGCTTGAGCCCAGGAGGTCGAGGCTGCAGTGAGCTGAGATCACACCACTGTACTCCAGCCTGGGCAATAAGCGTACTGCTAAGAGAGAACCAATCCACTCTGCAGTACCTTGGAGAGACTCAGAATTTGCAGATATCAAGTATAGTGGATGATGCTTAACAAATAAGTTAATGTAAGGAATAATAGACGGTTTTTTCCATCTTAAAAGGGATGTTTCCCCCTCATATTAAAACTCTATATATGCCCACCAACTGATCTAAGTGAGTAAATTGAGTAAATCAGGTGTATAAAAATGACCTAAGTAAATAATTATTCGTGGCTTGGCATGGTGGCTCATGCCTGTAATTTCAGCACTTTGGGAGGCTGAGGCAGGTGGATCACCTGAGGTCAGGAGTTTGAGACCAGCCTGGCTAACATGGTGAAAACCCTTCGCTACTAAAAATGTAAAAATTAGCTGGCTGTGGTGGTGTGCACCTGTAATCCCAGCTACTTGGGAGGCTGAGGCAGGAGAATTGCTTGAACCCAGGAAACGGAGGTTGCAGTGAACCAAGACAGTGCCACTGCACTCCAGCCTGGGTGACAGTGCAAGGCTCCATCTCACACAAAAAAAAAAAAAAAAAGAAAAGAAAAGAAAAAAAGAGAACTATTTCTAATAAACTGAAGTAGACTAGTATATAATTGTGGCTGTTGTTGGCAATGAAACAAAGTCCCGCCCTTTCCCATCCCCATGTGTGCCTTGTTATATGCTTCTTCATTCTTTCCACAATCACCAGCCAGAGATAGAAACTGACACTTCCTTTTTTGAAAGTGAAACAGATGTATCAAGTGAAACTCTTTCTACTTTCACTCTTCAATGCCTTTTTGCCTTCCACTTAAGTATGATCTACCAGAATCTAAATTTGACGAGTGTGATTTCCCTGTAGTTAATACAGGGAGGAATTTTAGAGTTGGGGGTAGAGAGCACATTGATACATTTACACAGTAATCAATCTTATCAATTTTTTTTTTTTTTACATATATCCTAATTGGATGTTGCTGTCCTCACTTGCTTTAGTAATTTACTGCCTAGGGAGGCCCCTGTCTGGTCTCTACTAGTGATGTATGAGCTCTTCATTCAGTCTCAGGTTTAAATTGTACTTAACAACCACACACCTCGCCACTCTTGAGATCTGGGTGTGTACAAACTTCTCAAATCCTTCCTGTGGCCATGAGCTAGGTTTAATGTATACTATATTTTCTCTTTTTTATTTTTTTCTGTGAGCAAATCTAGGAGACTCTGACTCATTTCCTTGTCCCTGGAATCCCTTTTATATGTGGTTCAGCCTTCTTTTTCCATTTCTAATTGTCTTAACCTTATCTGCCTCTTCTTTTTTCTCTGCTTTTCTTATGAGCTATAACTCAATTGTAATTGAGCAAATAAAAAGTCAAATGTATTTGAATCTATTTGTGACCACTTATAATAATCAACTCACAAAGTATTGATATGAAGTATTGACATTTTCGTTTACACTAGTAGTCTTCAAACACACGCATACATATACACACATGGCAGTAAGGAAAGCTCGGTCCTTTCAATAAATGATGCGAGGTCAGTTGTATAGCCATATGGAAAAATAAAATTTTTCCTATACCTCCCATACTTCCCAACATTCAAAAAAGCTAATTCCAGGTGAATTATCATTTATGAAAGAGAAAGCAGTAAAGCTCCTGGAAGATAAAATAGAAAAATATTCATGACTTTGGAATGTGGAAATACCTCTTAAACAGGACATAGAAGGCACTCTCAATAAAGAAAGTAATTGAGAAATTGTTAAATAAAAAATAAAAAAATAAAAACAAATAAATATTGGAGAGGAGACTGAGGGCAGAAATAAGGAAAAACTAAAAAGAAAACTAATTGAGAAATTGTACTTCATTAACTTTCTGCTTGTCAACAAAACACAATTAAAATTATGAAAAGGCAAACCAGGCAGTAGGAGAGGGTGTTTGCAATTGGTGTAACTGAGTAAATACTTGTATTTATAATATATGAAGAACCTCTACAAATTAGACAGACAACCTCATAGACAGTGACGAAGAGACTTGAATGATAACTTAACGACCGATAAACATTTGAAAGGGGGTCCAAATCCATTAGTCAAATTATAATGCAAATTATAATGGCAATGAGATACCACAACCTGCCCAAGGGACAAAGTTTAAAGAGTGAACAATACCATTCTGGGTAAGGACAAGAAGAAATGAGAAATCTCATACACTGTGAGTTCTACCATAAACTGGTAGAACTATATTGGGAAACTTTGGCATTATCTGCTAGAGTTGAGTGTATGCATACTCCACAACCCAACAGTTTAACTCCCTCTACATATGTATCTAACGGAAACGCATGCTCGCATACACAAAAGACATATACGACAGCGGTCCCCAACATTTTTAGCACCAGGGACCAGTTTAGTGGAAGACAGTTTTACCATGGACCTGGGAGGCAGTGTGGCAGGGGATAGTTTCGGGATAAAACTATTCCACCTCAGATCATCATTCTTATAAGGAGCATGCAACCTAGATCCCTCGCATGTGCAGTTCACAATAGGGTTCACGCTCCTGTAAGAAAGAATTCAATGCCTCCGCTGATCTGACAGGAGGCTGAGCTCAGGCAGTAATGCTCATGTGCCTGCCATTCACCTCCTGTGAAGCCTGGTTTCTTCCTTTCCTTTCTTTCTTTCTTTTTTTTTTTTTTTTTTTTTGATGGGGTTTTTCTCTGTTGCCCCGGCTGGAGTGCAGTGGCGCGATCTCAGCTCACCACAACTTCTGCCTCCCGGGTTCAAGTGATTCTTTTGCCTCAGCCTCCTGAGTAACTGGGATTACAGGTGTGTGCCACTACGCCCAGCTGATTTTTTTATTTTCAGTAGAGACGGTTTTTCACTATGTTGGCCAGGCAGGCTGGTCTTGAACTCCTGATCTTGTGGTCTGCCACCTCAACCTCCCAAAGTGTGGGGATTACAGGCGTGAGCCACTGCGCCTGGCCGTGAAACCCAGTTTCTAACAGGCCGTGGACAGGTACCAGTCCACAGCATGGGTGTTGGGGACCCCGAGAATGTTCAGAACAGCATTACTCACAAGAACCAAAATCTGGGGACAAATGCACATCACCAGGAGCATCAGTAAACAAATTGCAATACATTTGTACTTTGGAACTCTATACAATGAAGAGTCAACTACTGCTATATGCAAAACTCGACTGGATCGCACAAACACGATGCATAGCATAAATACCAGGCATGAGATAACAGGTACCATATGATTCTCTGTAAAAAAACTCAGAAACAGATAATAGAAAACAGAATAGTAGAATGTTTGGAAGAAGGGAGCAGAGCATGATTGGTGGGGAGCACAGAGCAGGCTTCTGGGATGCTGTTTGTGTTCTATGTCTTAAGCAGGTGATGGTGATTGAGGTTGTTCACGTTGAGTCAATAGATTGAGCATTTACGATTTGTGCACTTTTCTCTATGGATGTCATACCATGTACGTTATAGGAAAAAAACTGTCTCAGAAAAAAAGTAAATGTATAAATATTGAAATGGGAATAAGGTGAGAGCTGGTAGCAAGTTAAGGAAGACTCCATTGAATTCCATACTATTAGACTACCTAACATGCTTTCATAGATCCTACTTAAGGACAGGATTGGTCCTAAGGGTACCAATATGAGCTTGAGATAAGGTTCAAATAGTCATAGCTGGTTGGGGGCAGTGGCTTAAATCTGTAATCCCAGAACTTTGGGAGGCTGAGGTGGGAGGATTGCTTGAGCCCAGGAGTTTGAGACCAGCCTGGGCAACATAGTAAGACCTTGTCTGTACAAAACTTTTTAAAAATAGCCAGGCATGGTGGCACATGCTTGTAGTTCCAGCACTTTGGGAGGCCAAGGTGGATCACCTGAGGTCAGGAGTTCTAGACTAGCTTGGCCAACACGGCGAAACCCTGCCTCTACTAAAAATACAAAAATTAGCCGGGCATGGTGGTATGCACCTGTAATCCCAGCTACTCAGAGGCTGAGGCAGAGGTTGCAGTGAGCTGAGATCACCCCACTGCACTCTAGTCTGGGTAACAGAGTGAGATTCCATCTCAAAAGAAACAAAAAACTGAGCTCTATTGAATTGGGATGGCAAGGTGAAAGAACACTCAAGAATAACAAAGTGTTGGCTGAGTGCGGTGGCTCATGCCTGTAATCCCAGCACTTTGGGAGGCCAAGGCGTGTGGATCACTTGAGGTCAGGAGTTCAAGACCAGCTTGGCCAACATGGTGAAACCTTGTCTCTACCAAAAAATACACAAAAATATTAGCTGACCGTGGTGGTGCACAACCATAGTCCCAGCTACTTGGGAGGCTGAGGTGGGAGAATTACCTGAACCCGGGAGGCAGAGGCTGCAGTGAACAAAGATCGCACCATTGCACTCCAGCCTGGGTGACAGAGTGAGACCATGTCTCAACAAAACAAAACGAAACAAAGTACTTCAAAATGTTATCCCCTTTGCGGTTTGTGCTTTACATTGCAAAAGAGACACACACACAAAGAATAATAGCTTCTAATTTCAGGAATCCAAACCTTTCTATTTTCTGTTTACACACTTCACAACAACCAGCCTTTCTAAAGTAATAAAAAATTCTCCTATGCTCTCTCATAGTTCTAACAGCCTCTAGATTCTTAAGGGAAAATTCCTGGTTACTTTGTTTGTAATTTCTAAAATCCATGTCCTTTATCCTTCAGAGGTCTTTGATGGTTCAACATTTTCCCATCAAGCTAATTAGGTTTTATCAGGCACTGGGTGTCTTGGTGTAGCAAATTTTGCCTCTTCAGAGAAATGCCAATGCTGACAGGACTCAGGAGATTCCTGGTGAACAGTGTTTGAGACTGGACAGTGCTACCAAACAGGAATTAAAGATATTTTCTCAATCCCCCCTAATGAGGCTTTAGCTTAACGTTATAATTTTTGCTGCTCTATTGTTACAGGAAACGGGTCCCAATCCAGACCCCAAGAGAGGGTTCTTGGATCTAATGCAAGAAAAGATTCAGGGTGAGTCTGTAAAGTGAAAGCAAGTTTATTAGGAAAGTGAAGGAATTAAGAATGGCTACTCCATAGACAGAGCATCCTCGATGGCTGCTGGTTGCCCATTTTTATAGCTATTTCTTTTTTCTTTTCCTTTTTTTTTTTTTTGGTTGAGACAGAGTCTTGCTCTGTCACCCAGGCTGCAGTCAGTGGCACATTCTCAGCTCACTTCAACCTCCGCCTCCCGGGTTCAAGCATTTCTCCTGCCTCAGCCTCCTGGGTAGCTAGGACTATAGGCACGTGTCATCACGCCCAACTAATTCTTGTATTTTTAGTAGAGACAGGGTTTCCCCATGTTGGCCAGGCTGGTGTCGAACTCCTGACCTCCCCATGTTGGCCAGGCTGGTCTCGAACTCCTGATCTGCCCACCTCGGCCTCCCAAAGTGCTGGGATTTCAGGCATGAGCCACCACGCCTGGCCAAGTTATTTCTTGATAATATGCTAAACAAGGGGCGGATTATTCATGCCTCTTCTTTTTAGACCGTATAGGGCGACTTCCTGACATTGCCATGGTATTTGTAAACTGTCATGGCGCTGGTGGGAGTGTAGCAGTGAGGACAACCAGAGGTCACTCTCATCGCTATCTTGTTTTTTGTGGGATTTGGCCAGTTTCTTTACTGCAAGCTGTTTTATCAGCAAGGTCTTTATGACTTGTATTTTGTGCTGACTTCCTATCTCATTCTGTGACTTAGGATGCCTAACCATCTGGGAATGCAGCCCAGTAGGTCTCAGTGTCATTTTACCCAGCCCCTATTCAAGATGGAGTTGCTCTGGTTCAAATATCTCTGACATTATCAGTATGACTTCAGAGTTTCTGTGAACAATTTTGCAGTTGACCAATGTTCTTCTCCCATCCTTTAGTCCCCAAGTGTCCTTAATGGTACTCAGGTAAGCCTCCTCTCTGAGGCACAAGGTATAATGATGGAAAATAGTTACATCTAAAGCCATAGCTGGGTCTTAGGAGATGCTTTGAGGATACACATGGATTTTACATCCTTCTAGATCTTCTCAGATCCTCTGTTCCGTGCAACAGATGTAACTAAATTCACACATGTCTGAGATGGTAACCCATGTGCTGGTGATGCAAAGACGAGTAGTTCCTGTTGTCAAAGGGGTCACAATCCAACACAGTGGTCCCCAACCCTGGAGCATGCTACTTACCAGGGGAGAGATTTGAAGCATAAATACCTGAAGCCATCTCAACAGCCACCCCCCACCCCTTTTTTTTTAGGTGGAGTCTCGCTCTGTCACCCAGGATGGAGTACAGTGGCACGATCTCAGCTCGCTGCAGCCTCTGCCTCCTGGATTCAAGCAATTCTCCTGTCTCAGCCTCCCAAGTAGATGGGACTACAGGCACATGCCACCACGCCCAGCTAATTTTTGTATTTTTGGTAGAGATGGGGTTTCACCATATTGGTCAGGTTGGTCTTGTACTCCTGACTGCAGGTGATCCACCTGCCTTGGCCTCCCAAAGTGCTGGGATAACAGGTGTGAGCCACTGCACCCAGCCTCAACAATCTTTTAAAATAGGTCTTGGGTAGGGTCTGGGTATCAGTTTTTTTTTGTTTGTTTTTAAATCTCCCTGACGATTCTGATACATAGTAAGCAACAACCCATCTAGTAGGTAAACTAATGCAAAATTAACATTTTATGGAGGACTGTTTTATGCCAGGCACTGTTCTGTTCTCATATTTTATATTATTTAATCATCCCAACAACCCATTAAGATAATATCATTACTTCCTTTTTACCTTTTTTTTTTTTTTTTGAGACAGGGTCACTCTGTCACCCAGGCTGGAGTGCAGTGGTACGATCACAGCTTGCTGCAGCCTTGACCTCCCAGGCTCAAGCAATCCTCCAGCCTCAGCCTTTTGAGTAGCTGGGACCACAGTCATATACCACCATGCCTGGCTAATTTTTAAACATTTTTGTGGAGACATGGTCTCACTATGTTGCCCAGGCTGGAATTGAACTCCTGGGCTCAAGTGGTCCTCCAGCCTCAGCCTCCCAAAATGCTGGGGTTACAGGCCTGAGCCACCAAGCCTGGACCTGTTACCTCCGTTTTATGTATAAGTAGATGAGGCAGGGTAAAGTTTAATGATGTAGCCGAGACCACACAGCTAGTATGTGAGAGAACCAAGAATTAACGCCAAGGTCTGCTGCTAGAGCCTGTGTTCTTAACCCCTATGCCCACTGCCTCAAGTCACCTGCCTGACAATGACTTAATTGGTAAACTCTTTAATAATGGCAGTTTGTTTGCTTTTATTACTATGGGAAAGATTTTTATAAATGAGGGCAGCTGCTAAAACATACTGAGTGGTGAGAGGTCGGAGCTGTTGATTCTGACTGTGGCTGAGGAGGTTGGAGAATATTTTGCAGGGGAGGAACTATTAAAATTTAACTTTAGGCCGGGCGCGGTGGCTCGTGTCTGTAATCCCAGCATTTTGGAAGGCCGAGGAGGGGGTGGATCATTTGAGACAGGGAGTTCAAGACCAGTCTGGCCAACATGGCAAGAGCCTATCTCTACTAAAAATAGAAAAATTAACCAGGCATGGTGGTGTGTACCTGTGATCCCAGCTACTCAGGAGGCTGAGGCAGGAGAATTGCTTGAACCCGGGAGGCGAAGGTTGCAGGGAGCTGAGATTGTGCCATTGTACTCCAGCCTGGGCAACTGAGTGAGACTCTGTCTCAAAAAAAAAAAAAAAAAAAAATTAACTTTAAATAATGAGTAGGATTTATAGGCAGAACAAGGAGTTAGAGAGAACAGTTCAAGGAGAAGGGATGTCCTCTACAAAGGCACTCAGAGGATGTGCACTGAGAAGATGGAACAATTCCAGAAATGTGTTCTGTCTTTTGAGTTGAACTCTCTGGTTCCTTTAAATCTTTCATCTATGAATGATCTATTCTAAGTATCCCAGCCTGCCTAAAAAGTAGTTTTCTTTAGTGCTTTCACCTTTCTTGGTTTATATCTCAAGATATAAAAGTATATGTTTAAAAAGATATACTTTAAATATATATATCTTCAAAAAAACATACTTTTTAAACTAAAATGAGTAAAAATTTTTCAAACTAAAATCATTATAAGTAGAAGTACTTGTTGCTGGTCTTGGTCATCATTCAAGATATGACTCTTGTTCTCAGTACTTGGCCCTTCTAGGGAAGTGCCACTTATCAACAGTCTCTACAGTGCTGATAAAGCGGGGTAGGTTTTACTCAGAGTAAAATAGAATATTCAGGTCAGGCACGGTGGCTCACACCTGTAATCTTACCACCAAGGCAGAAGGATTGCCTGAGCCCAGAAATTCGAGACCAGCCTGGGCAACATGGAGAGACTCGATCTCTATTAAAAAAAACAAAAAGCAGAGTCTTCATAAGTGGAAATATAAGTTTTAATTATTCCAGCTAAATCATCGCAGTAAAAAGATGTTATTATTTATCTCCATACTCATAGATAGCCTTGTGCTCTTGGAATGTCGTGTTTATGAAGTGAGCAAGCAGTACATAGAATAGCATAAGACAGATCAGTCACCGAAGGTTGTTGACTTCTAGGAATGTCTCATGCTGGTTGCATCTGTGTGTGAACTGGGAAGTTGAGATCGCTTTCCACAGAAATTAAGCAAAATCCTGGAGGTAAGTTGTGGGTAGGGCTGCTGTAGACTCCTTGACAGGGTAGGAACTAGAACTCTGAAGTAAACCACTGGTGCCTAACAAATTTGTAAAGTTGTAGAGTGGATCCTTGGGGACTGACATGGCCTCCAACGCCTAACATGGTTGAAAAGTCCATGGACTTGTGTTCTGGGTTCCTCTAGCATAGCCAAGTCCTCACGTAACCTAGTCTATATTGACCACCCCTCTTGACCACTAAACTTGGGGAGCACCTTGCTGAGGGCCAATGGAAAATGCTGGAAGCCATGAGCCCTCCTTGTATCCTTGATCTTAGATGGGTCTATGATTTTTGGTGAAAGCCATCCAGAAACAACTTCTAAACCCAGTCTGAGTTGTCATTCCTGTGAATCAATCCTTTTATTTTTTTTCCTTCATTACCTTATTTCTAGCAACGTATCTTACTTATTTTGTTCTCCTGGAAGATGAGTTGTGTATGAGTTTTGGGTGTACTATCTTGACAACCAAATAGCGTTATATTTAAACATGTATGAAAATAAGCTTAGCATAACCTGCCTTGACAGATATGGTATGCCTAGTGAAGTTGTTTAGCTAAGGCTCAATCTCAGGATCTGTGGGACTCTAATGCCATCTGCTGGTCACATTGATGGCTGCTGCCATCACTTTCTTGGCCAACTCTGCTGTCTTACTCTTTAAGACTAACTGGATCCCACAGTTAGGAGAGCGACCTCTAGTGAGCAGGCCTTGGAATTTTTCTTTTTAATTAAATTCATAAAGGCTCAGAATGCCATGTAGACAATTTGTAATGGTGGGGGGAGGTAAGAGTATAAATATTGAACGTATTCAAACCTGTCAATGATGTTCGACTCTTTTCACTGTGCACAAAGATCTTCTAGATGCAATAGAATTAGATTTTGGCGATTACATCCTATTTTACGGGTGTATCGTTTTGCATTCACGGGCTGTTTGATATTGAAATACTATACAATTTTAGTAGTAAGAGCACAGGATCTGGAGTCGAAGCAGGGTTAAAACAAAGGCTTTGTGGATAGGCATGATGGCTCATGCCTGTAATCACAACACTTTGGGAAGCTAAGGCAGGAGGATCGCTTGAGCTCAGGAGTTGGGGGCCAGCCTGGCAAAATGGCGAAACCCCAACTCTAAAAAAAGTACAAAAAAAAAAAAAAAAAAAAAAAGAAAAGAAAATTAACCAGGCATGGTGCCCTGCTTGTCATCTAAACTACTTATGAGGCTGAGGTAGGAGAATTGCTTGAGCTCGGGAAGGCTGGGGCTGCACTGAGCTGTGATCATACCATTGTACTCCAGCCTGGGTGACAGAGTAAGACCCTGTCTCAAACAACAACAGTAGCAACAACAAAAACAACACAAATGCTTTGCCACTTACTAAGTCTTTGCTTTGAGCAGGTTACTTCACTTTTAGTTTCCTTGGCTTAAAATAGAGATAAAGGTACCTATACTACAGAGATGAGAACAATGCCCAGCATGAAGTAAAACACTCAACAACTGTTAGCTATTTTATTTTATTTCCTTGAGATGGAGTCTTGCTCTGTCACCCAGGCTGGAGTGCAGTGATACAATCTCGGCTCACTGCAGCCTCTGTCTCCCAGGTTCAAGCAATTCTCCCTGTGTCAGCCTCCCAAGTAGCTGGGATTACAGGCGCCCACCACCACGCCTGGCTAATTTTTGTATTTTCAGTAGAGACAAGGTTTCACTATGTTGGCCAGGCTGGTCTCGGATTCCTGACGTCAAGTGATCCACCCACCTCAGCCTTGCAAAGTGTGGGGATTACAGGCGTGAGCCACGGTGCCCAGCCAGCTATTTTTATTAAAACAAAAATCTTGTAGTTTATATCATTCTGGGATAGGAGTAATCTCTGGACCATCTTTCTGGGCCATCTTTTTGTTGGAAGAGAGCTGACGACAAATGACTCTTGTTCCAAGCATCGGGGAGAGGTTCTGCAAGAGGGAGGATACAAACTTGTACTCGTGTAATCTGGATGGAGAACCCACGGAGACAAAGGTATTCTAGGGATGTGAATGTGGATGGTTGTGGCTATCTCAGAGGGTTTTGTGAGCAGAGATGTAGCTACAAGGATGGTGTTAGATTAATGAGGTGAGGGCAGTGGGAGGTGATAGAAAGCTCAGTGATAAAATCCCATGTAGTCATTGGATATTGGCTGGGGCTGGAGGAGGCCTTCAGGCTGCTCCATGTGGTCCTTGAGTTGGGGACATGCTCTGCAAGTCCTAAGATATGGTCAACGCCCTCTCTGAGGAGCAGAAAGAATTAGTTATGTGTGAAGAACAAGACATTGAGCAATCCAGTGTGGGACAGGAGGATACAGACACAGAAGCTGGGAACAGAACTTGATGAACCCTTGCACAGTTATCATTTCGGCAAAGCTGGTGGAGTTGCTGTTACGGCCTTGGTGCAGCAGGGATGCAGTGGTTTCTGTTGTCTGATGATAGAAATACATGTTCCTGCTAAGGAAGTCAAATAAGAGTTGGGTTTTTGTGGAGGGATTTTTTGATTCCTTTTTAATATTTTTCTTGAAATAATAAGGACAAAATTTAAACAACAAAAAATAGTATAAATAATAAAAACTATAGTCTTTTTTATGCTGTTCTTAAAGATAACCACTCTTAACTCATTCAGCTTTTTGTTCTTTCAATTTTCTTCACAGGTCTAACTACTGTCTAAAATCACTATCTGTAAAGGAATCAATTTAAAGAAATATTTACTGACTTTCTGCTTGGATACATGAGTTTTCAGCTCACTATTTTAGTGTCTCTCTTGTAGAGGGTACAGATGGGTAGTGTTCTTTGGGCTGCATGCTGTTGAAAAAAACATTTGAGCCAATGTTCAAAGGATCAAGTTAAATATAAAAATACAGATTTTTCTACTTCTCTTGAAAAATCATCAAATATTTAAATGAGGTTTGCATTCTTTTAGGGCAGCTGTTGACCTGAGCTGAATAATGACTCAGTCACTCAGATTTCCAGTTTCCCCAGATGCCCCCACTCCTTACTGCTCTTTAGTGCTGAGGCTGAGGGTAAACTGCCATTTCTCATCATTGGTCTCTTTCTTTTCTTATAGCAAACAAAATATTTCCCCGTGCCCATGTGGGAAAATTACAAACTAATAAAGCAAGTCTAATAGTCTTTCTCACATCAAAGGGTGTTTCATGCATGGGTTTAGCTGCCTGCCATGGTATGCATTTGCATTTGAGACCCTTGGTTGTTCTATTTGCCATAATCATAACCTGAAGCAATGTACTTGTAACAGCAGGGAAAGTAGGATGCTTCCTCTCCTCATTTTGACGGAGGCACCGATAAGATACATGCCAAAATGGATGTGAAGCCAAGTCCTGTATGCAGATTACAAAGGAAATGGTCAACATCCGGTTTAATGACTCTCAAGCTCCTCTTTACCCACTACTTCATGGAGAATATAGAAGCGCTGGGGTGGAGAGGATGAGAGCATGTTCGAGGAAGGTTTCTTTGGAGAAGGTTGACTGTGAGCCTCATCCACATATCCCACCAAGGGACTGAGACGGAGATCGCCTGCCTCATTTCCTCAAAAAAAAAGCATGGACTTTCCCTGGACCAAACGGGGGGGTCTCCCAAAGTATCCCTGGGGATTTGAGGGACAGAGAGGACTAGTATCGAATTCTTTTCTAGCAAGTCTGAAGGGTAACAAAGGTTAGATGGTGAGCCAGGAAGCAGCTTGGATGATGGAATCCGAGAGGGTGGCTGTTCCGCTCAGGAATAACTGCATTCTCCTCCAGTGGCTGCTCAATAGGAGCACGAGTGTTTCCAATGGACCAGATGTGGACCACATGGCAGAGTGAACCCTGGAGCCACTTAAAGTCCTGCCTAAAAGGACAGACTGGGAAGGTGATGGATGCAAATAATCAGTCTTGTTGTTAAGTGGGTTGCTAGAGGACCAAGGGTTGAGTGGAGAGAGGTCAGCTGAAGGTGATGCACCACTCACATCCCAGGTACTTCACCCAGGGAGACCCTCCTGGGTCAGCTTCTGCAAGCACCATGAAAGAGAGAGACAGTTTTAGGCATCTACCGGAACCTGTTGGGCAGTTACAACAATGGTGTCTTTGTTGTTGTTGTTAAGACAGGGTCTCACTCTGTCACCCAGGCTGGAGGGCAGTGGTGTGATCACGGCTCACTGCAGCCTTTACCTCCTGGACTCAAGCAATCCTCCCACCTCAGCCTCCTCAGTAGCTGGTGTGCCCAGCCAATTTTTGTATTTTTTTGTAGAGACAGGGTTTCATTATGTTGCCCAGGCTGGTTTCTAACTCCTAGGCTCAAGTGATTCACCCGCCTCGGCCTCCCAAAGTGCTGGGATTACAGGTGTCAGCCACCGTGCCTGGCCAATTTTTGTATTTTTTTTTTTTTTATAGAGACAGGGTTTCATTATGTTGCCCAGACTGGTCTCTAACTCCTAGGCTCAAGTGATTCGCCTGCCTCAGCCTCCCCAAGTGGTGAGATTACAGATGTGAGACACTGTGCCCAGCCTAATGTTTATACTTTAATGAAAATATTTCTGATTATGGCTAGAGGGGTATAGTTTGTAGCAGACCATGCTCCCATCAAGGAAATCTAGAAAAACCAGATACAATTCCAAAAACATTTGCTGGAAGGCATTGAGGCAGTAAGGACTCAAGGGAAGAATATTGGAGATAAGGGTGGGTCACTGAGATGAGCTTCACCCTCTGCTTGCAGTTTGATTCCTGAGGCAATGCCAGTTCTTGGCACTCAACAGAGGTTTCGAAGTTGATTAGAAGGTGAATGCTAAGAGGCATCAAAGTGGTAGAACTTTTGTCACTCTCACGAGGCACAGGTGGTGAACATTGGATTTTTGGGGCTGCCGGAACAGTTGAGACTCGAGGGTACAAACTCCAGGGAGTACAGAGAAGTAAGCCCAGAAAAGGGTACATACCCATTTTCTTCCTGGGGCCTTTACTGATTCTTAAGCTGAACAAGGTTAGAGTTGGAGAAATTGAACAGAAAAGGCTGAAAAGCAGAGTGGAAGCCTCGTGGCACTGAGGTAAGAAGTAAAAATTTGGAGCCAAGGAGGAAGTGTTCTAGTAAACACCCCAAGCTTCATTTGCAGGGCTAACTCCTAGGAGTGGGTTCAATTTAGAGGAAGGCTAAATCTTAAAAAGATTGCAAGATAGCTTCAAATCTCTATGCACTGAATGTACTGAGGTGATCTGCACCCACTCCTGCTGCCTGCCAGAGAATAAGGAGAAGCCTCTTCTTAGAAGATAACGTCATCCACAGCCTCTGCAGCTTTTCTATAAAATGTCTGACATTCAATAAAATGTTGCTGACTGGGTGTGGTGGCTCACACCTGTAATCCCAGCACTTTGGGAGGCCCAGGTGGGAGGACCACTTACACCCAGGAGTTCAAGACCAGCCTGCGCAAGGTGGGGAGACCCAGTCTCCACACAAAAATAAAAACAGTTAGCCAGGTATGGTGGTGTGTGCCTGTGGTCCCAGCTACATGGGATTCTGAGGTGGGAGGAGGATGGCTTGAGCCCAGGAGTTCGAGGCTGCAGTGAGCCATGTTCATGCCACTACATTTTGCCCTGGGTGACAGAGCAAGACCCTGTCTCAAAAAAAAAAAAAAAAGGTTGTTATTAATACATAGAAAATAGGGAATTGAACGGTTGCTTTTAAGTTGGAAGTATAACTTACATAGAGAGAAGGGCACAAATCTTAAGTGTGAATTTTGCATATAATAATATTTCATAAATGCATACACCTTTCTAACCAGTGTGAAGATCAAAATCTGGAACATGTCTAGGACCTCAGAGGGCTTCTTTCCTGCCTCTCTCATTTAGCATTCCACCAATGGAGCCATTATTCTCACGCTTATCACCTTGCATTAGTTTTGCCTGCTCCTAAGCTTTATTGAGGTAGAATCACACAGTATGTACTCTCTTACTTTTGACTTCTTTCATTCAACATTATGTCTGTGAGATTCACAGTTCTTTCTCCTGACAGTGCAGAATATACCACAAATTCTTTGTATTAATATTTCACAATGTATCATTTTTACTCTTGGTAGACATTTGAGTTGTTTCCAATTTTAGGCCATTTTAAATAAAGCTTCCATGAGCTTTCTTGTATGTGCCCTCTGGTGAACAGAAGCACTCCTTGCTGCTCAGTATATATTTGGAAGTGAAATTGTAGGGTCAGAAGGGATATATAGATTTAGCTTTAGAAAGTACTGCCAAGCATTTTCCAAACTGGTTGTACCGACTTATGCTTCCAAGAGCCATTTAAGAGAGCTCCAGATGCCTAATTTTCTTACCAAAATTTGTTATTGTCAATCTCTTTTTTTGGGGGGGGGATGGAGTTTCACTCTCATTGCCTAGGCTGGAGTGCAGTGGCACAATCTCAGCTCACTGCAACCTCTGCCTTCCGGGTTCAAGGGATTCTCCTGCCTCAGCCTCCCCAGTAGCTGGGATTACAGGCACACACCACCACACCCAGCTAATTTTTGTATTTTTAGTAGAGATGGGGTTTCACCGTGTTGGCCAGGCTGGTCTCAAACTCCTGACCTCAGGTGATCCACCTCCTCAGCCTCCCAAAGTGCTGGGATTACAGACGTGAGCCCCTGTGCCCAGCCAATTGTCAGTCTTTAAAAATTGTAACCGTCCTGTTAGTAGATAAAAGGTACTGAGTTGTAGTTTTACTTTGAATTTCTGTGGTGACTAATGAGTGTTGGCACCTTTTCATATGTGTGTTATTTTAACATCCTCTTTGGTTAAAGTGTCTGATTAAGTCTTTTAACCACTTAAAAAATGTGATTAACCATCTTTTTCTTATTTATTTATAGGAGTTCTTAACATATTCTGGATATGAATCCATTGTCAGTTGTATATAGTGCAAATATCTATTCTTTCAGTCTATGTCTTGCTATTTCATTCTTGGTTTTAATGAAGGTCAATTTATCAATCTCTTTTCCCCCTTTTCCCACATGTTCTCACAATGTATCGATCTTGATGGCTAATTCTTTTTGTGTCCTGTTTAAGAAATATTTTCCTATCTTAAGGTCACAAAAATACTCTACTCACTTATGTTTCCTTCTACAAATTTGATTGCTTAAGTCTATGATCTATCACTGTATAATTTTTGTGTGTGACATGAGACAGAGGCAAGGTTATTTTTGTTTGAATATCCAAATGCCTCAGCTTCATTTATTCCAAAATCATCCTTCTTCAGTGAATTGCAGAGGAGTCAGGTGGCCATTTAGGTTTGGATCTGTTTCTTCACTCTGTTTAATTCCACTGGTCTAAGGACCCATTCTTGTGCTACCACCACACTGTATTTTGACCTGTAAGATGTGCACTTCCCTTGGTTTTCTTCTTCTTCCTCCTTCCTCCTCCTCTTTCTTTTTCCTTCTTCCTCTTTCCTCCTTCCTCCCCCTCCTCCCCTCCCTGTCCCCTCCCCTCCCCCTTCTCCCCTCCTCTCCCTCCCCTCTCCCCTCCCTCTTCTCTTCTTCTCCTCCTTCTCCTTCTTCCTCTTCCACTGTTGCTGCTGCTTCTCCTCTTCCTCTTGTTCTTCTTCTTCCTCCTCCCCTTCTTGTTTTTCCATCCATGGTTCTGGTCCTTCTCCTTCTTTCTTACTTCTTCTGTCCTTCCTCCTCACCCTTATCCCCCTCTTCTTCTTTCCTCCTCCTCCTCCTCCTTCTTCTCCTCCTCCTTCTTTTCCTCCTTCTGGTCCTTCTCCTTTCTTCCTTTTTTTTTTTTTCCCAAGATGGAGTCTCACTCTGTCACCCAGGGTGGAGTGCAATGGCATGATCTCAGCTCACTGCAACCTCTGCCGCCCACGTTCAAGCAATTCACCTGCCTCAGCCTCCTGAGTAGCTGGGATTACAGGTGCCCACCACTATGGCTGGCTAATCCCTGTGTTTTTAGTAGAGACGGGGTTTCACCGTGTTGGTCAGGCTGGTCTTGAACTGCTGACCTCAAGTGAACTCCTGAATGCCTGCCCCGGCCTCCCACAGTGTTGGGATTACAGGCGTGAGCCACCGTGCCTGGCCTTGTGATTGTGCTTAATGCCACTGCACTGTACATTTAAAACAGTAAGTTTTGTATTATGTGTATTTTACCACAATAAAAAGAGTGAAGAACTGAATAATAATCAGGGGTGGAAAAAAAATGAACAAGCAAGTCTTGTAATAGAGACTAAATGAATATAATCAGATTTTACGTTATTAGAACAATATTTTCAACATGATCTTGTTTTTTTCACATCCAACAATCTAAATCCATTATTAAGTACACTACCATGAGGTGGTAGTAGTCACAGAAAGGGTTTTGGGGTCAGGAGGGCATCCTCAAATCACATTGCAAAGTGGGAGAGGAAGGCTAACCTTTAAGGGAAACCTACCATCTTTTCCAGGAACTTTATCTTTGAGATGAGGTTATTAACAATCCTCGTTTTATATATGAAGCCAGCAGAGGTTTGGTATTGCCAAAGGGCATATGGCATGTAATTTAACTCCTAAAGGGAAAGACCTGCTCTACTTTAGTTTTTATTTATTTTATTTTATTGATTGATTTTTTGGGACGGAGTCTCGCTCTGTCACCAGTCTGGAGTGCCGTGGCGCCAGCTTGGCTCACTGCAACCTCCACCTCTTGGGTTCAAGTGATTCTCCTGCCTCAGCCTCCTGAGTAGCTGGGACATCAGGCACGCACCACCATGCTCAGCTAATTTGTGTATTTTTTGTAGAGACAGGGTTTCACCATGCTGGCCAGGATGGTCTCGATTTCTTGACCTTGTGATCCACCTGCCTCGGCCTCCCAAAGTGCTGGGATTACAGGTGTGAGCCACTGCACCCAGCCTAGTTTTTATTTAAGAAACTTTTTTTAAATTTATAAAACTTTTTTTTTTTTTTTTTTTTTTTTTTGAGACTGGGTCTCACTTCATCACCCAGGCTGGAGTGCACTGCTATAATCACAGCTCATTGTAACCTCTGCCTCCCAGGTTCAAGTGATCCTTCCACCTCAGCCTCCCACGTAGTTGGGACCACAGGCACATGAGCCACTGCACCCGGCCTATTTTTATTACTTTATTCATTTATTATTATTTTTTGAGACAGAGTCTTACTCTCTCTCCCAGGCTGGAGTGCAGTGGCTTGATCACGGCTCGCTGTAGCCTCCAACTCCTGGGATCAAGCAATCCTGCTGCCTCCACTTTCCAAATTGCTGGGATTACAGGCATGAGCTACCCTGCTGGCTGAGTTTTGATTTTTAGTGTCTGGTGTATAGGTGGTGTTTAATGACTTTCCTTTCAGACCTTATAATTACGATTAGCTCCGTATAACTGAATTTGGGGCTGGACACTCTCAATACAGAGTCCTGGTTCTTTCTGCCGAGTCCTGGTTAAAGCCTCACAAGGAGACTCTTGGGTTACCATGGGGTTTATTCTCCAAGAGAATCAGAAATAGCATCAGACTCCAGGGCTTCTAATTTGCGGTATCTGCCACTCCATCTCCTCTTCCTCTTTTACCTATACCTTTCTTTTATGAGAATTTTGTTTTAATCCTAAACTTTTGGGACCGTAAACCATTTAATCTATGAAATATCAAATCTTTTGGGAAATAATGGGTAAATTTATTACCTCCCCACCCTGCCCTGGGAGGCAGAAAATAACTGAAGGTGTAGGTTGTAGGAGGTCTGGCCATGGATGTGTTGTTTTAGAAATGCAGGTGTGGGCCGGGCGTGATGGTTCATGCCTGTAATCCCAGCACTTTGGGAGGCCGAGGTGGGCGGATCAGGGTCAGGAATTCGAGACCAGCCTGACCAACACGGTGAAATCCCGTCTCCACTAAAAATACAAAAATTAGCCAGGCGTGGTGGCAAGTGCCTGTAATCCCAGCTACTCGGGAGGCTGAGGCAGGAGAATCACTTGAACCCGGGAGGTAGAGGTTCAGTGAGCCAAGACTGCACCACTGCACTCCAGCCTGGGTAACAGTGCGAGACTCAATCTAAAAAAAAAAAAAAAAAAAAAAAAAAAAGCAGGTAGTGGCGTGTTTCTCCTTTTGGATTTTTAATAGCTGAAATGAAAGGCACACTGTTTCTTTAGGTCTTAAATACTTTTGAAGTATAATAAAACGATCACTTTAATACTCCTGTGAACAATGCCCTCCTTTTAAAAAAATCCTGGATTTTATACCACATGCAGCATATTTCTGAAATCTCATTTTCTTTCTTGGCAGGTTTATTAATAGCAAGTTATCTCTCTCTCTTATTTATTTTTTTGCCTTTTCCCAAATCTCCACTTCCACCCTTGTCTCTTATAAAAGCTCATTTAAATCTACTTTCAATAAACTAAAATATGTACCTACAAAGGGAAACAACCGTAAGAAAAGTTTGTATCATAAACAATTTTATTTTATTGAATAATCCAATCCATATATATCAGAACCTGATTCCCAATGTTCTGATAGTCACTGTGAAAAAGAATTTACACATATATAGATTATGTATATGTATAAATGTACAAATATATGTGTATGTCTCATAAATAATTATTAACAGTCATCTCAGGTCAGTGGCCTGAGTGATACAAACTAAGCCATCCATATTTTATATTCTCTCTGGGCAGGGCAGGGTCCTCCTTTTCTTTTAAACAAGAACCCCAGCTTCTTTCCTTCAAATACTGCCAACTCCGGGCGCAGTGGCTCATGTCTGTAATCCCAGCACTTTGTGAGGCTGAGGGGTGCGTATCACTTGAGGTTAGGAGTTGGATACCAGCCTCGCCAACATGGCGAAATCCTGTCTCTAATAAAAATATATATGTCTAAAAAAAAATTAGCCAGGCGTGGTGGGGCATGCCTGTAATCCCAGTTACTTGGGAGGCTGAGGCAGGAGAATCACTTGAACCCGGGAGGCAGAGGCTGCAGTGAGCTGAGATAGCACCATTGCACTCCAGCTTAGGTGACAAGAGCTAAATTCTGTCTTTAAATAAATAAATAAGTAAATACTGCCAACAGTACCTCACTTGAGCATTTGCAATATTGCTCCCAGCACCACCTCATTCCGCTGTACAGGTTGTGCACTGAATAACCCTAGGAGACCCTTTTACACTGGAGTAGGGCCCTGCAATCCAGTAGGACCTCATTTTAACTTGATTATATCTGCAATCTAAATAAGTTCAAGTTTGTACGTGCTGGAAGTTAGAGTTTCAACGTATTTTTTTGAGGAGACACAATTTAACCCTCAACAGCAGCCTTGATACGGAGTCCACACAGGGGAATCCAAACAAAGAGTTCAAATTCTCCCCAAAATACAGAGCAACTCCCACTTTTATGTGTATGGCCCTGTGATTTAAAGTTCACCCTCAATCTCTCAGTCTAGACTAACAATAGTCAAAATATTCTTGTTTAATCTTTTCTCCATTAACATTTTGGATCTCTTCTGTCTCCCTTCTACATAAATACCAGTCAGGGCCTACTTATCTCTCTCCAAATCATCTTTCAATTTTCTCACAGTAATCCCTTTCTTCATCGTCTTTATTAATTTGGTTATTCACATGACTCACAGAAATCTATCAATAGAGCAATAAATTGGCTGGGCACGATGGTGCATGCCTGTAATCCCAGCACTTTGGAGGCAGAGGCAGGAGGATCACTTGAGCCCAGGAGCTGGAGACCAGGCTGGGCAACATAGTGAGACCCCATCTGTACAAAAAATAAAAAAAATTAGACAAGCATGGTGGTGTGCACCTGTAGTCTCAGCTACTCGGGAGCCTGAGGTGGGAAAATCACTTGAGCCTGGGAGTTTGGGGCCGCAATGAACTATGACAATGCCACCGCACTCCACTCCAGCCTAGGTGACGCAGAAAGACCCCATTGATAAAAAATTTTTTAAAAAAGTTTAAAAGCAGTAAATTAAAATTGTTATTGAAACTATCCAATTTTCCTTTAAAAATGTCCCAAGCAGAAATAATCCTAGATGAGTGGTATAATTTTTTTGCAGTATTGGGAAGACTGTTGTCTGATTACTTCCTCTACTTTTGCCTGCTTCCTTGATAATCTGAAATTGTTTTAAGAGGTAGTACATCTTATTTTGCTATTAGAGAAAAGGCAAATATCTCTCAGAATGGTAACACATTGATTTAACTTTATTGAGTGTAAAAGATGGATTTGAGACTAGGGTTGATGAGGTGAGGAGAGAATAGCACAGCACTGGGATTCTGCAGGGAGAGAAAAAGGTCCTGGAAAGGATAGAACATTCCCTTATTGAAAAAATCTGTCCTCTCTCATTATTACTTACTCATTGACTTATTCTCCACATTGTAAAAAAGAATTCAAGGCTGCTTCTAAAGATGCACCCAAAAGCCAGGCATGGTGGCTCACGCCTGTAATCCCAGTACTCTGGGAGGCCAAGGCGGGTGGATCACAAGGTCAGGAGATCCAGACCATCCAGACTAACATGGTGAAATCTCGTCTCTACTAAAAATACAAAAAAATTACGCCTGTAGTCCCAGCTACTCGGGAGGCTGAGGCAGGAGAATGGCTTGAATCTGGGAGGTGGAGCTTGCAGTGAGCCGAGATCGTGCCCCTGCACTCCAGCCTGGGTGAAAGAGTGAGGCTCTGTCAAAAAAAAAAAAAAAAAAAAATGCAACCAATTTAGCAAGATAAACTGAAAATAAGTAAGAAAATAGACAAAAGGAAAATATGGCAAGGAAAGCTAGGTGACCCAGGAGTGACGTTAGCATACGAGCCACACGCTGGGCCACCGCTTGTACACACCTGACTCGGGGAGGGGTAGCAAACCTGGCCCTCAGTGTTCTGACAGCCACTGTGAAAAAGAAGCACATGACCAACAATAACATTTGTAGGGAATTAGAATCTTGAGAGATGAGCCCCAGACCTATTGTGGAAGCCAAGGTAACTTCATCTTGGAAGCTAATCCGCCATGTTGGCTTCTGATTAACTCTGTTCTAGGAATGCTTCTAGTATTTCCAATTTATCTATTGTTTTTTGTTGAAGAACATGTATTTTGCATAAATCCTACCCTTAGATAGGAACTCACACTTACTATGAATCCAGCTCTTAAGCAAATTCCTGTACATTCCCTCTGAAACTGAGAGGTGACAATGTGCTAGCAGCTCTCACTCTCAGCGTGCCTCTTCGGCCTAGGCGTCCACTCTGGCTGCACTTGAGGAGCCCTTCAGCCCCGCCACCGCACCGTGGGAGCCCCTCTCTGGGCTGGTTGAGGCGGGAGCCACCTCCCTCTGCTTGTGGGGAGGCGTGGAGCGAGAGGCGATGGGAACCTGTGCTATGCGCGGGGCTCGCGGGCCAGTGTGAGTTCGGGAGGGCACATGCGCAGGCTCAGCGGGCCCCACAGAGGGGCGGCCAGTCGTTGCCACAGGCCCAGGGCACTGAGGGGCTTAGCACCCGGGCCAGCAGCTGCAGAGGTTGTGCCGGGTCCCTGAGCAGTGCCTGCCGGCCGGCCGGTGCCACACTCAAATTCTCGCGGGGCCTTACCTGCCTCCCCCCGGGACAGGGCTCCAGGCCTGCAGCCCGCCATGTCTGACTTCCCCAACGTGGGGGCCTCCCACGAGGCCTGAGCCTCCCCGATGGGCGCCGCCCCCTGCTCCCTGACACCTGGTCCCATGGACAGCCCAAGGGCTGAGAAGTGCAGGCCCGACTTGGGACTGGCGGGCAACTCTGCCTGCAGCCCCAGTGCAGGATCCACTGGGTGAAGCCAGCTGGGCTCCTGAACTGGATGGGGACTTCCAGAACTTTTATATCTAGCTGGAGGATTGTATGTGCACCAATCAGCACTCTGTATCTAGCTAACCTAGTGGGGACTTGGAGAACTTTTCCCTC
>NC_045438.1:55936577-56042254 GCF_002776525.5 Piliocolobus tephrosceles | reverse complement strand
GGTTTGTGAATACACCAATTGGTACTCTGTATCTAGCTAACTCTGTAACTAACTAACCTAGTGGGGACTTGGAGAACTTTTCTGTCTAGCACTCTGTGTCTAGCTCAAGGATTGTAAATGCACCATTCAGCACCCTGTCAAAAGGGTCTAGTCAGCTCTCTGTAAAGTGGACCAATCAGCTCTCTGTAAAATGGACCAATCTGCAGGATGTGGGTGGAGTCAGATAAGGGAATAAAAGCAGTGGCCACACAATCTGGTCCTCTTCCACAGTCTGGAAGCTTTGTTAGTTGGCTCTTTGCAATAAATCTTGCTGCTGCTCACTCTTTGGGTCCCTGCTGCCTTTATGAGCTGTAATACCGCAAAGGTCTGCAGCTTCACTCCTGAAGCCAAGGAGACCACGAACCCACCGGGAAGAAAGAACAACTCCAGACTCGCTGACCTTTAAGAGCTGTAACACTCACCACGAAGGTCTACAGCTTCACTCCTGACAGTGAGACCACGAACCCACCAGAAGGAAGAAGCTCCAGACACATCTGAATGTCTGAAGGAACAAACTCTGGACACACCATCTTTAATAACTGTAACACACCGCGAGGGTCCATGGCTTCATTCTCTAAGTCAGAGACCAAGAATCCACCAATTCTGGACACAAAACATTATTCCTTTTCCCAATGGTACACAGCCCTTGGGTTGGAGGGTAACAGTGCAGAGATCTACCTATCTTGTGGTTACTCAAGACCATGCATTTGTATGTAAATTCCCCAATAAAATCACTCTATAATGACAAACTGAATTTATTGCCTCATTCTTTGGTTTCTTGGCTCCTCCTGCATGGGGAATTGCTTTGCATATGTGGTTCTTTCGTGGAACCCCTATATTTTGAAATGACTTTTCGTGTTATTCTGATGTGCGTTCCTCGTTAAAGCCCAAGTTCCTAAAACATTTACTTTCTCTTTTCTAGAAAAGAAGCCTTGCCCACCAGCAATTCCCACGTGGGTACTGGGGCAACACCATGATACATATTCAAGATAAAGTACAGGAAAAGCTTTTTGCAGTGGAATAAAACGTTGAAGGAAATTGCTTTCCTTGATAGCAATCAGGTCACCAAAGTGAGATGAATAAAACTTTTTTTTTTGAGAATGCAGGGTAGAATAATATTATTTCCCCTATTTCTAAGAGTTAAACAATTTAGGATTAAAAATTTCAAATATACTAGAGGAGTCCATGAATTTTAACAGTAATGAAAAGGTTATTTAATATTGCAAAATTCTCAGCTTTTAAGGAAAAACATGTTTGACTTGTTAATTTAGGACAAATTTTGGTGAAGTTATTCCAACTTGTATGGCTTAGGAATACCAGTTTGGGGACTTACATTTCCTAACTGCCCAATGAAGTCTGCTCTTTCCTTCCCTAGACTATATGTATGTGCTGGTGCTCTTAATACAACATTTTATACAGCAAATTAGATCACAAGGGCATATGCATTTTTTCTCCGTGTGTGCCTGTGTGTAGCATTTCTGAGTATGTATGAATATGAAGTATGCTTTGATTTTTATGCATTGATTTACATGAATAGGAAAATGTTTGAATTTACAGTAAATGGTTTTGGTCACTTGTCTGATGTTACTGTAACTGAAATAGCTCAAAAGCACAAAAGGTCATGGGAGGCATTTATGTAAAACTTACTAGTGCTGTTTATAAAGGTACCTTGTGTTTTATTACTTTGTTAATGTACCTTTCAGGAAATCCAGTCAGGCCATCATTTCCTTCCATATTTCATCTGTTCCTCATTATAAATGAAAGTGTTTATTGCTAACGCTTTCTCTGAGCCATGTGGGGGCGATAGGGGCAGGATAGACCTCTGTTGCATGTCATTTATTCTTTGGTGTGATAGGCTCACTCAATCTTGAGTGTATTAAGTGTGGTAAGAGTGGGATGAATTTTACATTCTTTATTTTGCCGTGCTCTGAATGTAAGGTGTCATTACATTGTAAGGAATGACAGCCTTCCAAAGAAAAGATTTTACATACTGAGTCACAACTGTATCCACTCACCTATTGTTATTCTGCCTCTCCATGGGTACCACATCTAAACTCTACTCTTGGTTGGGCATGGTGGCTCATGCCTGTAATCCTAGCACTTTGGGAGGCCAAGGCGGGCAGATCGCTTGAGCTCAGGAGTTCGAGACAAACCTGGGCAACATGGCGAAACTCTGTCTCTGCAAAATATACAAAAAATTAGCTAAGCATAGTGGCATGTGCCTGTAGTCGCAGCTACTTGGGAGGCTGAGGCAGGAGGGTTGCTTGAACCTGGGAGGTCATGCCGCTGCACTCCAGCCTGGGTGACAAAGTGAGACCCTGTCTCAAAAAAGCAAAAACAAACCCTTTACTCTTTATGTGAGAATGGGCATTTATCCAGAAATTTGTTACATAGACCTTTAATAAAGGCCTCAGTTATTAAAAAATCTTCCCACTTTTCGTAGAATTCTCTTTATCTCCATTCCACATCAACAACCTGTAGATGTGGTTATACTTGATAAAATCTTGAACTCTGTAATTCCTTTCTCTGACCACCACTTCACTTACAAGCCTCAAGTATGAGGCAGGACTGGATAGACTATGTTGTGGAAATCAATTAAACACTGAAATCTATTTCTCACTCATGTCATGCTCTGGTGCTGGCCAGGCAGCTCTTCCCCAAGTGGGGAGTCAAGAACATATATAGTTAATATAAATGAGTGGTTTCAAGATGTTTCACACTCATGTTTCTACACACAATTTTGCATTTTGCAAGCAGGGAAGGAGGCAACAGGAGGGGAAGAAGAGGATGGAAGCCAATGTTTCTGGGTAATCACAAGAAACCACAGCTGGTGGCTTGTTAAGAAGTTGGGAATGGTTTGCTCCAGAGAAAGTCTATTCCTTGAGGTTCCTTAAGAAATAAATAAAGCTGAGGAATAAGTTTATTTTTATTTTTTTAAGTGGACAGGAAGTAGGATTTATTGGTGGGTATTAGGAGGCGGCGGCACAGTGGAAGCCCTCACGATTAATAATATCCAATTAAACATGAAGTAAGCATGAGTTGCTTTTGTTTGTATAATAAACTATAAAAATAATAAATATAATAATAAATAGTTTTAAAGTTCCAAAGGGCCTTCACATTTCAATTTTTATCCTCACTACAGCCCTGTGAAGTAAGCAGCAGGCATTTTTAACCTTTGTTTTACAGATAAGGAAACTGAGGCTCAGAGAAAAAGTCAACTCAACAATTTCTAAGTGAGATGTTGGGATTAGAGTTTATCTCCTTGGCTTTCACAACTCCATCTTTCCTCCCTACATTCCTTTCACTTTACTGGATTTACCGGTGGTGCAGAGATCGACCCTGGGACTGTTGTACATTCCTTTTTTATCATACAAAGTCAGCCAGACTGATGTCGAGCTCAGCCTGTGCTTTGCAATTCTTCCATCAGACTGAGGCCCTGCAGCCATAGGATGGAGGGGGCATGTCATTCACTCTATTACTATTATTATTATTTTTTCTTTGAGATGGAGTTTCATTCTTGTTGCTCAGGCTGGAGTGCAAAGGCGCCATCTCGGCTCACCAGAAACTCTGCCTCCTGGGTTCAAGCGATTCTCCTGCTTCAGCCTCTCAAGTAACTGGGATTACAGGCATGTGCCACCACAACTGGCTATTTTTGTATTTTTAGTAGAGATGGGGTTCCCCCACATTGGTCAGGCTGGTCTCGAACTCCCAACCTCAGGTGATCCGCCCGCCTCAGCCTCCCAAATTGCTGGGACTACGATTGTGAGCCACCGCACCCAGCCCATTTACTCTATTATTGCATTCATGTCCAGCTAGGTTGGTATGGACTTTAAAGTCTCAGTGTCTCCAACACTGGCAGAATCATGTCAATTTCTCTGGAACCTCTTTAGTAGAGAATTACGATTGAGTGTGTGTGTTCTCGAATCTTCCTTCCCATGAACATGGTCTGCCTTTCTATTTGTAATCTGTTCTCAAATATCTTAGTGTTTTAAGATTTTCCTCATATAGATGTTACACATTTCATCTTTAATTCCTAAGTGCTTTATTTTTGTTTATTTTAAGTAAAACAACTTTTTTATTGCATCTTCTAAATGATTGTTGCTTATATAAATAAAGACTTGATTTCTGCATATTAATTTTTATATCTAGTCAACCCTATTACCTTCTCTTATTTGAAATAACTTTTTAGTTAATTTACTTGGGTTTTATGGGCCAAGAATCATTTAATCTTCAAATAGTGATACTTTTACGTCTGCCATTCAAATTTTTATAACCATTATGTTTTTTCTCTTGTCTAGTTATACTATCTAGCACCTCGAATACTGTACTAAATAAAAATGGTGGTATGGCCAGGCGCGGTGGCTCACACCTGTAATCCCAGCACTTTGGGAAGCCCAGGCGGGTGGATCACAAGGTCAGGAGTTTGAGACCAGCTTGACTAACCTGGTAAAACCCCATCTCTACTAAAAATACAAAAATTAGCCGGGCATGGTGGTGCGTGCCTGTGATCCCAGCTACTCAGGAGGCTGAGGCAGGAGAATCACTTGAACTCGGGAGATGGAAGGTTGCAGTGAGCCAAGATCAGGCCGCTGGACTCCAGCCTGGGTGATAGAGCAAAACTCTATCTCACCAAAAAAAAAAAAAAAAAAAAAAAAAAATGGTGGTAAAGGACAACCTTGTCTTTTTTCCTGTTTTCAGCGGAAATTCTTTTACTGTTTTCCTATGAAGGTTGATCTTGGTTTTTTGGTTGAGCTGGACAGTGTCTTGTTGAGGAAGCATCCACCTAGCCATGTTTATTTTCTACTTTATTAGAATTATGTGTTCCGTGCAGGCAACAAAGGTAAAAATAGACAAGTGGGACTACATCAAACTGAAAAGCTGCTTCTGCACAGCAAAGGGTGTACAGAAGAGTGAATCAGCAGAGTGAAAAGGCAACCTACAGAATGAGAGATAATATTTTCAAGGCGTATATATAACTGATATGAGGTTAATATATAAAATATGTAAAGGACTTGTATAATTCAATGGGGAAAACAACAACAATAACAACAACAACAAACAAATAACCTGACTGAAAAATGAGCAAAGGACCTGAATAGACATTTCTAAAAGGAAGATGTTCAAATGGCGAACCGGTGTATAAAATAATGCTCAACGTTACTAGTCATCAGGAAAATGCAAATAAAAACCACAATGAGATATCACTTCACATTTGTTAGGGAGACTATTATTGAAAAAGAATAAAAGGATCACACGTGTTGGTGAGGATGTGGAGAAACAGGCACCCTTGCATACTGTTGGCAGGAATGTAAAATAGTGAATGTGCCATGAAAACCATATAGATGTTCTTCAAAAAATTAAAAATAGAACTATTATATGATCTAGCAACCTCACCACTGGGTTTTTATCCAAAAGAATTAAAATCAGGATCTTGAAGCGATATTAGCTCTCCCATGTTTATTGCAGCACTGTTTACAATAACGAAGATGTACAAACGACCTTAATGTCTGTTGACGTATGAGTGGATAAAGAAAATGTGGTATGTGCATACAGCGGAGTATTATTCAGCCTTAAAAAAGAAGAAAATCCTGCCGTATGTGACAACACGGATGAACTGTGAGGACATTGTGCCGAGTGAAAGAAGCCAGTCACAGAGGGGCAAATACTGCATGATTCCACTTATCTTAGGTATCTACAATAGTCGAATTCATGGAAGCAGAGAGTAGAATGGTCATCGCCAGTTGCCAGCGGGTAGGGGAAAGGGAAAATGGGAGACTTGCTGTTCAACAGGTGTACATTTCAGTTATGCCAGATGAATGCATTCTAGAGATCTGAACACCATTGTGCCTCTGCTTAACAATATTGTGCACTTAAAGTTTTGTTAGGAGGGTAGATGTCGTGTTAAGTTTTCTTACTAATGTAAAAAAAAACAGTAATAGAACAAAGTGTAGGCACTGAGCGTAGAGTACCACTCAGGCTGGATAGTTGTGTGGAGCAGCACAGCACTCCAGGGGCATTTGGGAAGTTCATGGAGACACAGAAGTACCCTGCACACCCCCTCCAGGCCCTCGTCCCAGTTTTTCATGAGACAATATTTGTGTGAAAATCATATCTGTTACATACTTAATGTAGTCAAGAGACTGAAAAAAATCGTAGCTGCCTTCCTAAACGTAGTAGAAAGATAGTTGCAAAAAGGGCTATAGCCACTTTAAGAAAAGGTAGTTTTCTAATACTATTCCACAGAATTATCATCATCATCATCCTTATGGTCATCATTTCTGTGCCTGTGCCCGTGCCTGTGGGAGATGAGGAATATTTATCTAATTTTTACATTTTTTTTTTTTTTTTTGGAGACGGGGTCTCGCTGTCGTGCCCAGGCTGGAGTGAATGATAGCTCACTGCAGCTTCAACCTGCTGGTCTCAAGAGATTGCCTGCCTCAGCCTCCTGAGTAGCTGGGACTACAGGCACATACCACCATGCCTGGTTAATTTTTCAATTTTTTGATGGGATCTCACTGTGCTGCTTAGGCTGGTCTTAGACTCCTGGGCTCAAGTGATCCTCCCACCTCAGCCTCCCAAAGTGTTGGGATTATAGGTGCATATTAGTCAGGGTTCTCTAGGGTGATGCCACTAATAGGATCTATCTATCTATATATAAAGGGGAGTCTGTTAAGTATTAACTTACAGGATCACATGATCCCACAATAGACTGTCTGCAAGCTTCAGGAGCAAGGGGAGCCAGTTTGAGTCCCAAAACTGAAGAACTTGGAGTCTGATGTTCAAGGGCAGGAAGCGTCCAGCATGGGAGAAAGATGTAGGCTGGGAGGCTAGACCAGTCTCCTCTTTTCACTTTATATGTGCTGGCAGCTGACAAGATGGTGCCCACCAGATTAAGGATGGGTCTGCCTTTCTCAGCCCACTGACTCAAATGTTAATCTCCTTTGGCCACACCCTCACAGACACACCCAGGATCAATATTTTGCATCCTTCAGTCCAATCAAGTTGACACTCAGTGTTAACCCTCACAAGGTGTGAGCCACCAGGCCCAGACAGTTTATCTACTTTCTAAAGCAACAGCAGAAGCAGCAGTTCTGATTCTGGATAAAGTTACAAATTAGGCAAAAAATTGTTTTGTTTTGCTTTGGAGCCCTCTTACCTTCTTAGTCTCGAGGTACTTTCTCCTTCTACCCATCATCACCTCTCTTGTTCTGCTCTCCCTGGAGAATTTGTTTATTTATTTGTTCATTCATGTAACAGACTTTTATTGATTACCTTCTATGCCAGGCATAAGAAATACAAAAATAAATAAGATATAGTCCTCACTTTCCGGGATGGTCTAAAGAAGTGAGATTATGAGAGCAAGCAACACATCTTAAGACAGAAACCTTTACCAAAAGCATTCCATCCTTGAGTGGTTAAAGACCACCAGTATTCTGGATAAAAGTTGAAAATTAATTAATTTCACCACAGAGGCATCCAATTTGCCAGATGGTAAGAGCTGAGGCTGTTAACTCTGGAGTATTTACACTATTACACTCTGAAAAGTAAGGAGGGAAAATAATATGTAACGAATTCCTATTGTCTCACTGATTTCACATATATCCACCCCTGTCCCCCACCCTTTTTCTTTAGACAGAGTCTCACTCTGTCACCCAGGCTGGAGTGCAGTGGCTCCATCTCAGCTCACTGCAACCTCCATCTCCTGGGTTCAAGTGATTCTCATGCCTCAGTCTCCTGAGTAGCTGGGATTATGGCACCTGCCATCACGCCCAGCTAACTTTTGGGGTTTCGCCATGTTGGCCGGGCTGGTCTCGAACTCCTGAGCTCAAGTGATCCACCTGTCTCAGCCTCTCAATGTGCTGGGATTAGAGGTGTGAGCCACCGCACCCAGCCATACATCCACTTTTAACTCATGTGGAGGCAGAGGTTTGCAAATGAAGTGACACGGTCAGCAGAAGAGCTGAGATTTCAACTCAAGTCTGCTGACATCTGAGTCCAAGCTTTTTCTGCTTCATCACGCTGCATATGCAGGAAGAATTCTCTAATTGTAGTGCCTCAAACCCTGAACAGGTCAAGGGCCAACATTTTTGGACAAGAAGCCCTCCCAGTATCATTTTGTCATCAAGGCAGGCAAATGCATATAAGGCTGACTGTGTGTAGTGATGGCTGAACTATCATGTCCTACTCTGCCAAGGAAGCAAACTGGAGGACCAGCCAGTTGAGTGGACAGGCTGAGGGGCATGGCTTTGCATAGACCCTCATTCAACGGGGCTGCAAAGAGGAAGTTAGATGCAGTGACTTTCAATGGTGTCTGCTCAAGTCATCAAACCTCAGTTCTCTATCAGCTCCCACACAACCCATCAGAAGGTCTAAGCTCTTTCAGGGCAGCAGAGATGCTTTGTATTTGGTGTGTACCTGCTTTTGTACCTAACATACTGGTATTTGTGTAATATAGCTCTACAAGAGATTAATAAGTGGGCTTTGTTTTTACAAAAGGCAGGAATTATTTGAATATCAAATTTTAAAACTTCTCAAAAGTCTTTTGGCCAACTCTGGACACGCTATATTCTGTATTCTTCCAGAATATTCTTTGCTGTACTAAACAGTTGGAACTGTTCTTTCATGATTAAGCTGGGTTCTCTCATGTACGGGACCTGGCTCTTCAGCTCCACCCTGAATGTACTGTTGCCGCTGACAGGAAGGGTTGTTGTGATAACAAGGAAATACGTGATTCACAGGAAAATCTCCCTTCATTCCTCACCTACCAATCTTCCGTGGTCATGTGCTTTGAGATCCTTGAACATTAGGGGAGTTTCCAGGATTGTTTTGATTTCTTTTCCCTGAATCTCCCTCCTACCCAGGCTCTCCTCCGCTTTTTCCACCTATTAAAAATCAAAACCAAACAAGAATGACAATAGGACCACACATCACAAAACCAGAAAGTCTTAACGAGCCCACAGTTATCATCTTAAAATCAAACACACACATGCACTCAGTCCATGTAACATTCTTTGAGGCTTCACACATCCTTTGAGACTTCAAAACTTGAGACTAGCAACGTAAATTCCAAAAGCTTCTTTTGGCAAGCAGACACCAAACATGCATTTTCTAGCTCTGAGAGAAAGAAATGAGAAACAGTGTTTTTCTTTTCTGCATTCAGAGTTGCTGAGGCTATTCTTCTCACCCCGGCTCCGATTCCCAGGGCTGGGCCAGGCTTCCAGCTCCTGTGTTGGGCTGGCCTGGCCAGGGCTTTTGGCTATTGTTACAGTCACCTGCTTCTGGACTGTGAAGGTAGCAGTTTGCAGAATGTGATTCAGGCTCCCCTTTCCCAAAGTACTGTTCTTCCTTCTTATCTGTTCCCAAACCAAAACCATTTGCTTCTTGATTAGTGACACAGGTGGAGGCAGAAGGCCCCACAGGTGACAGGTCACGTTTTAATTAGCATACATGATTTTATCAGGCCAGTTGACTGGCAAGTTGATAAATACAGAAAGCAACATCCTGAGGTGTAAAGATAAAAGGTACCATAGAGAAAGTAACAGCAAATGTCAGTTGACTGCAGGCACCTCAATTTGAATCAAAGAAAAGGAAGGGGCCAGACACGGTGGCTCACTCACGCCTGTAATACCAGCAGTTTGGGAGGCCAGCGGGATTGCTCAAGCCCAGGAGAAGTTTGAGGTCAGCCTGGACAACATAGTGAGACTCCATCTCTTAAAAAAAAAAAAAAAAAGCCAGGTGCAGGGGCACCTGCCTGTAGTCTCAGCTACTCTGGAGGCTGAGGTGGGAGGATTGCTTCGCCATATGAGATCAAGACTGTAGTGATTTACAACTGTGCCGTTGCACTCTAGCCTACACGACAGAGACCCTGTCTCAAAAAAAAAAAAAAAAAAAAAAAAAAAACAAGCACCCAGAGGAAGAGAGAGGTGTCTGGAGGAGAGAGAATGAAGCTTACAATTTTGCCTTGGCCTGACCCTCTCCTATAAGTCGTATTGACTAGTGTCTGATTCTCTAAATAGATATGAGGAAAATTAAAAAGAAGAAATAAAAGTCAGAAACTGTAAACCAGTGTCAAAAACAATCTGACTTAAAAAACTGTAAGATACTATAATCTGTGTTGCCTCACAACAAATATCCATAAACAAGTGATCCCTCTAATAAAGTCACTCAACTGTTTAACTGCTTTTTTTTTTTTTTAAGCCGTAATGTCACTTTAGAAACTGACAAGCCTCAGAGCGAGGCAAAGCAACTGTTATTAACATTTCCTAATCCACACATTTATGGTCAATTGATTTTTGACAAAGGTGACAAGAACACACAATGGGGAAAGGATAGTCTGTTCAACAAATGGTGTTGGAATAACTGGATATTCAGAAGCAGAAAAACTAAATTAGACCTTTTTCTCACACCATATACAAAAATTAACTCAAAATGGATTAAAGGCCTAACTGTAAGACCTGAAACTGTAAAACTAGTAGAAGAAACACAGGAGAAAAGTTCCATGACATTGGTCTGACCAATAATTTTTTTGGGTATGACTCCCCAGAAGCACAGGTAACAAAACCAAACGTACACCACTGGGATTGTAATTTAGCTTGTCATCAAACTAAAAAGCTTCTGCACAGCCAAGGACACAATTAAGAATGAAGAGACAACCTACAGAATGGTCGAAAATATTTGAAAAGCATACATGTGATAAGGGGTCAATATGCAAACTATATAAGGAACTCAAACAACAAGAAAACAAATAACCCAATTAAAAGATGGGCAAAACATCTGAATAGACATTTCTTAAAAGAAGATATATGAACTACCAATACGTGTATAGAAAAATGCTCAACATCACTAATCATCAGAGCGATGTGAATTGAAACCACAATGAGATATCACCTCTTACCTGTTAGAACAGGTGTGATCAAAAAGACAAAAGATAACAAGGGTAGAGAGGCTGTGGAGAAAAGGGAACCCTTGTATACTGTTAGTGGGGAGGTAACTTAGTATAGCCATTATGGAAAACAGTATGGAGATTCCTCAAAATTATAATTACCTTAAAAATAGAATGATGATCCAGCAATCCCCCTACTGAGTATGTATGCAAAATAAATGAAATCAGTGTGTTGAAGTGATATCTGTATTCCCATGTTCATTGCAGCACTATTCACAATAGCCAAGATATGGGATCAATCTAAGTGCTCATCAAGGAATAAATCAAATTTTAAAACGTGGTATAGATAGTTGGTATGGTTTGGCTGTGTCCCCACCCAAATCTTGTCTTGAATTGTAGCTCCCACAATTCCCACATGTTAGGGGAAGGACCCGGTGGGAGGTAATTGAATCATGGGGGTGGGTCTTTCCCATGCTGTTCTCATGATAGTGAATAAGTCTCATGAGATCTGACGTTTTTATAAAGGAGAGTTCCCCTGCACCAGTTCTCTTTTGCCTGCCGCCATGGAAGACGTGCTTTACCCTTCCGCCATAGTTGTGAGGCCTCCCCAGTCATGTGGAACTGCGAGTCCATTAAATGTCTTTTTCTTTATAAATTACCCAGTCTCAGGTATGTCTTTATCAGCAGTATGAAAATGGTCTAGTACAATACTACACAATGGAGTACTATTTAGCCTTAAAAAAGAAGGAAATTCTGTTTTTTGCAACAACATGGATGAAACTGGAAGGCATTAAGTGAAATAAACCAGGCACAGAAAGGCAAATATCACACAACCTCACATACACAACACACCTGTTTTTATTGGGTTTTGCTGTATTTTGCTTCACAAATATTGTGGTTTTTACAAATTGATGGTTTGTGGTAACCCTGTGTCAAGCCAGTCTATCAGTGCCATTGTTCCAACAGCCTGTGCTTACTTTGCATCTCTGTGTCATGTTTTGGTGATTCTTGCAATATTTCCAATGTTTTCATTATTATTATATCTGTTCTATGGATCTGTGATCAGTGATCTTTAATGTTTTTACTATTGTAATTATTTTGGGGCTCCATGGACTGCATCCATATAAGACAGTGGATTTAGCTGATAAACGTGTGTGTTCAGCTCCACCAACTAGCATTTCCTCATCTCTCTCTCTCTCCTCGGACCTCCCTGTTTCCCAAGATAACAATATTGAAATTAGGCCAATTAATAACCCTCCAGTGGCCTCTAAGTGTTCAAGTAAAAGGAAGGGTCACATGCCTCTCACTTTAAATCAAAAGCTAAAAATGATTAAGCTTAGTGAGGAAGGCATGTCCAAAGCCGAGATAGGCTGAAAGCTAGGTCTCTTGGTGCCAAACAGTGAGCACCAAGAATGCAAAGTCGTGAATGCAAAGGAAAAGCTCTTGAAGGAAATGCAAAGTCGTGAATGCAAAGGAAAAGCTCTTGAAGGAAATGAAAAGTGCTACTCCAGTGAACACACGAATGATAAGAAAACAAAACAGCCTTATTGCTGTTATGAGAAAAGTTTGAGTGGTCTGGATGGAAGATCAAACCAGCCACCACATTCCCTTACGCCAAATAACTTTTCCATTGATTCTTTCAAATGGGTTCTTCCTGAGTTGGACAGACTGAGTGAATAATAGGACAGAAGAATCAATACTGAATCTGAAAGTTTATAACTGCAGGCGTTAGATGATGGTTAACGAGTTGGTGTCAGAAGTTACAGAGAGAATTTTGGGAGGATTTCCTATGGTATGTTTGTTTAATATGAAAGATGCCTGAACTTTTTTGTAGTATGTGTACATTGACTCTTTCAGAACATTTTCTTTCAAAACTAAGTATAAATTTAGGGCTCATACATTTGAAGGACAGGAATTTCCACCTTTAAAAAGACTACGTGTTACTCAGAGTTTTAAAAATACCGGTTTTGCGTAATAGCTGTTACTTTCCAGGAAAGGACTGGAGAACTTTCTGTGCTCACGGTTGGAACTACCCATTTTATCTATTTTTAGCACAGAAAAGGTTTTAAAAAACATTGTTTTTAGGAACTTGAAATGCCGGGGAAGAAAATTTGGATTTAAAGGACTGACTTCTGGATAATTGCGAGTAGTGGTAATGCCATTTTTCACCTCTTGTACTTCTTGAGCTCAGGTAGGAAGTTGAGGCATTTTGGCATTTAGATGCTTACAAATTGTAACGGTCTAGAAATTTTGTTCAAAATACAAAACAAACATATCATCTTTTCCAAGTGTTGACATTGCCATAGTAATGTCTATTTATTTGTGGTTTTGGAAGAGGGTTTTAATATCCTGTACAACACTTACTGACAGTCCTATCAGACTTGGTAGCAGTTACCAGGAGTAGAATAACTACCAAGATTAGAAATTTGCAGGAAGACAGAGGAACGTACTCTGCATGGCTGTAAGTAGTTGTTTCAGAGTTTAAAACAGTGAAACGAAGTAAAGGCGGTGGTATTTCACAGACATTTCAGACATTAAATGACTTGTAGATTTTTTCGTGTATGTGTGCGTGTGTGTGTGTGTGTGTGTATGTGTGTGTGTGTAACAATCCAGGCTACACAAATAGGTTGTTTCTGGGGGTAATGTGATGTATAAACACAGCCACGGAACTTGTGGCTTCTAATTCTAACAAGATTCTTTATCAGACCCTTTAGAAAGACTTAAGATTTTTCTCATAGATCAAAAACACTTGACTGCTGATTGACATTTCTTCTTTCTAACAGATGGTGTTATCTTGCTGCCAACGATTCCATGGCAAACTCTCCAGATAAGTCCCTTCCTCTAGTTATCAACTTTGCCTGTTCAGTACATCTGGCCCACAAGCCAATTTGATATCATGATGTCTTCAACAAAATCTCTTTAAAAACTCTCTAATAATGCATGTATTTAATTCCTCAATAATTTTCTTTAATTAGCTTTTTCTCTTTATTAAGAGTCAGACATATCATAGGTATATCACTTGCTTCTGGCTTCTGAATATATTTTGTTTGACTTGGCTGTTGTTGGGTTAAATGAAGGTATTCATTAACACAGCCAGATTATGTTGACCTCAAATACCAAAAGGATTTTGAATAATTCTGCTATGTAAAGTTCTAAATATTTAAAATGGAAAAGATAGCTTTATTGTGTGAGACACTTTCAGGAGCTGAGGCCATCTGGTGACCCCTCCAGGTCTCTTTTAGCTTTGTGATTTCTTGACACTGTGATTTTTGAGTTGTATTAGGCCTATTAAAGTTGTCAGACACAAGATATAAATATAGATCTAGCTAACAGCAGTCATTTGCATCTCCTTGGCCAATTTTCTGTTGAATACTGCCACCTTTAACGGAATGGCTTAAAAATTAAATGTACATATAATAATTATACTGGATTATATTAAATAATTAACCAAGTATGTCTTTATAAAGTAATTTTAATTTCCTAACTCATTATCTTTTAACTTTTTACTATGAAAAATTGCAAACATATATAAAAATAGAAGGAATAGTGTAATAGTATATAGGCACCTTGGGTAGGTACCTAGTTGTCAAATTGCTGCACAATTTCATCACCCATCCTCCAGCTTCAATCATTATGAATCTATTGCCATTTTGTTTTATCTATGCCTCCCTACCTCTGACCCCACATTGGTTGTTTTTTATAGCTGTATTGAAGTATAATTTTATTTTATTATTATATTTTTAATAGAGATGGAAGTCTCACTATGTTGCCCAGGCTGGTCTTGAACTCCTGAGTTCAAGCCATTTGCCTGCCTTGGCCTCCCAAAGTTCTGTGACTACAGGTGTGAGCCACTACACCCAGCCTATAATTTTACCTTTCATAAAATTAATCCATTGTGAGTGTATAAGTCAGTTATTTTAGGTTAATTTCTGGAGTTATGAAATGATCACCACAATCTAGCTTTGGAATATTTCCATAACCCCCACAAGATCCCCTGTGTCTGTTTACAGTCAATTCCTACTCCCACACCCAGCTCCAAATAACCACTAATCTACAAATGTATAGACTGCCCCTTTCTGGGCATTTCATGTAAAGGTAATCATAAAGTTTGCCGTCTTTTGCATCTGGCTTCTTTTACTTAGCATAATGTTTTTGGTATAATGTTTACCCATGCTACAGCATGTAGTATTAGTTCATTTCTTTTTATTGTTGAATTGTATTTCTTTATATGGATATATTACATTTTCATTATCCATTCATCAGTTGATTGAATTAGCATCATTTCCAGTCTGGGGCTGTTATGTTATGTATAATGCTGCTGTAACCATTCATGTGAAAGTTCTTTTGTGAACATGTATTTTCATCTCTCTTGGGTAGATACCTAGTTGTGGAATTGCTGAATTGCTTGGTAAAATTATATTTATCCTTTTAGGAAGCTGCCAAACTGTTCTCCAAATGGCTGTACCATTTGTATTCCCAGCGGGAAACACATTCTCACCACCATTTGGTATTATCTGTCTTTTTTAGATAACCGTGCTAATTGGTGCATAGTGTTATCTCATAGTTTCTAATCATCTTTTTAAAACATCTATTACATTTGTTGAATGAGGCTAGTTTTTTCTCTGTCCCAGATGACTTTTCTAATTTCTAGGTATTACAAAAAATCCTGATTTAGTAATTAATGTGCTCACCCCCATGCATTAATGAAAACTTTCAAACTGATTTAAATTTGAGGCGCCTCTGTCTTCTCCCTCTACTCCCTGCCCCCACACACAGCTAAGGCAGGAGCCTGGGGGAAGGCCCGCAGGTGGCTAGGTGTGGCTGGCTTTCCTTTTTTTCCTCCTTCCTCATTTGTTTTTTTTTTTTTGAGACGGAGTCTCGCTCTGTCGCCCAGGCTGGAGTGCAGTGGTGTGATCTTGGCTCCCTGCAACCTCCGCTTCCTGGGGTCAAGCAATTCTCCTGCCTCAACCTCCCAGGTAGCTGGGATAAAAGGTGACTGCCACCACGCCCAGCTAATTTTTGTACTTTTAGTAGAAATGGGGTTTCACTATGTTGGCCAGGCTGGTCTCAAACCCCTGACCTCAGGTGATCCACCTCCCTCGGCCACCCAAAGTACTAGGATAACAGGCATGAGCCACCGTACCCAGCCCCCTCCTTACTCTTAAGCTCTCCCCTTAATTTGCTACTATGAAGGTGAGATAGGGAAGAGGCAGGGAGCAAACAAGTCCTTTCTCATCAGGGACTGTCATGAGGGGCACAGCGTTTCCAGGGCTGTTGGGTTTTAAGGTTGACTCTATATTTACCCTCATTCCATTCTCCTCTCACAAGGCTAGCTGCTTGCTTATTCCCTTGGGGGCTAGAAATCTGATAATTACTTCTTTTCTTTGTGGAGCTATTTTTTGCCCCTGTAATTTACCCTTCTGGGTAGGACCTAAAATAATCCCCTCATATAAGGCCCACATCTATGCCTTAGAAAACATGAACTCATCTTTGCCCTCTAAATTCTGTAACCACTGGTGACCCAACCCCACCATCACTTCTTTAGCTCTTCCATCTTAGCCAGCCATCTCTTCTCTCTCTCTTGAGATTTCTCAGCAGAGATCAGGAAACAGTCACTGACAGCCTAAATCGGGAGATCCCAAGGGGCTTGGGGTGAAGGATGGGCATCTCCAGTGCTGCCACTTGGCAGCTAGGCAGGGGGTAGGGGTGGGCACAGGGAACACCCACATCTGAAATATTCCAGTCTCCTTTCTTTTATATCCTTAGTGAGGTGAGGGATTCAGAGTTATATGCCTCTTTTTGTGAGAAATTCTTTAGGAATTTGCATCTTGTTTGATACTTCACTCTGGCGTATCTATTATATCTTGAGATCGGTCTGGCTGACCTAGCCAAAGATAGGTCCTCTGTGTGTGTGTGTAAAAAAAAAAAAATATATATATATATATATATGTGTGTGTGTGTGTGTGTGTATATGTATAACTATTCCTATTCTATCTTCCTAGAGTTGTAAAACACACTTATTCTGACGGCATAGTAACAATTATTTTTTTCTATGTTGAATATATATCTGCATGTATGGGTATATATACATGCATGTATGTTACATATATTAATATATATGATCTATATGCATATACATATATAAATTCCCCAACAGAGAAAGAATGTTCTTTTTCAGTCAAATAAGGGGCAGTGACTGAAGTCAGAATGACTGTGTTGGATACTTCTAGAAAGATAGAACAGGAAAGAGTGGGTCATGAACGTTGAGTTTGCTGTCTAGTTCTATGTGACTTAGACACACTTCTTAACCTCTCAGGGTCTAGCTTTTTGTTTGTAAAATTGAGGAAATCGTACATTTCTTTTTGGATATTGTAAGGAATTTTTTAAAAAGCACATGAGGCCGGGTGCAGTGGCTCATGCCTATAATTCCAGCACTTTGAGAGGCTGGGGTGGGTGGAGCACCTGAAAACAGGAGTTTGAGACCAGCCTGGCCAACATGGCAAAACCCAAACCCATCTCTACTAAAAATATAAAAATTAGCTGAGTGTGGTGGTGCATACCTGTAATCCCAGCTACTTGGGAGGCTGAGGCAGGAGAATCACTTGAACCCAGGAGACAGGTTGCCATGAGCCAAGATTGTGCCACTGCACTCCAGCACACGACTCCGTCTCAAAAAAAAAAAAAAAAAAAGATAAAAAAAAGCACGTGAAGACTACTCAGCCCAGTGCCTGGCATGTAGTATCTGCTTCAATTACTGTGAATTACAAAGTCTGATGACTGCATTAGTCGGCCAGGGCTGCCATATGAAGGACTAAAGTCTGAATGGCTGAAACAACCAACATTTATTTCCTGAGAGTCCTGGAGGCTAGAAGCCCCCACCTCACTAAGGATATAAAAGGATAGGAAGAAAGCAGACTCAATGATCTTAGATATGGATATTCCATGTGCCTCCCCACACCCCGCTGAGTGGAAGCCTTGGAGATGCCTGTCCCTCTCGCCAAGCCTCCTAAGGCGGGGCCTCAGTGGGGTCTCTCAGTTTGGGCTGTCAGCCGACTGCTTGTTCTGTGATTCTCAGTTGAGAAATCTAAAGTGTAAAGAGAGAGAAGAGATGCCTGGCTTATGGATGGAAGAGCCAGAACAGATGAATTTTGGGGGAATACAATTCAGCCCATAACAATGATTAAAAAGGAAGAAACAAATCTGTCGTTGTTCATGGACTACATGGTTGTTTAATAACAGAGCAAAAGGCTCTGTGGTTAAGCTATTAGGATTAATAAACAAATGTATTGAGTTGCTGTATATAAAGTCAATATACAAAAATCATTTATATTTCTATAAAACAGCAAAAAACACAACTAGAAAATAGAAATAAAAAATATGATTTACATTAGCATAGAAACCACCAAATGCCTTGTAATAAATTTAATAAATGAAATACAAGGTTTCTCACCAAAAGAAAATTTATTTATAGAATTGAGAGAAATGAAAGAAGATCTAATACATCCTGTTAATGGATGAGAAGACTCAAAATTGCTGAAATATCAGTTCTTCCAAATAGACTTAGAGAGCAAATAACATCCTAATAAAAATCCCTGCAGGTTTAATTTTGTGGAAATTGAGTTGATCTTAAAATTGATACAAAAATTCAAGGGGGAAAAATAGCCAGGGCCATCTTAAAGAAGAACAAAGTTGCAAACTTCCACTGCCAGATATCATGACTGTAAAGTTATAGTAACTAAGGCAGTATGGTATTGATACTGTGTTAAGATTTCCTAAGGCGAAGATCGGGATTCCTCAGGTTGGGTAATTCACTAGGAATACTCACTATTTAGTTGTATTCGTGGTTATGACTTACCACAGCAAAAGGACACAAAGCAAAAGTTTGTATTCCAGTGAAGGGATACAAAATAAAAGGACACCAAGAGCAAAGGGCAAATGTGCATGGGGTGCTGTTTGCAGGAAACTATGAAAAACTTCCAAGAATTCTCTTCAGTGGATGCTCTGGGGGTCACACAGGATGTGTTTAATTCTCCCGGCAAGTTACGACACTGAATGTGAAATGATGTTGCCTATCAGGGAGGCTCATCAGAGACTCAGTGCCCAGGGTTGTTGTTATTGTTGTTTGTTGTTCTTTTTGTTTGTTTGTTTGTTTTTGTTTTTGAGACAGAGTCTCCTTCTGTCACCCAGGCTGGAGTGCAGTGGCACGATCTCGACTCACTGCAATCTCTGTCTCCTGGGTACAAGCGATTCTCCTGCCTCAGCCTCCCAAGCAGCTGGAACTACAGGTGCCCACCACTATGTCCAGCTAATTTTCGTATTTTTAGTAGAGACAGGGTTTCACCATGTTGGCCAGGCTGGTCTCAAACTTTTGGCCTTAAGTGATCCTCCCACCTCGGCTTCCCAAAGTGCTGGGATTACAGGCGTGAGTCACCACGCCTGGACCCAGGATTCTTCTTAAGGACTTTTCATGCACCTAAGTTCCAGACTCTCAGAAGGAAAGCAAGTGTTCGGCAAAAACTGTATTGTTTGTAAAAACACTTCAGGCGGAGTGAGCCAAACTTATCCATTCTGAGAATGGGGGGAACCCTCCGCAAATACAAGTTCCCAGATTCTAGCCAAAGGCCAACCTTCCATGCAGGCCTATCAATGGGTAGCTTTCTCAGGCCAGCTTTGTTAACTCTTTTATGAGCAGGTGCAAAGATGGAAAAGTAGAGCAATAAAACAAAGAGTCCAGAAACAGTTCTATACATATATGGTCACCTGATGTATGACAAAGGTCATTCTGATACAGTGAGGAAAATATGCTATTTTAAATAAATGATGCTGGATCATTTGAGGATCTACATGAAAAAAGGAAATCTTGCCACTTACTTTGCATGAGACCCAAATATCAACTTCAGATGGGTTAAGAAAATAAAGTTTGAAGAAAACAACATGCAAATATCTTTACGACTTTGTAGGAAGGTGTGCTTAAAAGTGCAGAAAAAGCTCTAACCATAAAGGAAAAGATAGATACATTGGACATGATTAGAGTTGAGACCTTATCAAAACATACCATTATGAGAATAAAGAAATCAGCGGTGGAATGGGAGAATGTAAGTATCATCTATAAAAGATTGAAGGTAGAATATGTAAAGAACTCCCATAAAGCAAAAGCAAAAGAAAGACAATTTTTTTTTTTTTTTTTTTTTTTTTGAGACGGAGTCTTGCTCTGTCGCCCAGGCTGGAGTGCGGTGGCGGGATCTCAGCTCACTGCAAGCTCCGCCTCCCGGGTTCACGCCATTCTCCTGGCTCAGCCTCCCGAGTAGCTGGGACTACAGGCGCCCGACACCTCGCCCCGCTAGTTTTTTGTATTTTTTAGTAGAGACGGGGTTTCACCGTGTTAGCCAGGATGGTCTGGATCTCCTGACCTCGTGATCCGCCTGTCTCGGCCTCCCAAAGTGCTGGGATTACAGGCTTGAGCCACCGCGCCCGGCGACAATGTAATTTTTTAAAGTGGACAAAAGACTTAACCAGGCAAGCCTCTAACAAAAGAGGATATCCATGTGGTCAACAAACATACGGAAAAGTGATTCTATTGCGTTTCCTATGCGGTTGTAACAAGTTACCACAAACTTAGCAGAATATTCCCAATAGAAATGTGCACCAGCGTCCACCAAGGGGCATGTTCTTGAGTATACACCGTGGCCCTATGTATAATAACTCCCAACTAGAAACTGTCCAAATGAATACATTGTCAGTACAGTAAATAAATAAATAATAAATAAATAAATAAATAATACATAAATTGTGGCACATTCATACAATGGAATACTAAGCAGTAATAAGAATTAAGGAATTGCCACTATTATATGGATAAATCTCCCGGATACAGTCATGTGTCAATAAATGATGGGACTGTTTTCTTTTCCTTTTCTTTTTTTTTTTTGAGATGGCGTCTCACTCTGTCACTCAGGCTGGAGTACAGTGGCACGATCTCAGCTCACTACAACCTCTGCCTTCCGGGTTCAAGCGATTCTCCTGCCTCAGTCTCCTGAGTGGCTGGGATTACAGGTGCCCACCACTACACCTGGTTGATTTTTGTATTTTTAGTAGAGACAGGGTTTCACCATGTTGGTCAGGCTGGTCTCAAACTCCTGAGCTCATGATCCACCTGCGATGAGGCTATATTCTGAAAAATGCATTGTTAGGCAATTTAATCATATGAAAATCCTGGAGTGTACTTAAACCTAGATCATATAGCCTACTATACATCTCGGCTATATAGTAGAGCCTAGTGCTCCTAGGCACAAATCTGTACATCAGGTTACTGTAGTGAATACTGTAGGTAAGTATAACACAATGGTAAGTATTTGTGTTTCTAAACATAGAAAAATACAACAAAAATAGGGTATAAAAGATTTAAAAAATGGTACATTTGTATAGAGGACTTACCATGAATGGAGCTTGCAGGATTGGGGGTTGCTCTGGATGAATCAGGGAGTGAGCAGTGAGTGAATGTGAAAGCCCATGATGTGACTGCAGGTTTGGACTATAGACTTTATGAACCCTGTACACTTAGGGTCCACTAAATTTATACAATTTTTCTCCCTTCAATAATACATTAATTCTAACTTACTGTAACTTTTTTACTTTATAAATATTTAAATGAAAAAAATTTTGACGCTTTTTGTTTGTTTGTTTTGAGATGGAGTCTCACTCTGTGCAGTGGCATGATCTTGGCTCACTGCAATCTCCACCTCCCCGGTTCAAGCGATTCTCGTGCCTCAGTCTCCCGAGTAGCTGGGGCTAGAAGCTTGCACCACCACGCCAGGCTAATTTTTATATTTTAGTAGAGACGGGGATTCGCCATGTTGGCCAGGCTGGACTCAAACTCCTGGCCTCAAGTGAACCACCTGCCCAGGCCTCCCACAGTGCTGGGATTACAGGTGCGAGCCAGTGCACCTGGCCAACTCTTTTGTAACAACGCTTAGCTTAAAACACAAACCCATTGTACAGCTGTACAAAATATTTTCTTTCTTTATATTTGTACTCTATAAGCTTTTTCTATTTAATTTTTTAAAATTTTTGGTTTTTTACTTTTTAAACTTTTCTGTTTTAAAAACTAAGACACAAACACACACATTAGATTAGGCCTATGTAGGGTCAGGATCATCCACATCATTGTCTTCCACTTCCACATCTGGTCCCACTGGAGGGTCTTCAGGGGAGCTGTCATTTCCTGTGATCACAATGCCTTCTTTTGGAAGCCTCCTGAAGGACTTGCCTGAGGTTATTGTACAGTCACCTTCTTTTTTCTTTTTTTTTTTCTAAATACGTAGAAGGAGTGCAGTCTAAAACGACAATAAAAAGTATAGTCTAAGCCAGGCGCAGTGGCTCAGGCCTGTAATCCCAGCACTTTGGGAGGCCGATGGGGGCAGATCATGAGATCAGAAGATCGAGACTATCTTGACTAACACGGTGAAACCCCATCTCTACTAAAAATACAAAAAACTAGCCAGACATAGTGGCATGCGCTTGTAGTTCCAGCTACCTGGGGGGCTGAGGCAGGAGAATCGCTTGAACCTGGGATGTGGAGGTTGCAGTGAGCTGAGATTGCACCACTGTACTCCAACCTGGGCGACAGAGTGAGACCCCATCTCAAAAAAAATGAAAAAAAGGTATAGTAAGTACATAAACTAGTCGCATAGTCATTTATTATCATTATAAAGTACTCTGTACTGTTGTATGTGCTATCCTTTATACAACTGGCAGCAGAGTAAGTTTGTTTATACCAGTGTCACCACAAACATGTGAGTAACTTTTTGCATTATGATATTATGATGTCAGCCGGGCACGGTGGCTCAAGCCTGTAATCCCAGCACTTTGGGAGGCCAGGACGGGCGATCACGAGCTCAGGAGATCGAGACCATCCTGGCTAACACGGTGAAACCCTGTCTCTACTAAAAATACAAAAACTAGCTGGGCGAGGTGGCGGGCGCCTGTAGTCTCAGCTACTCGGGAGGCTGAGGCAGGAGAATGGCGTAAACCCGGGAGGTGGAGCTTGCAGTGAGCTGAGATCCGGCCACTGCACTCCAGTCTGGGCGACAGAGCAAGACTCCGCCTCAAAAAAAAAAAAAAAAATGATATTATGATGTCACAAAGTGATAGAAAATTTTCAGCTTAATTATAATCTTATGGGACCATGGTCATACATGTCATCTGTTGCTGACCAAAATGTTGTTATGCGGTGCATGACTGAAGCATGAAGTAAAAGCACTCAGACACACAAAAGAATATACTGCAGTTATATAACTTTCAAAAGCAGGCAAATTTAGTATATGGTATCTGAGGTCAGAAAAGTGGAGCCTTGGGAGGCAGTAATGAAAAGGAGGGAGCAAAGAATATGTGGCACATATACACCATGGAATACTATGCAGACATAAAAAAGGATGAGTTCATGTCCTTTGCAGGGACATGGATGACACTGGAAACCATCATTCTCAGCAAACAAACACAGGAACAGAAAACCAAACACCGCATATTCTCACTCATAAGTGGGAGTTGATCAATGAGAACACATGGACACAGGGAGGGGAACATCACATACTGGGGCCTGTCGGGGGGTGGGGGGCTAGGGGAGGGATAGCATTAGGAGAAATACCTAATGTAGATGACGGGTTGATGAGTGCAGCAAACCACCATGGCATGTGTATACCTATGTAACAAACCTGCATGTTGTGCACTTATACCCCAGAACTTAAAGTATAATAAAAATATAAAAAAAAAAAAGAAAAGGAGGGAGCAATGGGGAGTTTTGGCAGTGCTGGTGATGTCCTACATCTTGATTTGGGTCTGGTTACACAAGTGTGTTCATTCTAAAAAATTCATCAAGTTCGCTCAGGAATTGTGCAGTTTTTACATGAATGCAATACTTCAGTAAGAAGATGTTTACTTACAAAACACATCATAAGTAATTAAATATGCATAAAGTCTTTTTGAGAAATCTTTGAAAGTGAAGCAAGTCGTTATCAAGTAAACGTTTCCCCTTCCAACCCCACCCTGAAGTTTCTTACTTGAAGAAAAAAAATTATTTCCTTTTCAGAATCCTCATACTCTCCAGTTGAAGGCTGAGTCCAATTTTAAGTTTGCAGAGTAGCTGGAAAGTTGAGAATATCCTTTCAGGAAATGGGTCCTGAATTGTTTGAATGTGTTTCACAGGTTATAAAAACAGTCTTGGTGGGAATTTTAGCTTCAGCATTTAGTCTACTGCCAATTGCACTTGACTTAGAAACTCCAGTGACTAATCATCTCAGGTCCTGACAATGAGAATTAAGATGAGTTTGGACGTTCAGACAGAAAAGGGATCAGTTACTAGTAAGCCAATTTCTCTTTGCTGTGGCTTTTCAATAATGCAGACATGCCCAGGGGGCTCCCTTCATGTGTGAATGAAGATATTCTCTAATTACAAGGTTCCACACAACACTTGAAAGTTCCTTTTTATCTCCCTGCACTTATTTGTTTTCTTGTTTATTTATTTATAAATATACCTTAAGAAATCCTATAGTGAAAGATAGAAAAAAAAAACAAAAGGCCAAGTTCCTTTCTTTTGGAATCACAGAATCTAAATTTATGGAAACATTAAGAATCATTTAGCTGGCTGGGCGCGGTGGCTCACGCCTGTAGTCCCAGCACTTTGAGAGGCCGAGGTGGGCAGATCATGAGGTCAGGAGATTGAGACCATCCTGGCTAACATGGTGAAACCTCGTCTCTACTAAAAAATACAAAAAAAAAAAAGTAGCCGAGCATGATGGTGGGTGCCTATAGTCCCAGCTACTCGGGAGTCTGAGGCAGGAGAATGGCGTGAACCCGGGAGGCAGAGCTTTCAGTGAGCCGAGATTGTGCCACTGCACTCCAGCCTGGGCAACAGAGCAAGACTTGGAAAAAAAAAAAAAATAATTTAGCCAGCCATGTCCATGCCTCCAGAGTGTTGGGGGAACCATATTTCTTTCTTTTCTTTTCTTTTTTTCTTTTTGACACGGGGTCTTGCCCTGTTGCCCAGGCTAGAGTGCAGTGATGCAATCAGAGCTTACTACAGCCTTGGCCTCTAGAGCCCAAGTAGTTCTCCCACCTCAGCTTCCCGAGTAGCTGGGACTCTGGGTGTGCACTACCATGCTCGGCTATTTTATTTTTTGTAGAGATAGGGTTTCACTATGTTGCCCAGGCTGGTCTCGAACTCCTGGGCTGAAGCAATCCTACCTCTCGGCTTCCCAAAGTGCTGGGATTACAGCCATGAGCCACGCACTTGGCCTGGAACCATATTTCTAAATCTTCGTGTTTGCAATATAAGAAAACTTCCATTTCAGTTTCTTAAAGAGAAGATTAGAAACATTAGGAGGATAACGTGTGCCCTTCTCTCATTCACCTTCACCTGGTGCCTTATCTGTTTGGTGAGACTGGGAGAAGCACTGAGTGCTCAACAGCGTGGTTCCCTGTCTCTGGAAGCAGTGTATGCCGAGGCCGCATGCCTTTGCCGCTGGTGTGGTGAAGCGCTTCCTGACAAGGGTGCTGTCTCTGCAGGGAGGTGGGTTTACAAGTGTGTGAACGGAAACTCATGGCCATAGGTACTTGAAGATGGACTGGGGCTACAGATCCAAGATGCCTTCTCCAATCTGCTGTTGTCTGTAATACAGCATCCATTTTAATCTCTTTCCTCCTGATTTTGTGTCTCATTCTCGACTGGGCTCATTCCACTTCGATTTCAGATGGCCGTACAATGCCCAGCCACTGGAATATGCTGCTCCTTCTATGAGGCTCAGGAAGCGTGTATGTATTGCCCTGCACAGTGAACAGATTACACTGCTAGAAAGAAAAAACTTGCTAAGTATTAGGGAGGAGAAAAAGGAGAGCAAAAAATATACAAAGAAAAACAAGAAAAATAAAGTAGTTTGTTTCAGTTCCAGCTGCTATAACAAAGTACCATAGCCTGGGTAGTTTTCAACAACGAACTTTATTCTCTTACAGTTCTAGAGGCTGGGAAGTCTGAGATCAGGGTGTCAGCACGGATGAGTTCTGATGAGCATCCTATTCTGGATTATAGACTGCCAACTGCTCATTAGATCATCTTTTATAAGGGAACTAATTCCATTTATGAGGCTCCACCCTTATGACCTAATCACTTCCTTTTCTTTTCCTTCTTTTTCTTTTTTTTTTTGAGATGGAGTCTCACTCTGTCACCCAGGCTGGAGTGCAGTGGTGCAATCTTGGCTCACTGTGACCTCTGCCTCCTGGGTTCAAGCGATTCTCCTGCCTCAGCTTCCCGAGTAGCTGGGACTCCAGGCGCCCTCCACCAGGACTGGCTAATTTTTCTATTTTTAGTAGAGACAGGGTTTTACCATGTTGGCCAGGCTGGTCTCGAACTCCTGATCTCAGGTGATCTGCCCGCGTCAGCCTCCCAATGTGCTGGGATTACAGGCGTGAGCCACCACACCCGGCCTGATTTAATACTTTTCTAAAGGGCTCACTCCTAATGCCATCACATTGGCGGCTGCGGTTTCAACTTATGAATCTCCAGGGGTGGACACAACATTCAGACCAGAATAAACATTGAAATGCTGGATTCAGGCATTCAGCTGCCTGAAGTTCTCATTAGTAGTACTGCTGTCCAAAAAGTCTACAAGAAAGGTGGCTTTATTATTTTTTTTCTGATGATACAAGTAATACTCACAAAGAACACTTGAGCAAGAGAACAGTATAAAGAAACAACTGAAAATGCACCTCAAATCTCCTCAATAGGGTGCCCACTAAATGTTTTGTGAAGGATTCTTCAGAGAAGGGACTTGAGAAAGTCTTCCAGAGTCCTGGAAATACACTGTATTTTTATCTTGTTGGCAATCACATGGGCATATACAAAGTAAAATGTATCAAGCTGAACACTTGAGATCGGTGCGCTTTACTGCATTTATTTTAGTATTAATTTAAAAAGACTCCAGATATTTCACTCTCTATGTACAGGAATATAATTAAATTATCCATACTGTTTTGTTAAGTGTTTCCCAAGGAATCCTACATTACGGAACTTTTCCTTAGTAGTACCTTTACTCATATATCTTTGCCTTAGATAGGGATATCTGGTGGCAAGTTTCAGAATCTTACTGCAGCTATGCTATATGGTCTGAATTTTTGTGTCTTCCCATCCCCCAAAAATTCATGTTGAAGTCCCACACCCCAAGGTGATGATATTAAGAGGTGGGGCCTTTAGAGAGGTAATTAGATCAAGGGGCCAGAGACCTCACAAATGGGAGTTTTTAGGGTCCTTATAAAAGAAACTCAGGTGGTCAGGCGTGGTGGCTCATGCCTATAATCCAAGCACTTTGGGAGGCCGAGGCAGGTGGATCACCTGAGGTCAGGAGTTTGAGACCAGCCTGGTTGGCATGGTGAAACCCCATCCCTGCTTAAAATACAAAAAAGTAGCCGGGCTTGGTGGCGGGTGCCTGTAATTCCAGCTACTTGGGAGGCTGAGGCAGGAGAACTGCTTGAACCTGGGAGGTGGAGGTTGCAGTGAGCCGAGGTCGCGCTGTCGCACTCCAGTCTGGGCAACAAGAATGAAACTCTGTCTCAAAAAACAAACAAAAAAGAAAACTGAAGGAACCCGTGTGCCCCTTCCACCATGTGAGGACTCAGTGAGAAGGCACCATTTTATTTATTTATTTGAGACAGAGTCTGGCTCAGTCGCCCAGGCTGGAGTGCAATGGTGCCAGCTTAGCTCACTGCAACCACCGCCTCCCCGATTCAAGCAATTCTCCTGCCTCAGCCTCCCACATAGCTGAGATTACAGGTGCTCACCACCACTCCCAGCTATTTTTTTTGTATTTTTAGTAGAAACAGGGTTTCACCATGTTAGCCAGGCAGGTCTCGAACTCCTGACCTCAAGTGATCCATCCAGCTCAGCCTCCCAAAGTGCTGGGATTACAGGTGTGAGCCACTGTGCTGGGCCGAGAAGGCACCATTTATGAGAAAGTCGGCCCTCACCAACACCAAGTCTGCTGGTTCATTGATCTTCAACTCACCAGCCTCCAGAACTGTAAGAAATAAATTTGTGTTGTTTTTTGTATATACCCACTCTATAGTATTTTGTTGTAATGGCCCCAACAAACTAATACGAGCTAGTTTAAGCAAACAGAGGAATTAATCTAACAGGCCTTCTCACAGCATGTTAGCCTAATTTTATTTCTTATTTTTCAATTTCTTTATTATCTTTTAACAGATCTTCTGAGCCTTCTCCAATTTATTTTTGAGGAAAATTAGGATTTCTTGATGATCTCAGGGTAGCTTCATGGTTTCCATCAGGCTGTTTTCTCACTGAAGGGGTCATTTAATTAACCCATGGAGTTCATTGTGTGCACAGTCTGTACTGCACAATATGGCTATGCCTGCAAAGTGCAAAGCAGGAGGATAAATATCAGAAAAGGTGACTTGTGTCTTACCAACACATCAAAATTGTTTGTCTAATTATGTGGGCAAATGGCAAAAATACCTTTTGTTTCTGTCATTGAAATTCATCCAGTGAATATTGGATTGAAAATCTAATATGTGTGACATTGTGTTGGATTCTGGGGATACAACAATGAATGTGGCGTTTACACTGATCCTCAGTGAGCAGTGTAAAGTGGAATGCAGAGTCTAGTGTAAAGTGGAATGCCCCTGTTGAAATAAGTCCCCAAGTTGGCTATTTCTTGAGTTTCTGCTTGGCCATGGGTGAGGGCTGCATCAGTGTAATCTCACTGACCATAGTGGTAGATGTCAAAAAGGAGGGACATGAGTGGAGGTAGAATGAGCGCAGGAAGGTAGAGGTCTGGAAACCAAGGGAGACATTTGGAGGTTGGCATAAGGTTTCATGGGCCAGTAGCAGATCATGAAACCAAGCATTGATGCCAGAAATCTGAGACTTGGGTAAGAAAAAGAAGTGAATCTGGGGTATAAGGTGATAGGGAATTAAAGTTCTAAAAGAGAGTATGAAGGGTATAGAGGAGTAGGAATGAAGCCAAGGTAACTGCTGGCATCTGAGATAAGAGTGTCAGCATGGCTGGGCTCTGGTGAGGGCCCTCTTCTGGTTTACAGACTGCAACTGCTCATTAAATGATCTTTTATAAGGGCACTAATCCCATTCATGAGGGTTCAACACTTATCACCTCATCACTTCCAAAAACTCCACCTGCTAATGCCATTACATCAGGGGTTAGTATTTCAATATATGATATTGAGGCTGAATACATTAGGCTTAATGGCCAGGGGAATAAAAGAGAGAATGGACACTAAAGATGAAAAAATTATGCATAGTAAATGTGGTGGTACTTCTGGAACCAACAAGAACCTGGTTAGGCCTAGCTGCATCATAACAGCAGACCAAGATAAACTGTATTTGATTGTTTTACGTACCACATCTATTGGGATGAAAAAAAAGATAGAAGGTTTAGTTGCTGGGTACTGGGTACATAAACAAGGTTAGTCATCCCTTACAAACAAAATATTGTATCTTCTGGCATTTTTCCCAGGCACCCACTCCTGTCCACTTAGGTTACGTCTTGAATAGAAATGACAAGAAACTTGAGTTTTTTCATGATCAGGGTATAATTGTTACTGAAGATGCATTAAATATGCAACATAAGGCCGGGCGGGGTGGCTCACACCTATAATCCTAGCACTTTGGGAGGCCGAGGTGGGGGGATGACTTGAGGTCAGGAGTTTGAGACCAGCCTGGCCAAGATGGTGAAACCCCATCTCTACAAAAAATACAAAAATTAGCTGGGTACGGTAGAAGGTGCCTATGATCCCAGCTACTTGGGAGGCTGAAGTTTGAGAATCACTTGAACTTGGGAGGTGGAGGTTGCAGTGAGCCAAGATTGTGCCACTGCACTGCACTCCAACCTGGGCTACAGAGTGAGACTCTGACTCAAAACAAACAAACAAACAAAAACCATAAAATACATCCAAGTATAACTCAGAGTTAATGGCAGTTGGTGGGTGGTCTGGTTTGTTAATTGTTGTAGAATAAGTCTGTTACTGTCAACATGAAAAATGTGAAAACCAAACAAAAACTGTGGTCCAAAATAGGATACTAAATGCTGATCATTAAGAATGAGAAAGAGTATTTGAAGAAGTGAAACACAGGTTGATTACTCTCTGGTGATCGTTCATGTTTAGTATAATGGTCATGGACTCTCTTCTCCTAACCCCTAAGCTGACATCTAAGCCAAATACCCAGCATGAAAGAGATGCTAACAAGCTGTGTTGAGCTTGATCCCAGTGGAAATTTCATTTCTATTGTTTCCTAGAATAAGTAGATTTATCTTGGCTTCCATTGTTCAAGGAAATGCTTTGATTCCTGCATTCTTTCCAGCCAAAGGCACAGGGAAGAATTCCAGAGTAGGAAGCAAGCTGTGTGTGTGTCTCTGCTGCAGACTTGGACACGTGTTAGGAATTTTCAATTCAGAACTGATGTGGGAAAGTGGAAGACATCTTACTATGAAACAAGCAAGTAAAACCCAGAAGCCCGCTTCTCTAGCCGGTTCAGTAAGGGCCAGTGATACTGAAGTTTTAACTCTGTTGCTTTCGGTGTGTTCCATAGATGAAACACATGCATTTTAATTAAATTTCTCATTCACAATATCTTATCAGCGAGAGATACAGAGAAAGAGATAAAGAATGATTGATAGATAATTGGATAGACAGAAATAGAAAGGTTTCTATTGTATTTCTATTACTGTACTTCTGATGAAGTAATTTTGATATTATTAAACATGGATACTTCCTAATATTTTCTTTGTAGTCAATTTGTTATCACCATATATATAGTAGGTGGTCGTATCCAGTGCTTTAGGTACATAAGAATGAAATCATACTCACTGGAAAAATACTTGACCAAAACACAGGAAAAATAAAGACTTCATTCTATACTTGGGAACATGCTGGAAGATTACTGGTGGTTGGGGTGTCCTTGCCTGCCATTAAAGTGCTTGAAAGATCCATGGTCATGAAATATGCATGTTAAGAACCCCAGTTGCAAAGAAGTAGAAAAAGAAGACAGAAAGTGAGCTGCACGTGGTGGCTTGCTCCTGTAATCCCAGCACTTTGGGAGGCCGAGGCAAGAGGACTGCTTGAGGCTAGCAGTTTTGAGACTAGCCTGGGCAACACAGTGAGATCCTGTTTCTACAAACAAATACAAAAAATTAGCTGAGCATGGTGGTGTGTGCCTGTGGTCCTTCCTAGCTACCAGGGAAGCTGAGGCAGGAGGATCACAGGAGCCCAGGAGTTTGAGGTTTCAGTGAGCTGTGATCATGCCACTGCACTCCAGCCTGGGCAACAGATCCTGTCTCAAAAAAGAAAAACAAAAAAATTAAAAGGAAAGGAAGAGGCTGAGCTCGGTGGCTCACGCCTGTAATCCCAGCACTTTGGGAGACCAAGGTGGGCAGATCACCTGAGGTCAGGAGTTCGAGACCAGCCTGCCTAACACGGTGAAACCCCGTTTCTACTAAAAATACAAAAAACTAGCTGGGCGTGGTGGTACACGCCTGTAATCCCGGCTACTTGGGAGGCTGAGGCTGGATAATCACTTAAACCCAGGGCACAGAGGTTGCAGTGAGCTAAGATCGCGCCATTGCACTCCAGCTTGGGCAACAAGAGCAAAACTCCATCTCAAAAAACAAACAAACAAAAACAAAACAAAACAAAACAAAAAAAAAAAAAAGAAAAGAAGAAAAGGAAGAAAGAGAAAGAGAAAGAAATAATTAATTCTCATTAGCGGAATTCCTGACACAGACACCTCTGGGCTTTTCAATGCCAACTCAGATGTCGCCTTCCCCACCAGGCTTTCTACTCTGTCTCTAGCTCCTTTGTGTGTCTGCTGCATTTACAGTTAGGGCCAAGAAAATTAATAGGTCGGGTGAAGTGGCTCATGCCTGTAATCCCAGCACTTTGGGAGGCCGAGGCAGGTAGATGACTTGAGCCCAGGAGATCGAGACTAAAATGTGCCTGGGCAACATGAGAAAACCCCATTTCTACAAAAAAATACCAAAGAGTTAGCTGGGTGTGGTAGAGCGTGCCTGTGGTCCCAGCTTCTTGGGAGGCTGAGGTGGGAGGATTGCTTGAGCTCAGGAGGCTGAGGCTGCAGTGAACTGTGATCCCACCACTGCACTCCACCTGGGTGACAGAGTGAGACCCTGTCTCCAGAAAAAAGAAAAGAAAAGAAAAGAAAAGAAAATTAGCATATGGTGGGCTTCTAATGTATAATATCTGGTACCTTCTATGTCTCATAGACTGTCGCTTCATAATGGCAAAAAATTCTTCTTGTTTATCACAGTACCTTGTAATAATATGTCAGCAATAAGTACTTAAATGATCTACAACTTTTGAAAAGTGACACTTTATTTTTCTTGCTCCCCAGTCATGCAGTTCCCCTCTTCAGAGGCAACTATGACCAGTTTCTTGTGTATCCCTCCAGAGATATGGTTGGCATTTTCAAATAATCACATATGTAATTCTTCTCCGTTATTTCAACTTAAATAATGGTGTTGTTCTGCATTTTACTTTTTTTCCTTCTGAAAATATTCCTTCTTCTTCTTTTTTTTTTTTTTTTTTTTGAGACGGAGTCTTGCGCTGTCACTCAGGCTGGTGTGCAGTGGCTGGATCTCAGCTCACTGCAAGCTCCGCCTCCCGAGTTTATGCCATTCTCCTGCCTCAGCCTCCCGAGTAGCTGGGACTACAGGTGCCCGCCACCTCGCCCGGCTAGTTTTTTGTATTTTTTAGTAGAGACGGGGTTTCACCATGTTAGCCAGGATGGTCTCGATCTCCTGACCTCGTGATCCGCCCGTCTTGGCCTCCCAAAGTGCTGGGATTACAGGCTTGAGACACCATGCCCGGCCTCTTTTTTCTTTTTTTTTTCTGTTTTTGAGACAAGGTCTAGTTCTGTCACCCAGGCTGGAGGGTAGTGTTGTGGTCACAGCTCACTGCAGCCTCAACTTCCTGGGGTCAGGTGATCCTCCCATCTCAGCCTCCAGAGTAGCTTGGACTACAGGTACATGCCACCAAGACTGGCTAATTTTTAAATTTTTTGTAGAGACAGACTCTCACTACGTTGCCCAGGCTGGTCTCAAACTAGGCTCAGGGGATCCTCCTACCTCAGCCTCCCAAAGTGCTGGGATTACAGGTGTGAGCCACTGTGCCTGGCTTATGTTAATTTCTGCTGCACATTAGAACATAAGGAGTCTCCTTAATTTTGTTTTCGTTTGTTTAAACAGCTCTTTTGCATTCCATTCCATTATATGGAGTGCCATAATTTATTCAACCAACCTACTCGTGATTGACTTTTAAGGTACTCCTGCCATTTTGCTACTTTATGTCATAATGTAATTAATGAATAGTCCTAAACTTATCACTTTATAAATGTGTGGATATAAATGTGGGCTGTGTGTGTGTGTATGTGTGTATAGTTGGTCAGGTTCAAAGGTATGCACATTTTAAATGTAGTAGTTATTATTAAGTTGTTTCTCTATGGGCATTGATTACATTTAAATCAGTGATATACAAGAATGTACCGATATGCTACATTATTACACTTTTTATCTTTACAAATTTGACATTTGGGAAAAAGCATCTCAGTAAAGTTTGAATGAGTATTTCCTTCATCTCAAGCGAGTCTGAACATCTTTTCATATGTTAGAAAGCTATCTGTATTTCCCTTTCTGTGAACTGTCTGGTGGCATTTTTTACCCATTTTTCTGCTGATTTGTTCTTTTGCCTATTCATTTCTAGGATATTCTTATATATGAAAAAAATTAGCCTTTTGTCATTGATGGGAATTACAAATATTTTCCAATTAATCAGTTTTTATGCAGTCAAGTTTTTTTCCTTTTTTTTCCCCAACTTTATGGAGACATTATTGACAAATAGAAAAATGTAATATTTAAGGTGTGCAATGTGGTGATTTGACATAAGTATGCCTGTGTAATGACTCCCACCATCAAGCTAACTAACATATCTATCATCTCAATAGTTACTTTTTTTTTTTTTTTTGTGATGAGAGCACTTTCCTTGTGTGAAGATCTACTCTCTCAGCAAATTTCAAGTATATGATACAGTATTAACTCTAGTCGCCGTGCTGTACATTAGATGTCTGGAACTTAGTCACTCTATCAGCAAACGTTTGTACCCTTTGACCAACATCTCCCAATTTTTAGTCAAGTTTAGCAGCTCTTTATTGCATGATTTCTAGATTTTGAGTCACATTTGAAAACGTTTTCTTCTTTTCCCCAGAAACCCATTGCTTGCTTGCTTAAAAAAAAAAAAAAAAAAAAAAAAAAAAAAAAAAGCCTTCTTATCTAGAGATCCAATGAGCAACAGGAAGACTATAATTATAATACTGTGCTGTGTACGGGAAACTGGCTAAGAAACTAGATTTTAGGGGCTCTTACGCACACAAACACACACACACAGAATATGTGATTAATGGCTATGCTAATTTGCTTGACTATAATAACTATTTCACTATGTGTATCAAAACATCATGTACATCTTAAGTATATATGACAAAAATTAAAAAATAAAAAGGCCTTCTCCACTATGAATTTTATTTTTTAATTCTTTCACATTTAAAATCTCTCCCTCTTACAGTATTAATTATCTTGCCATTGTGTCTATTGTCATAAAGCTAGTTGCTATGTAAGTGATATGTATGGACCCAGTATGGCTCTTCGAAGGAATAGAAAATTAAATCTAATAACATAAACAAATCAGTGTGCGCAAGAAGGTCACAAAACATTTAAAGTACTACCTAGTAGACTGTTAACTGTGTAAATGTTGTTTTACATAGTACAAGGTCTCCATTAGTTACTTTAAAATAAATCTTTATATTACCACTTGAAAAATCTATTCTGCATAATTTAAAGCTGAATTTAATTACACCTCTCAAAAGTAAACACATTTGCAAAATCTCAGTGTTCAACATATTGGGTAAAGTGATTCCTTTTTTTTTTGAGACAGAGTCTCACGCTGTTGCCCAGGCTGGAGTGCAGCGGCGCAATCTCAGCTGCAACCTCTACCTCCCAGGTTCAAGTGATTCTCATGCCTCAGCCACCTGAGTAGCTGGGATTATAGGCATGCACCACTACATTTGGCTAACTTTTTGTATTTTTAGTAGGGACAGGGTTTCACCATGTTGGCCAGGCTGGTCTTGAACTCTTGGCCTCAAGTGATCCACCTGCCTTGGCCTCCCAAAGTGCTAGGATTACAGGTGTGAGCACTGCGCCCAGCCAAAATAATTCTTATTAATGTATTTTAGGATGCTTTTCCAAGTGAAGGAGGTCATTTTATAAGTTCAGATAATACAGAAGTTTTTTGGAACTTTTAAGTTCACCAGTGTGGGAATGTGGAAAGGATTCCACAGAGGAAAGTTGGAAAAGCTCGAAGATTTTGGGGTCAAATTCAGAATTAAAATTGTTAATTTTCTCTGGCATTTTGATTATTTTTACAGAAACAATTAAGGACTTTCAAGTAATAGCAGATAATTCAACTGAGTAAAAAATTTTGGTGTGTGTCCGCTGAAGAGTTGACATCTACTGTGTCTTTCATTAAAGTGCGGTGTAGGACAGACATGGAGTACTTACGGTAAGGAAGTTTAAGTTTTCTTAAGTAGGATTTCCACTGAAAATTCAGTTTAACTACAGAAAGTTAACTTAGAGATCATCTTTAGTCATCTTCTCATTTTGTTGATTAAAAACTCAAGAATCAAAAGATCAGATAACATGCAGACAATATTACTAGTGAATATCTTCTAAATGAAATATTTATGGATTCATAGAAGTGCATAAAATACATAAAATAAAAAGAAAAAATAAAAATGATTTAATCCATCATTCTTCCTAAGGGAAGGTAAAATGGGTTACCTTATAAAGAAAACATTTGAAGGCCGGGCATGGTGGCTCACACCTGTGATCCCAGCACTTTGGGAGGCAGAGGTGGGTGAATCACTTGAGGTCAAGATTTCGAGACCAGCCTGGCCAACATCATGAAACCCCATCTCTACCAAAAAATACTGGGGTGCGGGGGGCGGTGGTGTGCACCTGTAGTTCCAGCTACTTGGAAAGCAGAGATGGGAGAATTGCTTGAACCCAGGAGGCAGAGGCTGCAGTGAGCCAAGATCATGCCACTGCACTCTAGCCTGGGCGACAGAGTGAGACTGTTTCAAAAAAACAAAAATAAATAAACATTTGAAATAAAATTTCAATATAAAAAATGTAAAGGCGTCCTTGAAAGCTCAACTGAGTTATTTTAGAACAAACAAGAATGATTTTACTAGGTGAAGAGTAAGTACATGGAACATATTTTTTCCAAAAGTGCTCTCTGTTAAGTTTCAAAGAGATTAAGTTTATGAAGGATTATAATTTTCAAGAAAACCTAGGGCTTTCTGAGTACATTTTTGAGTTTTGAGTTTGACTTCATGGAAGTCAACCATGGCTTTCCAGATAACATTCTTGTCAGGAGAGCATAAGAGGCTGGTTTAATACAGTACAAGTTTTCCTAATGAAAGTCAGCTTCAACAGAAATAACATTATATCCTTTCCAGTCACCAAAAACTGCCTTCCAGAATATTTACCCTTAGAAATGAAAAACAAGTATCGGGAACAGTCAGAGATGAATGGAATTCTTTTGGCCCAGTGTCCAGATTATTAGAAAACCAATAAAGTCAATTGCCCATTTTGACTACTGGAATGCTGTCAAGAAGCAAATTCAGGGAAATTCATCTTTGTGGGATTATTAAAAAAATAAAGTTTTGAGAGCCAGGGTGCTGTGGTGAGAACTAAAACTGATGAAAATATTCAAACACAAAAAAGACTGTTTAGAATTTGTCACTAAGTTTCGTTATTTATATTGGTTGCTTTTCTTCTTAATAAGAAAGAAAAAAAAAAGGAAACTTCTCCAAAAGTCATTCGCTCTAAGCTTTAAATTAAAGTGGCCCTTGGAGCTAACTAAGGGGTTTTTAAAAACTCAAGCGAAGATTATTGAGCCACTGATTTCATGACTTGGGTTTTCTCTTTATCATTTGTTTATTAAATGGAGAGCAATGACAATTCAGGAAATTGAGGATAGATTGTGTGCCAAATATGAAAAAGGAAATAAGAGAGCAGAATTCTTCTGGGATGCATTCCTAGTGTTTTTTTTTTTTTTTCCATCTCTTGTTTCTAACAGAGTTGAACCAGCTCCTGTGGCATGAATCTCTTTAAATTCAAATTCTGGATTTTACTAAGCCAGACTTCCTTCTGTGAGAAAAATACTGTGTATTTAAATAGACTTTTATATACCTATTTATATACTTAATCAAAGAAAACATTAAATTTTCTTTCAAAATTTTGTTCTAATGAATTGAAGTCTGCAGTAAATGAAATAGGTCTTCATTTAAAAAATAACTTAAAATTTCCTTTTGCCCCTACTTGCATTCCTGTCTCTGCTACCAAAATACATTAATATTGTACATATTGTATTCTAAATTGTATATTGGATATATACATTCAAAAAGCAATTTGGGAATAACATAATTTCTCTTTCTCCATGTTTGGGAACAAAATAAGAAATTCTAGCCACCATTTTTTAGGGTGGAGCAACGTGAGCTTTGGTAATTGGGTCTTCCTGTTTACCGACTAGTGCTACTATTGGAATATAAACTCAAATAGCCTATACAGTCGAGAAAATGCTAAGGGAAGAGACAAAGACAGGAGTTCACTGGTTGCAATTGTATCTCTATATCCCTTAGAAAGAAAAGATAACCTCAATTTGGCTGGCTTAACAATGCATCCATAATATAGTCATTCTTTCCTTCTCCTCCAAGCTAGAGATATAGAGAAGAATAAAAATACAAGTTTGTTTCATTTTGTTTTTCCTTCTTGTGTGTTTCATAAAACCATCTCTAAGTTAATGCTTGAGTATAACATCTCTTGAAAATCATTCAAATATTTGAGAAGTAGAATGGAGTAAGGACCTTGTATTAGTCTGTTTTCACACAGCTGATAAAGACAAACTGAGACTGGGTAATTTATAAAGGAAAGAGGTTTAACGGGACCATAGTTCCACATGGCTGGGGAGGCCTCACAATTATGGCAGAAGGTGAGGGAGGAGCAAAGGCACGTCTTACATGGCAGCAGGCAAGAAGAGAATGTGAACCAAGCAAAAGGGGCTTCCCCTTACAAAACCATCAGATCTTGTGAGACTTACTCACTACCACAAGAACAGTATGAGGGAAACTGCCCCCATGATTCAATGATCTCCCATCACGTCCCTCCCACAGCTCATGGGAATTATGGCAGCTATAATTCAAGATGAGATTTGGGTGGGGACACAGCCAAATCATATCAGACGTTTTTATTTTCATTGATTGAGGACTGAAACCAGACAGCTATCTTTCACCAGCATTACCTTGGTACAGTTTAAAAAGAGAGAAAAGGAAAAATATAATCCTTGATTTTAATTTGTCTTCCCACAAACTAGAGCAAAATAGTGAGGTATTTCTAGGCTGAAACAAGTATTCAGAATATAGCTGAATATAGGAAATCATAATATACCTTGAGAATAATTAGATTATTTCTTCTCAAATTTGGATCTTTCACTTATTTTACTTCCTCCCTGTCTCTCTCTGTAGTCTTTGGAGTGATATTTGTAAATAGTTCCTTGTCAGCATTTCAAGTCCCTTGGCATGTCGGAGAGTTAGGCACATGTGAGTTTTGGACACTGCAAAGGTCACGTTTGTGCTTTTTGTTGACTCCTGGCAGTTAGAGAACAGGCCATCAGCTCAGGAATTCAGAGGCTCCTGGACTTGGAGAGGCAGATGATGGAGTGGAGTCTGGCTGCCTGGGTTTGCATATCAGCTTCCCCACTTACCAGCTCTATGGCCTCAGGCAAGGTACCCGGTCTCTGAGAACCTCAGTATCCTAACCTGTCAAACGGGATAACTACTTTCTTTCTTTCTTTTCTTTTCTTTTTTCTTTTTTTTTTTTTTTTTGAGATAGAGTCTTGCTCTGTCACCCAGGCTGGAGTGCAGTGGTGCAATATCTGCTCACTGCAACCTCCGCCTTCCAGGTTCAAGTGATTCTCTCATCTCAGTCTCCTGAGTAGCTGGGATTATAGGAACCTGCCACCACGCCCAGCTAATTTTTGTGATTTTAGTAGAGACAGGGTTTCACCATGTTGGCCAGGCTGATCTTGAACTCCTGACCTCAAGTGATCTGCCCACCTTGGCCTCCCAAACTGCTGGGATTACAGGTGTGAGCCACTGTGCCTGGTCAAGGGACAATTAGCTTTGTCAGAGGGTTATCATATGATAGAGTTTGGGTGTCCCCTCCAACTCTCATGTTGAGATGTAATTCCTAGTTTTGGAGGTGGGGCCTGGTGGGAGATGTTTGGGTCATAGGGGTGGATCTCTTATGGCTTGGTGCTGCCCTCATGATACTGAGTGAGTTCTCATGAGATATGGTGGTTTAGAAGTGTGTAGCAGCCCCAACCCCCACCACTCTCTCTCTTGCTTCTGCTCTGGCCATATGATGTGCCTCCTCTCACTTCACCTTCCACCCTGAGTAGAAGCTCCCTGAGGCCTCCCTGCAAGTGGAACAGAGGCAGGTGCCATGCTTGTACAGCCTGCAGAACCCTGAGCCAATTGGACCTCTTTTCTTTATAAATTACCCAGTCTTAGGTATTCCTTTATAGCAATGCAGGAACAGCCTAACACATCATAAGTATGAACTGAGATAAAGGTAGCTTGCTTAGAACTAGGCTTCATAGGCAGTAAGTTCACAGTAGGTGTAAGCTCTTCGTGCTGAGGTAGGCAATGCCACAAAAGAAGGATACTGTAAAATTCATCCAGATCTTGGCAATGTCTTGTACCTGATATCTGGTGGTGACTTTGCACCCAAGCAGTTCCTTGGATGTGACCCTGGTTGTGAAAACCTTGGGTTTTGTGTTGTTTTCCAAATGTAGTCCTTCAGCCTTCCAGTTAGTTTTGTGAGCTACTCAGTAACTTTCCAGAACATTCCCTTTCTGCTTTACGCTTGCCACTATCCATTCAGATGTGTACAACGTGTGACAATCAAATAAATGCCTGACTATAGTGTCAGACTGTTTTATTTCATGTATATATAAGCCTTTTCCTGATAAAAAGCGAGTTAGCTTCTCAACAACAAATACTCTATCTTACCTTTTGTTTGTATCAGCCATAGAGCCTTGGGCTGTACTAGGTCCCAAGCCAGCACTATGCCATGGTCTCCTAGCACCTGGGCTGGCACAGAGGAAGCCCAAGGGCATATCTAAAGACATGTTGAATGAAGAATGAATAAAGTATTCACTGGATATTACCTGACTCAGAGCTGACACTGCTGAGCTACGGTATCAGCCCTATACCATCCTACCTTGTAACCGGCTTCTGGTTATAGGTGAGATAGAAATTCCTATGTTACTTGTTATTTTTGATTGAGTATTCTGTAATTGTAGCCAATGCATCCCGACATTAAGGTGACACATCGTTTCCCTAGGCTCTAACCTTTCTTTCTTGTTATCCATCTACTGCCAAAGAAGTACTTCTTTCCTTTTTTTTTTTTTTTTTTTTGAGAAGGGATATATTTACTGAATGTGCTCTACAATGTTATCTTGGAAACAAATATTAACTTGCAAAGATTTTGTGTAGTTCATCAAAACGAACTCCATCTCCTTTAATTCAGGAGAATCTCTTTTCTGTGTGATGGACAAACATCACAACACATGGAAAAAGATGAAAAACAAGATGGAGGCCAATGCTTTTATTTTGGAATAGAACTTTTTATAACGTTTTTGCATTAGGTTTTGCACTAGTTAATTATCCCATTCATTAAGGGCTAACAAAGTGATTTGAATTATACATTGTCAGAAAGTGAAAATAAATGAAAAAAATTTTTCTATTTCTGAACTGCCTCAATGGCCTGTTTTTACAGAGGTACTTTAGCTTGAAATAACAACTTGAACCAACACAGAAGAAGAAATTTGAGCACGCACAGAAAATCCTTAGAAAGAGTTCTCTCAGAGCTTTTATCTGACCACCAACCTGAAATACTGATCACAAGCCAGATCATCTCTCTCTGTTGTCTCTCTTCAAGGGGTGTTAAACTGCAGAGCAGCCAGGATGGAAAAAATTCAGATTTTAATAATATCCAGCTTTAGATGCCATCAGCAAGATGACATTTCCTGGAAAGAACTATGTTATTAAAGTATTATTATTTGGAGTGATTTGCGTGATATGATCAACAAAGAAAAAGTAAATTATCCAAATGGGACTTCTGGCAAGGAACTGCATTCTCATTAAAGGGGAAGTATTAGTGGGCCAGACACATTTGAGTAAACACTGAAGATGAACTTTTTTTTATTTTTCCAGACCAAGTGTTGCTCTGTTGCCCAGGCTGGAGTGCAGTGTCACAATCTTGGCTTACTGCAACCTCTGCCTCCTGGGTTTAAGTGATTCTTCTGCCTTAGCCTCCTCAGTAGCTGTGATTACGGGCAAGTGACACCACACCCAGCTAAGTTTTGTATTTTTAGTACAGACAGGGTTCCACCATGTTGGCCAGGCTTGTCTTGAACTCCTGACCTCAAGCGCTCTGCCTGCCTTGGCCTCCCAAAGTGCTGGAATTACAGGTGTGAGCCACTGTGCCTGGCCAGAAGATGAACTTAATGTTAGAAAGGAAGAACTGCTCATGGAGACCAAAATATTTGTAAGGCCAATAATTCTGGTTTCGCTCACTTAGAGAGAATCAAACCACGCTGACCATTGCCAAACTTCTTGGCAGCCTTAGCCAGGATTTATATTTAAGGAGAATTTAAAAGTCAAAATAACAGAGTGTATATGATGTCATGTGCTTTATCATCATCATCTTTTAGATACTCAGACATAATGGCATAAACTCTGGAGCTCTGGCATTTCAGAAAAATACCAGAAAGTGTGTGTGTATGTGGTGGAAGGGAAGGCAGATAATTTCAAATTCATTACCAGGATGTCATCAACATTCAAATATACTAAGTTAGAGCTGATAGGCTTTGAATATATTACCAACTCTCATTTTGCCAATAAGAAAAATACAATACAAAAACTTTAACAATGACATTGTTGGGTTAGTTTTAAAAGGCTATAGATAATTTAACAAAAGGTATTCATTTTCATTTTTATAGTTTGGACAATTACTTTTGAAAAATATATAGATGAAAAAACAAGGAAAATTTAAGTTAGGTAAATGAAGTTCTGATACAGTTTCTTGACAAATTTCTGCCAATCGCTGCTGTATTAAATGCCAATATTATTTCCTTAATTATTGTATAAGCACAAGATTTCTAAGTCTTAGATGTTCAATGATCTAACTTCAGTAGTATTTGATCCAAATTATAAGTGAAAGACATTAAACCATTTAGAATTACTTGAAGTAGGGTATGAACAGTATTACTGAATAACTATGAAAGTACTGAGATACAACTATTATTTTTCTCTAAAAAAATTATTTTTAGTAGATAAGATAAAATACATTTTATAATCTAATTTTAAAAATATTGATAAATTATATGGCTGCTCATCTTCCAGGTTTTTGTTTTTTTAATTTTTTTATCCCTTTTTTGTTTTTTTGAGATGGAGTCTCGCACTGTTGCCCAGGCTGGAGTGCAGTGGCATGATCTTGGCTCACTGAAAGCTCCTCCTCCTGGGTTCAAGCAATTTTCCCATCTCTGCTTCCTGAGTAGCTGGGACTACAGGCGCACACCACCACAACCAGCTAAATTTTTGTATTTTTAGTAGAGATGGGGTTTTACCATGTTGGTCAGGCTGGTCTCGAACTACTGACCTCAGGTGATCCACCTGCCTCAATCTCCCAAAGTGCTGGGATTAGAGGCATGAGCCATTGTTCCAGGCCTATCTTCCAGGTTTTATACTAAAAAAAAAAGAATGTCTTGAATTATATTCTTCCTCTGCAAAAAAAGTGGTAGTTTCACTCAGGAACTTGCTCAAAAAATTAAACTTTATGCCAAAATGCCCCCAAATCTAGCTGAGGAGATGGATCCAAGAGTCACATTTTAACAGAAGAGGTGTGTTATGAATTTACCAATTGGCCATAGGCTGCAGGTGGTGATGGTTGAGTACATGTGAGACGCAAAGAACCTTTGGCCAATCTTCGAAGTTTCTTTCAAATTTGTGGTGAATAGATTCCAATGGATTATCAGAAGACAGCCTTTCCTACACTTCTGGGTAAAATTCTTTTTAGAGCAGTCCAAGACACTAAGAAAATTGAATTATGTTCACAGATGTCAACCTCCCTCTCCCTCTCTCTTTCTCTCTTCCCGGCTCCCTGCCCTGCCCTCCTCTCTCACATTCCCTTCATCCTCCTGCACGGGATGCAGTACCAGGTGATGCTAATTCTGAGTCTCTTTTTTTAGCCTTTGGCGCAAAACTCTCTGCACCTGGGTTAATTTTTCTTTTACACAATAACCTACACATAGTCCAGAGTCTTTGACTAATATTGGTTGAGTTGAAATATAAAAACAAATTGTTAAAAATGGGATCTGAGCCTTTAGGGCTGATTCGTTTGCATTTGTTAATGCTGTTTGCAGTGAGTCTTGGCTCCGGTATCATTAGGTGAAGAGCAGCCTGTTCAGGTTTCAGTAACTGTGGTTGTAGTCCAAGACTGGAGCTCCCAGAAAATCAAAAGGCAGCATGGAAAAGAAAGGTCTGGGAGTTATTTTTTGCCTGGTTGTTTCGCTTTTGACTGGAACAATGTGTTCTTTCCATAGACGGAAAAAGATTCTGAATTTCAGAATTCACTTGGGGAGTTTTTTAACACCTGCGTTAGGAAACATTTATGCACACTCAAAAATTTCCACATTCTTCTGCATTTTCTTCACCTCCTATATAAAATATGGTCTCCCACTGGGGCTTTCCCTGCTCGCTGTGCTAAACTCAAAGCTCAGTTGTTACCTTTATAATGGAATCTTGGGAAAGTTTCCCTTTTCAGGAGTGAGGCTCCACCAAGAAGCCAAAAGAATTCACCAAAGCTAGCTGGATGTCCCCTTGTAAACTTCTATGACCGTATTTCATTGATTCTGAGGCACACACTTTTTCAAATTATTATTTCCAAAGCTGGGATGTTTGTTTCAATTGGTGGCATCTTACGTTCTATAAAATACGGTATAACAGCCAACAATTTCTGTTAACAGCAATAATTTCATCTCTTTGGAGTTTTCCAAAATCACACTGCGATCCACAGTTATGGGACTCTAAAACGCCTCACAGTAGCTGTCTTTGTCCTATATACTTAGAGCCCTGTGAATCACTATATGGCTTCCAATCCTCTTAAGATTCTGTGACTTGGCTGAGTGCTGTGGCTCACTCCTGTAATCCCAGCATTCTGGGAAGCTGAGGCGAGCAGATCACAAGGTCAGGAGTTCGAGACCAGCCTGACCAACATGATGAAAGTCCGTCTCTACTAAAAATACAAAAAATTAGCCTGGCGTGGTGGCATGCAGCTGTAATCCCAGCTACTCAGGAGACTGAGCCAGGAGAATCCCTTGAACCCGGGAGGCAGAGGTTGCAGTGAGCCAAGATGGTGCCACTGCACTCCAACCTGGGCAACAGAGCAAGACTCCATGTCAAAAAAAAAAAAAAAAAAAAAAATCCTGCGACTTGGGTTAGGACAGTGATATATCATTTGACTCAGTGAAGGCTGGTTTTTGTTTTGTTGTTGTTTGTTTATTTTTGAAGACTAGCTCCTCATTCTTTACCTGTTACACACAAAACCCACACAAAATAATTACGGTTAATACTTACTTAGTGTGGACTATATAGCAGGCAGTGTTCTAAATATTTGAAATATATTGTTACTGACTCTGTGCAACAACATGAGAAAGGTCCAATTATTATCTCTGTTTAACAGATGCTGAAATGGAAACCTAGAGAGTTTAAGTAATCATGTTTAATAATAAGTATAGGAGCAGGGGTTTCAGGCCAAGCAGGCTGGCTCAAGGGCCCATGCTCTTATCATGCATCTATGATAATGTAACTGATAAGCACATAGGCTACACGGAGACAAACCTCAAGCTAATACCGCCAAGAGAGACTACTGTTGTATTATTATCATGTTATGTGATTTAGTTCTGAGCTCTGAACTTCAGGGATACAATGAAAACTCAATAGAGTTTACTATCCAGCTGAAAAAAAACCAACATGGAGACGCTCAGAGATAGACAACTGGGCCAGGATGTGGAAGGCAGGATATAGTGACCACCTTTGTTTTAACTTCTCTATGCTTGAGTATTTTTATAAATTACCTCACATGTGTCATTGCCTTAAGTATCCAACCCTATCATTCAGTTCTCCTCAGGCTTGTCTGAAAATAGGTGTTGGCTGTTTTGGAAGGTCGAAGCCAACCTCAAAGAATAAAGATTTCTCACCACTGAAAAATTTCAAAAGAATATGCTGTGGTCTGTGCAGGTAATTCTAAAAGAAGCTCTCCTACATTTTTAAACAATGGAAAGCTCCCTGGAAAAAGCGGATGTTCTCCTGGACTGACCCCTTTAAATGTAGACATGCTCTTTAGATGCTCTAGTCATGGATATTTATTTTTAAATATAGTGTGTTTTATGGTTAGAGTTCATAGATTACTTAAAACAGGATTAACCTCTTAAAACACTGAAGAGATGATTAAACTACATTCCTATCCTTTGCTTGCATTCTTCAAGAAAAGTAATGCAATATATTTTCCTTTTGGTTTTGAAACCACAGTTGGTAAGGATATCATTTGATTTTCTGTCCTAAGATTCTATTTATATGTAATTATTCTAGATCAAGATTGTGCTGTAGAATACAGTCTCCTGACAAAAGAAAAACTCCAACTTATCCCATGAATAAAAAATAGATTCTATTTGAATAATTGAACAACATGCCAATATTTTCCCTTTATTTCTCATTTTACTTTATTAATCTATTAATCTATCAACTAGACTTCTAAAAGCTCAAGTAGAATGTCAATATATTTTTGTGTATTATTGTCATTATTCTTTCTTTCTTTCTTTCTTTTTTTTCTTGAGACACAGTCTCACTCTGTCCTGCAAGCTGGAGCGCAGTGGCACGATCTCAACTCACTGCAATCTCTGCCTCCCAGTTCAAGCGATTCTCCTGTTTCTCCTGAGTAGCTCAGAATATAGACACACACCACCACGCCCAGCTAATTTTTGTATTTTTAGTAGAGATGGGGTTTTGCCATGTTGGCCAGGCTGGTCTCGAACTCCTGACGTCAGGTGATCCGCCCGCTTCGGCTTCCCAAAGTGCTGGGATTACAGGCGTGAGTCACCGCACCTGGCTGTCATTATTATTTTATACAAATGTTAATCTTGCCCTCTAGGTACATTCAGAGATGCAAAGTATCCTTTTGGTACCCAGTGAGGCTCCACTCTTTCCTGTGGGCCACAGGACAGGATTATGGAGATGGAGCCGTTGTGGAATTTTCAGTGACTGGTTGAAGACTGGAGTGTGGCCCAAGCTCCTTTCTTCCTATTCCATAAACTTATGTTTTACTCCTACCTGTTACGTGGGTATTCTGGTTCCAAAAAAAATTACATAAAAGTCACAGAAACATTTCTTTTTTTTTTTTTTTTTTGAGACGGAGTCTTGCTCTGTTGCCCAGGCTGGAGTGCAGTGGCCAGATCTCAGCTCACTGCAAGCTCCGCCTCCTGGGTTCACGCCATTCTCCTGCCTCAGCCTCCCAAGTAGCTGGGACTACAGGCGCCCGCGACCTCGCCCGGCTAGGTTTTTTTTTTTTTTTTTTTTTTTTTGTATTTTTAGTAGAGACGGGGTTTCACCAGGTTAGCCAGGATGGTCTCGATCTCCTGACCTCGTGATCCGCCCATCTCGGCCTCCCAAAGTGCTGGGATTACAGGCTTGAGCCACCGCGCCCGGCCAAGAAACATTTTTAAACATTCAAGGATCAGCCACTTTGATTTTTGAATTGGGCATTATTTCCGATCAAGTAAATTTTGGCAAATTTTTTTTAGTTGTGAAATGTTTATTAAATACCCACCATGTAGGCCAGGCATAATAATTGCATTTTATCCTTATTTCTCTGCCTTGGAGCTTGGATATTGCTGTGAATCTGAACAACATTTAACAACATTTAGATTTCCTCATACCTGAACTGGAGGGTAGGGTAGGATGCGTAGTGAGCTGTTTTTTTGTTTGTTTGTTTTCATATTAATTTTTAAGTTTTAAAGAATTTAAATTTTAATCAATTATAAATTTATATGAAACTGCTCCTCATTAGGGTAACCAAAGGCCCAGCTGTTTCAGGCCTGAAGCGAGTGATTTACTTATCTTACGCAAGTGATTTATTGAGAGAGAAGCCTGTACCGAAGTGAGGAAACAGCAAGAGAATAAGCAAAGACGCGGCTTTTACGGAAGCCCAAGGGTGGCTCTGCAACGTGCGGGGCGCCCCCTACGGGGCCCCCATCCAGTAGCGGGGTTGTGCTCTGCAGCTCCGACGGGGCCTTGCCGCAGGCACATCATGTCCTGGAGGCAGCAACCTCCCAGGAGCTGAGCACCGTTCTTCCGAGAAGGAGGCAGCTGTGAGCCACCAGCAGCCGCCGCTCACCACAGCAGTGGGGTGAAGGCACTGCCTGGTGAAGGAACTGGGCAAGGCGCCAACAGTATCCACAACAGGCTCCAAGGAAGCCGGAGAGGGAGCGATCAGCAGTCATCTGAAAGAAGTGAGAAACTGCCATTTGGCTGCCTGTTGACTTTTGGAATTATCCAGTTTAGGTAATAAAGAGACATGAATTGTCTATTGATTGGGAAAAATGAATCTGCACATAACTGTTTAAACATCAAGAGGCAAAGGAGACTTGAATAGTCTCAACATAGACTTTTGAGAAGTTGAAGTTTATTGCTGATTTAGTGAACCTGAGAACAAGTTGTCCATCTTCTCCTAAACTGCTTTTGGTAGCTTTCTGGGGGAAGTGGAGGCTAGTTGAAGATAAAAAACAATTACCAGCAACCAACATCTGTTTTATTAGCAACTAAAAGAAAGCTTTTTTTTTCTTTATAAAAAGTAATGATTTGATTTATTTGATAAAATACCAGAACAACTGCATGCTCATTGGTATAATTCAGAGTTATAAGAGGTAAAGAAAGACAATCATTTCATCTCTACACACCCTCCTGAGGTTACCAGCATTAAGGGTTTAGTATTATTTTACCCATTTCACAATGTGAATATAAACACAGAAAACATACAACATTCTTAGGGCTTCCTTTTCTATTTTTTAATAAAACAGAGTACTTTTTTTTTTTTTAACTAGATATATAACATGGTCTGACCCAGGGTTCAGTGAGTGGGCTTTGTGCTTACTCTGCTTTCAAATGATTAAAAATAAAATTCCATGCATAGGGACACAGAGGTAAGGGTCGCAGGATATCACATCTGGTCAAGAGGAAATGTGGCCCTTGGTCAGGGGAAGAAGACTGAAACAGCGGCACTGTGAGGTTGCTGCCCTTGACCACAAGGTCGTCTTTAGGGTTTTGAACTACTTAAGATCCTGACTATTTTGAAGTCACTTTGGCAGAGAGCTGACATGTTTTATTTTTATGTTTTGGACCATATCTTTGGAAGGCTATCTGTTGTTCTTCCTTATGACTCTATGCAGAGGCAGCATAAACATTTCCCTTCTTGAAAACAAGCTGGTATTTTACTTTAGTAGACATTATCCTGAATCCCTGAGTCAAGGAACTGTTTAGAACTGAAAGGGGACCACACAGATATGGCCACCCCATTGTAGGCCAGTGAGTGTGAGACACGTGCCCTTGTCCACGCAGCACGTTGTTTTGTGGTTCTGATGGCTTGTCCAACTTCCTGGCACTTCATTGGCCCCACTTATGTTTTACTACTTTACTGATGAGGAAATAGAGGCTCAGAAGTTTACACAACTCTCCCCAGGTCACACAGTTAGAACGTGGGTTGCTCTTGAGTCTGGGTTTGTTTAACTCCAGATGCCATGTGTCTTTTGCTGCATCACATCCACCCATAATCTTGTGCCCGGATGTTTTACCAACTGGTGGAAATGACACAACTGTCCACGTGAAACAACTCTATCCAGATACAGAGCTGAGAGAAACAAAGTGAGTCAAGATTGAAGTGGATATGATTAAAAGAAGGTAGGATTGCCCGCCACGAGATTTGAATTCCAGCACAGCTATGTGGTCTTAGACAAGTCACCTAACTTCACTGGCCTCAGTCCCTCATTTGGTAATTCAGGGTGTGAGCAATAGAGTAGAAGTTCCAGTGCTAACATTTCTGATTCTGGTTGAGGAAGCTGGAAGGAAAGCCATATGAACTTGGTCTTAAAGGGAGAAGTGAAGGAATGGCTGAAGGACAGTCCAGATTGAGGGAGTAACTTAAGCAAAGGCTCAGAGATGAGTTCAGACACACTATAATCCTGGGACTGTGATAGATGTTCTAGCATTTGTTCACAAAGTAAGTTAGTGCACTTGGACAAAGGGCTAGACATATGCCAAGTAGGAAGTATTTGGAGACATGTACTTACCTCACTCATTGCTATGGATCTCATAACACACCTGCCACCCCACCATAAAAGCTTTCTTATTATCCACTCTGAGAAGGTGAATTGGAAGCTTAATAATTCTTAAGAGAAGCTTTTTCTTATTGACAAGGAAAAAGATCTAATGTGGACTAGGGATTTGGGAAACTTGTGCACATGTGCTGAGTTAGGAGGTTTGAGCTTATCTCTCCTACTATCTGGTTGGGTGTCAATTCCACTGAAGCAATAATTATGAAGGGCTGATTATACACATGACGTTATGGCTAAAAGCAGCCCACGGCCTAATGAGTCATGGGCTAAAGGACTGTGAAACTCTTAAGAGCTGTGAGCAGGAGCTATGGGAAGTGAGTGGCTAAACCAGGCCAGAGGCACCGGAGAAGATTTCCCATAGCAAGCATCATTTGAACTGTACCTTGAAAGAAGGAAAGAGGAAGGAGGGAAAAACAAACCAGATGAACGGAAGGGCATGAGGAAAGGCACAAAAGCATGATGTACACAAGGTGATCAGGAAATGACAAGCCCTCTCTGACACTGCAGGATCTGCCACATGGAGGGTTGGAGAAGGGACGTCGTTGAACATGTGCTAAGGTCTCATCATGGCTCTTCGTGTTCGGAACAAATGTTTCTGAACTGCTAAGGCATGTGGATGACCACACCATGTCCTGTGGCGTAGTGTGGGATTCTGGGATTGTACCTAGACTTGTCGTCACATTATGGTTACAGGACAGAAAAAATGGAATAAGGCATCTGACTGAAATTAAATGGCAAACTGAGCAGGTTTATTGAGGTTAATGGGCTAAAACACAGAAGGGTGTGGAACTGAGTAGGGAAAGAACTAGAATGTGGTTTTCATAAACACTTTGGAATAAAATTGTTTTGTACAAATAAATTGAGATCCAGTCAGAATCATCAGAGATGATTCAGTAGTTCAGGAAATACAAAAATCAATTTTTATCATGTTGTTCTATGTTGAAACCTTGTTAATTGGTCTTTAAATTAAAACTAATTAAATGGACACACCCCACTTCAAAAAAGGCAGAGTTAAGTGATGGGTGTTTCTTAAAGTGGGTGTAGTACTATTCTTGGACTGGAGGGTTAGGGGTGCCCCCTTATGAAAATAATTTCAATAAATACTTAAAAGGTAATTCACTGTTTAAGAGTAGACTTTTACACATTTATATTTTGCATCTGAGGGCTCGGAAAAGTACGTATTATACATATCTAGGTTAGTGCTCATTCATTCATCAACCATTTATACCAAGTCCTTACTATCCTTGGTACTTTGCTGGTAGGAGGAAGAAAATTTCTGGGTAGAATGCCATGGGGTTGCTTAAGAATCTCAGTATGAAGACCAAACATCTAAGCCACACTTTAAAAGTATTATGTGAGCATATGCAAATTTTAATTGTACTAAATATTTCCATATGTAAATATTGGAGAAGCTGGGGCAAAAAATCGCACAGTTCCCCGAAATAAAACTCTGAGAGCTATTTTTAGCTCTCCTTTCTTCCTTTATCTGCTCAAAAACCACCCCACCCAACCCCACACGAATTCAGTCTGTCACCAATTCCTACCAAGGCTACCTCTGAAGTGTAATTGATTGGTTGTTTTTCTTCTCTTCTATCTCTGCTTTGGACCTATTGTCTAATGGGAACTTGTTTACCTGATGAGACATATAAAGTCATTAATCTCCTTATTTGTAGACATTTCTGGATTTGTATAAAATAGCATTGCTCCACACAATTTTACTCACTTTGTTCTTCAAAGTAGGTACTAAATGGCTTTTGATCTTTTTCAGTCACATATCCAGATCAATGGTTCTCAAAGTGTTCCCAAGATCTCTGACATCCATGAAACCTTTTCAGGGGGTCTGTGATGTGAAAATATTTTCATAGTAATAGTAAAACATTATTTTCCTCATTTACTTTCATTCTTTAAGAAGTAGAAAGTGGAGTGTTTTAAAGCTACAGGACGTGGGATGTCCTATCTCTGATGGCTAAAGGAAAGTGTCCTTAGGCAATCTTGTGTTTTAAATTGGTCTCAAGTTTTACTTATAATACATTAAAAATAGATATAACCCACATCAGTGAAAATTCTCCGGGTTCCCAGTAGTTTTTAAGAGTGTAAAGGGGTTATGAGAGAACCTGTGAGGATTGCGGGCCTACGTGAATGCCTTCCATAACTGGGCTTCCTTCTTCTCATGCTTCTCTGATCTCACCTTTATTCTGATCATCCTCTACATGTCCCCCACACTGACAACAGAGTCATCTTCCTGAAACCCAGGTCTGGTAGTTGCTATGAATTTAGAAACTTCCAACAGCTTCATGTTTTGTTTTTTTTTCTTCTCTACAGAATGACGCCTTAGACCAGCACTGAGATGCTGTCACAGTCTGGCCTAAACCGTTTTTTCCAGTTTCAACTTTCGCTACACATCATCTACACTATTCCCTAGACATAGACAGCTGAGGTTGGCCAAAGACAGCAATTCAATGAGTATCCTTTCTTATACCTTTCCAGTTAAGATGAACAATTCCAGAACCTATAGTCCCAAAGTATAGCGTTTACACCTTTATTTGTCACTTACTACAGTTTGACGAGTGTGATAACTGTGTAGCTCTTCCTCCACTCCTCGAATGTGAGTTCCTTAGGGACAGGACCTTGTCTTTTTATTCTTGAAATACCTCAGACCTAGACAGTGCTAGGCTTATTACATTTAAGAAAAACTTTGTTGAATACATGGTTGAACAAATTATTGCAATAACCAGATTCTGTTGTCTACACATGTAAGCATTTTGTAATAGGTGTGAATTTAGTTATACAATATTAAGACTGATTTTCGAACCTATTTCCCTGATGAGACATATAAGGCCATTCATCTCCTTAGTGGTAGACATTTCTGGACTTGTATAAAATAGCATAGCTCAGTGCATTTTTACCCACTTTGTCCATCAAAGTAGGTACTAAATGACTTCGATCTTTTCCAGTCACATATCCAGTTTCAAAGCATTGAGATTTGCTAGCACTGAGATTATTAAAAGGAATGTGTCTTATGACTTTGGACTTAATTACAGTTCTGTTCCATCCCATTCAATTCAACAGGCACTTATTGAGCTAGCAGCTCTGTAGGCAGCTGCGGATATGGAGATGAACGATACAAGGCTCCCGCCTTTAAGAAGCTCACAGGCTAATCTAGAGAACAGTGAGATACACTCGTAGACACAGCTCATCATGATAAGGGTAAAAATAGGGAACAAATGTGGGCCAAAAAATGATGAATTCTCTCTCAGGGTGGTGGTGATATGACAGTAAGAAAAGAGTTTTCAGGGAACATGTCTCTGAAGCTAGGATTTTATGGAGGAATTGGAATTTCTTAGATGGATGAGGAGTGGGAGTATAAGGAGGAACGTTTCCAGCAAGAAGACATTTCTGTTGACGAAAGTGGTTTAGAGGAAACAGTTGGAGGCCTCGTCATGAAGGTCTCATTTTACATGTCTGGACCTGATCCTCTAAGTGCTAAAAAATTTTAAGTGAACAATTCTAAAATTATCTGGAGTAGTAACATCAGGGTTCAATGAAGTGTGTGCCTGCCAGGAGTACTAATTTGGAGGGCTTACACTCATTTGACTAGACGAGCTTTGACATATTTATTTTGAAAATCAATTTATTTTTTATTTTCTGTATTTTTAATGGACCGTTCATAATTTTGCAGTTACAGCATTTTAGACCACATTTCATACAACGGACATCTTTTTAAAAGCTAATTTCTTACTTAAGGCTTTCACTTATTTTACAGATATTTATTGATCATCTACTATGTGTCAGACACTTTTTCCATGAACTTGGGAAACACCAGTGAACAAACCAGACAAAAATCCCTGCCCCCATGCATCACACATTCTAGTTTCCTTACTCTATAGTCCCTTCTTGAGAGTTTGTGTGAACAAACTGCCCAGATATTAGGATGGGAAAGATGCTAGTGAAGTTAAAGCATAGTGGCTTCCCTTCCCTTTCTTATTAAGAAAACCTTGAGAGGTGCATTTGCAGGTGGATAGGTGGGGAAAAGGACATATTGTGGCAAGCCAGTAGGTCAACGGGTTACAACAGAAAACGCTTGCTTTTTCTCTTGACCCCTTTACCAGTGATTTAAAAAAACATAGTCTTTAGGCCAGGCACAGTAGCTCACACCTGTAATCCCAGTATTTTGGGAGGTCGAGGCAGGTGGATCACTTGGGGTCAGGAGTCCGAGACCAGCCTGGCCAACATGGTAAAACCCCATCTCTACTAGAAATACAAAAGAAAATTTAGCCGAGTGTGGTGGTGCACACCTGTAGTCCCAGCTACTCAGGAGGCTGAGATGAAAGGATTGCTTGAATCCGGAGGCAGAGGTTGCAGTGAGTCGAGATCATGCCATTGCACTCCACCCTGGGTGACAGAGCGAGACTCCATCTCCCTGCACCCACCTAAAAATAGTGTATATTTTTTAGAACAATTTGAGATTCACAGGAAAATTGAGAAAAAAGTACAGAGAATTCCTGTTTACCCTCAATGGGTTTTCCCTATTATTAACATCTTACATTAGTATGCATATTTGTCATAATTAATAAACCAATATCCATTACATTAGTTAAAGTCCATACTTCATTTAGATTTCATAAGTTTTCCCCGATGTCCTTTTTCTGTCCCAGGATCCCACATTACACTTAATTGTGTCTCTTTAGCTCCTTTTGTCTGTGACAGTTTCTCAGGCTTTCCTTATTTGGGGGAGTTTTGAGTAGAACTGATGAAGTATATTGTAGAATGTCCTTCAGTTGAGATTTTCCTGATGTTTTTCTTATGACTGTACTGGGGTTATGGGTTTTTGGGAGGAAGACCACAGATGTGGAGTACCATTCTCATCAAATCATATCCACGGTACAACTACCAAATGACTTAGCACTGTTGGTATTAACCTTGATCACTTGGCAGAGGGGCCGTTGGTCAGGTTTCTCCACTGTGGAGTTACCCCACACCCCCTTTCCATACTCTGCTTTTTGGAAAGAAGTCACTATGGGCAGCCCACATTTAGGTAAGGAGTTTGCTTCACTCCTTGATAGTAGAGTATCTATATAAATTACTTTGAATTCATTTGCATGGGAGGTTTGTCTCTTCTCCTTCATTTATTTATTTATCACTGGTGATTTTTTACAGTTTCCATGAATCATGTACTCAAAAGGCATATTCACTGAGGGCTTACTATAAGAAGGCATTAGTAGTACATTGTTACTGAGCAATATTTTGTTCTATTTTTTTTAGAGACAATTCACTTAAAAATGAAAAACTTGGATTTCTTGTCCCACCTCTGACACTACTCTACTTGGAGGCTTCTACTAGGAGACAATTAAGTTCACACCCAAGCCTCAGTTTCCTCTTCTGGGAAATTAGATGATGGAAAGGAATGAATTCTGACATTTTTTCCAGGATTGAAATTGTAGGGTTATATAATATATTCATAGAATAGGCTTCAAATTGTCTATGAAAGGAAATTATTAATATCTGTAGTGGGCAGGCCCAACTCAGTGAAATCTGCATTTCAAATCTTCCTTCTCATTGCCTTAGGAAATGTATATTTTGTCTGCCATATTATTTTCTTATGACTCAGAGTTAAAATATATATACCCAGTGAAAATATCAAGTGGATGAAGTTAACCTTGTTAGTAGCATATAACATTTTATGACAAAGAAAAAAATGCCAGACCATCTGCAAATGACTGTTTTATGGATTTAATAGAAACCACTACTTATGGAAAAAGCACCATGGAACAAAAACAAAACAAAGGAATTTGAAATCTGTTCTAACACCAAATGGAGGTGATATGGTCATGAGAAGGCTCACATGGACTCTTCCTCACTGCCATCTCTGTTGGGAAAAAGAAATATGAAAAAAGTGAAAAAAGCAGAGGAAACCTGAGGGATGAACAGCATTGTTTAAATTCAAGAGAAAAACATAGAAACATTCATTTCTTGCTTCTTCTGATGCTCCTCTTTGGCCTAAAGGAAGGAGGCCCCGAGGAGGAGGTCTCAGTGTCGAGTGCCAGTTGGCACTTAGCTTTACTTTACGGAAAAGGCAAAGTAACTTTTTTTCTACTCTTACCCTTTGCAAACTTCATCAGGCTTTTCTGGGCAGCTGTAGTCTCTCTTTTCACTGATGAATGTCTTTTAATGCATTTCTTGCAAATAGCATTTAGTGGATGTTCTTGCCAGTGGTTTCTGGGAAGATTTAATCTAGTCAACTCGATAGCTGTCAAGGCAAATTATAGTTCAATATAATTCAAAGAAAGAGCACCATGACAGTCCTTGCCTCCATGCCTCCTTTCCATTGCCAGCTGTCCCACCTTGGGCAGGTCAGTTACCCTCCCTTGGCTGCGGTTGCCTCTGTGGTAACATTTTTCCTGCCTGTTCTGTAAAGAACGACACAGATGACCTCTTGAGGTCCCTTCCATGCCTGTGTTTCCCTGGGAACAGGTCCAAAGTAGCAAAAGTCAGGGCCGAGGTGATGCAGCCGGTGTCAAATTGTCGCAAAGTCCCTGTGACATGCAAAGTGCTTTACTATGCATTATTGAGGAGAGGTAAGTAAAATAGAGTCTCCAGGAACTTACACCTTGGTAAAAAATAAACAGTAAATCAGAGCAGCCTAGAAGAGGGCTGTGGTAGAAGGACAGGCACTCAGGGAGCTCAGAAAGCCTTTCTGACCCCTCCCCTGAAGGCCCAGCCTCTCTGCTCTGGCTGGAAGGGGATTGGAAGGGGAGGAAGGATGGGGGAGAAGGCTAAGAAGGAGATCGAGCTGGGAGGAGCACTGAAGGGTGCATATTTTTTCCATCTAGCAACGATTGTGGGGCCCCAGAAAAGTGACTCCAACGCCCTACAGCAGGGTAGAAACTGGAGGTCAGGCTTTTCTCAGCCTTGCTTTTGGCTCAGAACTGAAGTTGCAGGAGGAAGCCTGAAGACAAGGGGCTGCCGCCATCGGACCAGGGAAAGTCCCTGCACGTCAGGCTTTGTCACGATCACCAGCCTCTCCCAGACACAGCCAGCAAACGGGTGGTTCCCCAACATGTGGGCATGAGAAGAAAAGACCTTCTGTGCTAATGTGGACCAAATTCCCCCACGAGTCTGTGTGGGAGGCGGGCGGGTGTGAATGACAGAGAGAAAAGAGGCGGTCACCGCTGGGGGCTGTAAGGCAGGGTGCATGTCCTCTCTAGGTGGAGTAGGAGGTGAGTGAATGGGGAGGACCCCAATACTAAGGCATCCGCTCAGGGCTGGCTGATTCACATGACAACCAATGCATGTAATTCTCATGAGCTAACATTCCCATTGGATTGATGAAGAAACATGAGATTCTTGGGCCCTAAATAATTTAGTTCCCAGAGTTAATGGCAAAACCAGGAATTAAAACAAGATCAGTCCAAACCCACAGCCCAAGCCTTTTCTACTGCTCTCCACTGCCTTCTGTGATGGTCGTCTCCATGTTTTTGGAGGGACGCATCAGCCCTCTCACTCGCTCAAGGGATGGGGCGGTGTGTTTCTCCCATCTATCCACCTGATGTGCAGTTGGAAATTCCACTACGTGACATTCATTTTTCAGGGGTGGCAGAAATAATCTCTCTTTAACTAGTCCCTTTTTAAACGTGCAAAGACCCCCCTCCCCCGCCCCCGCCCCTACTTTTCCTGCCTCCAGTTGAGGCAGAAGTTGTACTTGCAATCTCTGCTTTCCCTCTTACCCGGTCCCCTGCAATCTTCCTTTCTATCTGGACCTGGCGAAAATGGTTTCTGAATAGTAGGGTAGCAAGAAGGGCCACCTGCCATCAATGAGGTGGTGACCAGAGCTAAACCATCAATATTCACAAGCTCATTCACAGAGTGGCTTCAAGAAGCAGGCCCCCTGGCGCACTCAAAGAGGGCCAGAAATTCGTCCTGAAGGAGAGGGGAGCTCCCATTATGCACATTCATACTAAGCTCAGCAAAACTTTCCAGACCAAAGGAATGAGGAATGTCCCATGCCATGTGTGGTTCAGAAATGAGCCAAACAAGTTCTGTACATTGGTTACCTATGCACCTGTTGCCACTTTCAGAAATCTACAGTCAGTGTGAATAAGAACTGAGTGCTCATTGTCAAATAAGTTATACAGCTTCAAAAAAAAAAAAAAAAAAAAAAAAGAAAGAAAGAAAGAAAGACAAGAAATAATACTAAGGGAATGACGCGTCAATGTGATCACTCATTTTGCTGAACATCATCTGTTTCCTCCCACCCCTTCCTGGACCCAGTATCAAGAACTGTGATTGTTCTGAGGTTTTGCCTTTCCTACAAGTTAATGAGTTAGACTGTTATAGTTGTGTGGTTAATGGCAGAAGACATGAAACTTCAGGGTGAGAGACAAAAGACTGTATTACTCATTGCACAGTAAATAGTGTAAGCATCATTATGCTTGTGTGAGTTCCTTTGTCCCCAAGTCCCAGGGGGGTAATGTGCAGGGTCCAGAGAGATGCTACACAGATAATGGGTTTGTGTTCAATTGAGCAATAGTGAGGACCCCATGATTTTGTAGCAAGCAGTAAGAAAAACGCTTTCACTTAGATTGAGACTTTACTTCACTCCTCAAAGTCGCTCACTGAAATACACCCCTCAGAAAGGATTTGGGTAGGCTAGGTGTGGTGGCTCATGCCTATAATCCCAGCACTGAGAAGGCTGAGGCGGGCAGATGGCTTGAGGTCAGGAGTTCGAGACCAGCCTGGCCAAAATGGTGAAACCCCGTCTCTACTAAAAATACAAAAATTAACTGGGCTTGATGGCACATTCCTGTAATTCCAGCTACTTAGGAGGCTGAGGCAGAAGAATCGCATGAACGGGAAGGTGGAAGTTGCAGTGAGCTGAGATTGCGCCACTACACTGCAGCCAGGGCGACAGAGCGAGTGAGACTCCGTCTCAGAAAAAGAAAACAAAACAAAAATGGAAAGATCTGGGTCAAGACAATTTAGGACCTTTCTGTGTTCTTGACTAGATCCTTTTCACTTCGGAAGGGAGGCTTGTTGGACCCTTCCCATCTTGTTAGTTACTGAGTCTGAGTTGACCCAGTGCCAAATGGTAAGACCTCCAGCTTCAACAAGTGCTCAGTAGGAGGTTAATAGCTACTTTTTTGCTTTTAAAAAGCCATGTTCTTAGTGACTACCCTTTTCCCTTCTTCTGACCATCTGGGAGGGGACGGTGAGGCAGGTGTCCAGGTGGTGATGGGGTGATGTCCCGTTGGCATCTTTCTATATGCTGCCAACTCTGAAAGGGAGAACCCCTCTGACAGTTTTGAGGGATGGAGAACTGCAAGCAGGTAACATATCCATTCCCTATATGTTCAGATGTGGAAGCCACAACAATACATTGAATCGACCCAAGGGACCTCACACATAGTCACTTTAATTTCACTTCCCCACTGCAAGCCCTGTCCAGACTCTATGAGTTGAAATTGGTACTGTTTTCCCCTGCAGGAGTATGGCCAAAGGAGCACGTGAGTTAGTGGCTACAGCTACAGTGGCTGGGAGATCAGTGCTATCCCGTCTGGGAGAACAAGGAGTGCAGGGTGGAGGGGAGGCTGGGTGGCCTCCCTAATGCGGTTTTTTTTTTCTCCCATGAGTCCTTGCTCCAAGATTAGTGCCTGCGGACTGGCTCTGCTTCCTCCCCCAAGCACCTCTGGGCATTTGGTGGGTGCTTGGGGTCACAGGTCCCAGTTTTTCTGTGCCCCTGCATGTTGCCACAGTTCTTAGTATCTTTGGCCTCCACTGTACCCTGTACACTATCCCTGTCCCTGGCCAAGTTGGGCTGTGGCAGAGGCCAGGCACGTGAGCATGGCTAGCTTTGCTCTGTCTGGCAAGGCCATGCATCCACTTTTCTTCTTGATCAGCTGCTTGCCTGTGGCTCAGAAAACAAACTTCCACTGTTTTTTATTTACCCAGGGGTCTATAAAGAGTGGCAATGTCCTCATTGCCTTTTTTTTTTCACATTGAGGACTCCTTGACGCAGCTGTCTCAGCCACGTTGCCCTTCACGGGGCCATGGGGCTTGCTGTCTCATTGTCATGATATCTCTTCCACTATCTGCCTGGAAGAGAGTGAGTGAGCCATGGGGTCATGTGGGGGGTTTGTTTCAATCTCACTTCTCACCCTATCTTCAGTTACATGGTGATCATGGGAGACTCTTACTCCCTCACCTGCCTACTGCTTGGATGGAAGTATCCACACTATCAGCCCTATGGAGTCCTCTCATACCCCTGAATCCAGCTCGTGGGGTCTGGATTGTCCTCTTCTAGAAAGTCATGACTCTGTCAGCATCTCATCCTCATTGCCATCCAGCTGAGATTAGGGCCGTGTGTGGATGCGGATTGTCAATGGGGAAAATAAAGAGAAGAAGCCAAGTCAGGAAGGGCAGGCACTTTGGAGGGGGTACAACTGCTGGCCCTACTTTGAGCTGCACAGAGACATTGATATAGGGGAATAGAATTGAAACATTGAAGATGAAGGTGAGAATCAGGAGTAGTCATTTGTCTAAACGCAATTCTCTTTCATCTTCCCTTGATCAAAATTTACCTTATTCCTGTAAGAGGATGCCCTAAATTAACTGTCTTATTAGGTTCTTTCATTGACAAACACAGTAGATGATATCCTCATTTGGAGATCATTTATTGAATCATTAACTTAAAAGTAAACTATGGTCTCACTATGTATTAGAGGCTATGGTAGGCCCTAAGGACACAAGGAGTTTAGAGTCTATGAGGAGAGAGAACCAAGAAAAGATGCAGAGATGAGTCAGGCTACTACAGGATTCATCCCCACCCAATCCATACTCCTGGAAAGTAGCCACAGTCAGACCAACCTCTGTGATGGAGATGGGGTTGAAACTGGAGTGTCAGGCAAATGATTATTCTCCTAATCACATCTTATTCCGCTTGGGGTGTATTACACAGTGCTTACAATGAACTTAAAAACACAGTTCCTTATAATGAAATTTGTAGGAGTCATTCTTATTTATCTTCCTATTCAGGAAGTCCAGGGAGTCAAAGGCAGTGTTTATTGTTTGACGGAAAAATAGGGAGGTATCTTTAACCACAGGCAAAATAAAAAGCAATTATAGAAATTCCGAGGCTCATGAAATAAAAACATTCCACAACATTGCTTCTCCTCCACACCGAGAAATCAAGTTTGAAAACTGACGTAAATGTCGGGAACGCTGCTTTGATGGGCCCGAGGTCTTCGCAGTGAGGTTAATGAGTGAGAGGCAGTGATGACAAATAAACATATCTAAGCTGACAGTATACAGAGGGTGACAGAATCCCTCTGGCTGGCAACAGACACGTTTGCAAACTCAGATTGGTCATGGAGGATAAGACGGCAGATTCGGTCCACAATAATCACTTCCGAAAGAAATCAGGAAACCTAGGGAAGCTCTCCCTGTGAAACGCGTTCTTCTCTCTTACCGTTTTCCTTCGTTCAGCGACACAGGTCTACTTGCCGTTTCTTAACTGTACCTCCTCTATGGAGCCACCAGATCTTCTGGTCCGATTGCCCAGAGCGCCCTCTCCCCCAAACACTCATTCTGTTTGGTAAAGGACTTTTAATCTTTCAATACTTGCATTTTCATCTCCTTAATGAAGCCACGCCCTAACGCTCCAGCCAAAGACAACTAGATTTAAATCCTGATTCTGCTCCTTGCTACTGTGTGACTTGGAACAAAACTTAAACTCCTCAGGTTTGCTTTTTTAAATGTGGAAAATGGCTATAATATCTATTTCCCAGGACTGTTACAAGAATAAGTGAGATACCCACTAAAAAGCATCCTGCACGAAGCAGCCATCGGATAAAAGTGAGTTCTTGCCCTCAGGGTGATCAGAACTTTCTCAACATCTCTATTTTACGTGGATCCCACACCACAGTGATTTTTGATTGTTTCATCAATGGATTGTAGGCTCCATAAAGATAACAAATACGTTTTTATTTATTAATTTACTTACTTGAGACAGGGTCTCCCTCTGTTGCCTAGGCTGCAGTGCAGTGGTACAATCTCTACTCACTGCAGCCTTGATCTCTTGGGCTCAAGTGATCCTCCCTTGACCTCTTGGGCTCAAGTGATCACTCTTCAAGTGATCCAGCTCCCCAAGTAGCTGGGACCACAGACCTGTGTCACCAAGCCTGGATAATTGTTTTAAATTTAACTTTTTTTTTGTAGAGACAGGGTCCCACCATGTTCCCCAGGCTGGTCTTAAACTCTTGACTTCAAGCAATCCTCCTGCCTTGGCCTCCCAAAGTGCTGGGATTACAGGCGTGAGCCACCGTGCCTGGCCTATTTTTAATCTTTGAATCACCTGTACTACCTAAACAAGCACTTGGCAGGACGAGGGACTCAATAAATGTTTAATAAAGAATAAATAAGTCAATAAACGAATAAAATAAATGAGTAATTAACTGAGATACCCTAATTCAGTAGGTGGGTTTTTTTTTTTTTTGAGATGGAGTCTTGTTCTGTCACCCAGGCTGGAGTGCGGTGGTACCATCTTGGGCACTGCAACCTCTGCCTCCTTGGTTCCAGGGCTATAGGTATGTGCCACCACACCTGGCTAATTTTTGTATTTTTAGTAGAGACAGGGTTTCGCCACGTTGGCCAGGCTGGTCTTGCACTCCTGACCTCAAATGATCTGGCCACCTCGGCCTCCCGAAGTGCTGGGATTACAGGCATGAACCACTGCACGCAGCCTAATTCACTAATCTTTAAGGTGTGGTTTTTCAAGGGACTGCTTGTTGAGCCACATTGGTGTGCATGTGTATGTGTGTGCACACTCATGCATGCATGTGCACACATGTAGGTATATGTGTGCTTGAATGCACATGTACAAACGTGTGTGCTGAAGACTCAGACTTTAGAAGGTGAGGTCAAAGGCTTGTCTATGTCAAGGTATAAACTGGATTGGAGAATTAACTTCCACTTGTGACACAGATGTAAAGAAAGGCATATATGCTTTTATGAATGGGCAAAGGACATATAAGGGTGGTGATGATGAGATTTTTATGGTATCTGTTTGCTACTAAGAGATGTATTTTGTTCTCAAAAATATTGGGGAGTGACAATGACAATGACAACTGAACTATGACAATAAACCCAGGCTGTCTATGACTAAAATATGAATGTTCTATATACTAAGTAAGACTGTCTTAGACTGTTAATGTCTGCTATGGGTTGTTGACTGTATAATCTTTTATTTAATGTTCTATAGCACTAGATCTAGATAATCTGGGGGCATTTGGTCTCAGATGGCCCTATGGTTATCTCTTCCACACTCACTGCCTGTGGAGCCTGACAATGAATAAAATATACAACAATAATTTAATCCCTTTAACCTACTAGAGGGAAAGCTCATGTTCCCCAATACCGAAGGTGGGTCTGGCACATTGGCCTTGCATTGGCATTCATGCATTCATTCCTGTTCATTAAGCAAATATATCTTGAGTCTATAATGTGTCAGGCACTGTTTTGGGTGCTGAGCATATACCTGTGAACCTGGCAGCTAAGTTTAGAGGTTAGAGTTAAAGATACTATTACTAAGCACCTACTAGGTTCCAGGCAGCATACTGCACTCTGCAGATATATCGGAAAAAAAAAAAAAAAAAAAGAGAGAGAGAGAGAGAGACAGAGAGCGCGAGAGAGTTCTTGTTCTCCAGAAGTTTACAGTCTAGTGAGAGGAGACAAAAATAGGCATAGAAAATTATTTTTACTGCTGGGAATCGTGGCTCACACCTGTAATCCCAGCACTTTGGGAGGCCAAGGCAAGTGGATCACTTGAGATCAGGAGTTCGAGACCAGCCTGGCCAACATGGCAAAACCCTGTTTCTACTAAAAATACAAAAATTAGCTGGGTGTGGTGGCACATGCCTGTAATCTCAGCTACTCAGGAGGCTGAGGCAGGAGAATGGCTTGAACCCAGGAGGCAGAGGTTATAGTGAGCTGAGATGGCACCATTGCACTCTAGCCTGGGTGACAGAGCAAAACTCTATCTCAAAAAAAAAAAAAAAGAAAATTGTTTTAAAAATAGTTAATGCAATGATTAAAGACACGTGCAGGGAGTAAGTGAAGGATGGAACATATTGACCATTGGAGGGAAGGTGGGTATCTTTAGAAGAGAATGCTCTGGTATCTTGAGTGTTAATGCTTAACAATCATTATTCTTTCTTGTGTGGTTACTTTAAGCCTCTGCTTTTACCCTAGGTCCCCAGGCATCACATAAAAGTTTCTGCTGGATTTTCCAACTGTTCACAACTTTAATTTTGAAATACTTGCCTTGACTTGTTCTATGCATTGCATTCTTTCCCCTTTTTGGTCTTTCAGTTTCTAGAGTAGCTTTAAATCTCAAACTTGATGTTCAGATCCTGGGTTCTTCTGGACCACAGTCAGTTTTCCCTCCATCTGCATTTAGATTGCTTTAGTTTAACTCCTGCCCCAGTTCAGCCAGGCCCAGGATTGGGGATGGGCCAGCCCACAGCCATTTTCTGAGGCCACCCCAAATCCATGAGTAGGATTTGAACAAACCCAACTGATGTCAAATTTTATTTCTCAAAATCTCTCCAAAACATATATTTCCATTTTAGACTTATGAATATGGATATACAATATATTGAATTGCATCTTTAATAATTAAGGCTCTTGTATTCTCTTTGGGCTTTATCAGTTTAAACACTTGTTCTTATATATTACAGTAAATCTATATGAAATGTTTGTCATATTTAGAAACCAGCCCATACACCATCAAAATATTTATTAATACTCTAATTAATCAAAGTGAATTTATTAAATGCCACTGTCAACGAACTAAGGGGGTGGCTGTAAATGACATCAGAGTTCCAAGTAGGTTAAAAAGAGTAAGAAAGTGATTTCACAAGAAAATCAGCAAACAAAAATAACACACGATAGATACCAAATAAATGACATGAACAGCAAGCACTCTCAGAATTCAGAGCTGTGAGAAAGATCCCCACCAGATGGGGTGGAATTTGAGCTGGGCCTCGAAGAAGAGCCGGGATTTCAATAGGAAGAGAGGAGGGGCGAAGCCACTGGGCAGACTTGATGGTGTGAACAAAGATGGAGGGGTCAGGAGGTACCTGTGGCTGGAAAACTTCAAAGAGCTCCAGTTTTATTGATATGGCGAGAGCCTGTATTGCTTTCAGGTCATCATTGTGTTACAGTAATATTTGAGTTCCTGGATAAGAATGACTGGCACTTTCTGAAGACCTATGTTGAAAAGCGGAAAGAAATATAGTGGCACTGGGAGGTAGTTTGTTTAGCTACTCAAAGCTTTAATCACTTTTTCACCGTGAAGGAGAGGTATGGCTTTGGGATTGAACTTTTTATGTTTAGCTTCTCTACCAGGAAAAAAAAAAAAATCTCTTTGGTTGCCTTACTCAGGTCACTAGAGGTCTTCTCTGGAGAATTACTTTGTGGATAATTTCACTCACTGCCTAGTCAGATTAAGACCTTAAACTGAAGATAATGACATTTTCCCTGGCTTGTTGCTTCTGTCAACTCCATTGTGACAGCTTATATTTAAAAGGTGAATTTCATAAACTATGTGTCTGAGAGTTTGGTGTGAAATGTGTTCTGTACAGCGTGACTCAGAGGGTTTTGATTCTCTACAATTTAGCAGCCAAATGATTTACAGTTTTGTATCGCGGGAACTCTGGAAAGCCACATGACATAGATAATCTGGCTTTGAGGGCAGGCGATAGCCTGGAAGTCCAGACTTTTGGGCGAGTGCTATAGACACAAGGTCAGGGCCAAGAACACAGATAGTGCTCCTCCACCGCAGCCCCTCCCTTATCTTCCCCCTGCTCTGTCCTTTACACAGGAGTGCAGACCCTCTAGCCACATGCTCTCCCTGGAAAACAGTCACCCACTGACCATTGCTCAGTTTTCAGAGTGTGCCCCCCAATAATACCATTTTGGCTCCCTTAGGAAAAGGCCTGTATTGACCCTGGAAGTAGGCTCAGGATCATTTGGGCAGGCAATTAATTCTGCTGCATAGGCTAGAAAGAGTGTATGGTGTGGGCTGAGAGTGGGGCCATCCCGTTTGTCCCCTGGTGTCCTCACTGGTGAGGATGGGTGTGGTCAGAGAAGGGCCCTGTCTTAGTCCGTTTGTGTTGCTCTACAGGAGTACCTGAGACTGGGTAAAGTATAAAGAGAAAAGGTTGATTTGACTCATGATTCTGCTGCCTGGAAGACGAGGCATCTGATGAAAGCCTCAGGGGCTTCATGGAAGGTGGAGGGCAGCCAGTGCATGCTGAGACCACATGGTGAGGGTAGGGGAGGCCAGGCTCTTTTTAACCACCAGCTCTCAGGGGAACTAACTGAGCAAAAGCTCACTCATGACCACAAGGCCAGCACCAGGTTATTCAGGAGGGCTTTGCTCCCATGACCCTAACACCTCCCACTAGGACCATCTCCAACACTGGAGGCCAAATTTCACCATGAGATTTGGAGGAGACAAACTTGAAAACTGTAGCAGGCCCGAATAGGACCCTAAAGCAGGGGCCTCAGAGCCCGGTTCTGTGGAAATACATGAAATTATAACCTTGAAGGAAAGGGGTCACTGAATCTAGCATTGCTACTTTGAGTGGCTGCAGGGAGGTAGCAGATCTTATCCTCATGAGGTATCAGGCCCTCTTGAGATCACGTCTTATCCAAAATAGAATTCTTGCTGTCACACAGCAGAAGTGGTTTTGGCAAGGTCCACGGTAACAGCTGTGCATACGGGCATATGCTCTTAGACACTCTTCCCTCCCCACCTCCACTGCCCTGCATCTGTTTGGGGAATTACCCAATTTATAGAAATCTGCACCCCCCCCTTTATTACAGAAGTAGAAAGTAGAAAATGATATGTGTTTTCCCTGCTCCCACTGCAAACAGGGCACCAAGTAACGCAACTGTTCAGGGCAGAGCTTCTTAACCAGTGTGCTGTGGCCATGAATGGGTGAGAGGAATATTGAGACATGGAATTCTGCAGCCATTGGAGAGGCCTGATTAGGGCTTGGGGTGGCCAGTGCTCCTGGACATGTCAAAATATAATTCTCTATAGTGCCATGGCATCAAAAAGGCTGGAAAGTGTTTGACTAGGGCCCTGAACTCGGAGCTGCTGACATGTAAAAATAGAGACTGGGAAGATTCTCTCTGGGTCATGCTAGTGGTTGCTGCAAACGATGCATCACAAGTTACTCCAGGCTAAATTGTGGCATCTAGGACCAGCAGTATTTTCTCACAAGAGCAGTTCTGTGGCATGGTTCTCCATACTTTCTGGCAATATTTTAAAATTTCAATAGATTTGTTTTCTGTTTACATCATCTGGAATTGTATAATAGCTCTGCAACAATAGCTATTGTAATACACAGCCTTCCGCAGGGAAAGGCTATGGGAAGGGAAGCTTTCTTAGGGTGAATGCTTTTCTTCTTTGCACTCCTGGGTAAATCTTAACCAGCTGAGCCCCTTTGTTGGACAAAGATATCCTTGACAAGGTCCCAGCCTATAAAATGCAGAGCTTGAAGGACTGTGAGGATTCTTCTAGTTCAGTCTTCTCATTATACCAAGAAGAGAAGCTGAAATGAAATGACTTGTATGTGGGCCCACGCAGTTAGCTCATGGAATAATCTCTGGACACTCAGAAACGTGCTTTTCCAAACGTTTCCCATCACTCACAAAAATGGATTCCCTCCCTACTCCCTGCCCTAGAGCAGATGCAATCCAAACCAAGAATAAACTTTGAGCATTGTTTTCAAAGCTGAAGTTTCCAGTTAGTTAAAGTACTGCTGGAGAAGCTGCTCTATAATTGATAGCTTTGTGGAAACAGAAGGCATTCCACTCAGGTGAAACAGGATTTATTTCTATTATCTAAGAAGGCATTTCCTTTAGCAATGCCATCTCTCACTTTTTAATAAAAACTTGGACTATTTTAATGTCTAGTTGTTCCTGGCATTCTCTTTTCCATAGGAAAGAATACTCTCGATGGCTTTAAGCTAAAGCAAATACTTCTTTTCCTTATGCTTGTTAAATAAGCCAAATACACTCTTTGCTCCCTTGGAATTTTCTTGTATTTTATTTATTCTTTTTTTTTTTTTTTAATGTGAAAAGTGTGCCAGACAACTAAGCAGATTGCTGGGTGTGTTTCATATGGATTAGCAAGAAACCTTACAGCTTCAGAAGGTTTCAATTAGGCAATTAAAAAAGAATTTGAAAAGAAGAACTTTTAAAAAAGTTTCTTGTTTGTTTTATTTTGTTTCAAGCCAAAAGAAAGATGGCTGGGGATGGGAGCTGGGAGCATGAGTGGGGAAAGGGAGGAGTTACCAGCGGGCAGGAAAAGACTTTAGGGGTGATGGATATGTTCATTATCTTGATTTTGGTGAGACTTCATAGAAATAAACATGCCTCAAAACCAATTAAACTCTAATTTAAAAAATATGTGCTATTTGTTCTATGTCCATTATACTCAGTAAGGTTGTTCTTAAAAAATAAAACCGGCCGGGCGCGGTGGCTCAAGCCTGTAATCCCAGCACTTTGGGAGGCCGAGACGGGCGGATCACGAGGTCAGGAGATCGAGACCATCCTGGCTAACACGGTGAAACCCCGTCTCTACTAAAAATACAAAAAAACTAGCCAGGCGAGGTGGCGGGCGCCTGTAGTCCCAGCTACTCCGGAGGCTGAGGCAGGAGAATGGCATAAACCTGGGAGGCAGAGCTTGCAGTGAGCTGAGATCCGGCCACTGCACTCCAGTCCTGGCGACAGAGCGAGACTCCGCCTCAAAAAAAAATAAAAAATAAAAAAAAATAAATAAAACCAGGCTTGGGGTGTGGTGGCTCATGCCTGTAATCCTAGCACTTTGGGAGGCCAAGGTGGGAGGACTGCTTGAGGCCAGGTGTTGGAGACCAGTCTGGGCAATACAGCGAGATCCCATCTTGCCAAAAACAAAAGAATTATCCAGGTGTGGTGGTGCATGCCTGCAGTCCCAGTTACTCCAGAGGCTGAGGAGGATCGCTTGAACCCAGGAGTTGAAGGCTACAGTGAGCTATGATCATGCCACCGCACTCCAGCCTAGGCAGCAGAGTGAGACCCCCATCTCCAATACATACGTACATACACACAAAATAAAACCAGTGAAACATCAGTTCAGAGTCTTCTGTAAAAGACTCAGGGAAGGAGAAAGGGCCAAAGGACCAGAAACTACTGAATATGCTGTTCAAAGGCCAGAGAGGATGGGGAAATCATTATTAGTAACATGCTGTCCATTCAGCTTACAGGTAGGAGCCAGATCAGATGACTGATAGCGTGGCCAAACGCTTTTTTTTTTTTTTTTTGAGACAGAGTCTTGCTCTGTCATTCAGGCTGGAGTGCAGTGGCACGATCTCTACTCACTGCAACCTCCGCCTCCCAGGTTCAAGCAGTTCTCCTGCCTCAACCTCCCGAGTAGCTGGGACTGCAGACTTGCAGCATCACGCCAGCTTTTTTTTTTTTTTTTTTGAGACGGAGTCTTGTTCTGTTGCCAGGCTGGAGTGCAGTGGTGCGATCTGGACTCACTGCAACCTCCACCTCCCGGGTTCAAGCGATTCTCCTGCCTCAGTCTCCCAAGTAGCTGGGGCTACAGGCACGTGCCTCCAAGCCCAGCTCATTTTTTGCATTTTTAGTAGAGATGGGGTTTCACCCTGTTGGCCTGGCTGGTTTTGAACTCCTGACATCAGGTGATCCATCCGCCTGCCTCAGCCTCCCAAAGTACTGGGATTATAGGAGCCACTGAGAACCGCTGGAACTGGTTTCAAATGCAAATCCGACCTATCACTCAGCCTCTGCCTTCTGGGTTCCAGCGATTATCTTGCCTCAGCCTCCTGAGTAGCTGGGATTACAGGAACATGCCATCGCACCCGGCTAATTTTTGTATTTTTAGTACAGACAGGGTTTCACTATGTTGTCCAGGCTGGTCTTGAACTCCTGACCTCAGGTGATCCCCCCACCCCCACCTTGGCCTCCCAAAGTGTTGGGATTACAGGTGTGAGACCCTGCGCCAGGCCCCAAACACCATTTTCTCATGAATGGTGCTTCACGTGGCTTCTTCCCAGATCTGCTTTCACTCAACACTTAGCCCTAGGTTTTCTGAGTTCCTTGATTACCTTTGCTTGGGATGGGAGATGGGCCTTCCTTACGCTTTAGAAAATTGCCTATTTATTTTTTGGAGGAGTGCAACAAGGATTTATGAAATGTAATTATATAATTCATCTGAAGGTTCCTGGAACACATAAAATTTAGGCCAAACTCGCAACCATAATCTCTAGAGTGTTTCTCAAATTCTTATGTTTTACTGGAATTCACGGGAGTTCCATTGTATAAGCTGCTCTGTGGAATAAACGGGAGAGAGGCTTGCAAGCAGAGGTAGAACTCCTGCTGATGGTGGTTAGAAATTGGGATTTATATTGACAGCACAGACACCACCTGGGACTGTGCCTGGTCCCCTAGGAGATCTGGTCACCCTAGCAGTAAGAGTCTGTGACCTTCATAAAAGTAGAAAGCAATGTGCCCAGTTCACCGTCTGTGTGTGTGTTAGAGGCATAAGCAACGTTCTCAAGGGTAAAGAGAGCCAGATCTGAGTTTGCTGGCTGAACTTACCTTACATGGTGCTGGGGAGAGTGCTGGGGGAGAGAAGGCAGGCAGGGATTACTCACAAGGATTTAGAGTCCTCCCGGTGACACAGATTGATAGCTCCCTCTGGGGCTTTGGTGAGCCCTACACCTCTTAAATTTTCACATAAAGCTTCGACTGGAGAAGCATCTGAACCACATACCAGCAAATCTCTGGACACAGCAACACATTCAGACTCTCCTGTTTGAGGAAAACATTGGGCAAAATAAGTAGGGCTTTTCTTCAATTCAGCTTCCTAATGGTCATGATCTTTGCAGCCCAGAAAGCAAAATTTAAGCAGACTTTTTTTGGTGACTTGTTTTGTTTTGTTTTAAAAATGGTATAATTATTTTGTATAGCTTGTACTTCCTTTTTGGCACTCTTACAGAATTGCCACTAGGCCTAAGAGCTAGAAGGAGAAAATGAAATAGTAGATGACAGTGTCACAGAGATGTGAATTAGGGAAAGGTTTTCAGTATGGAAATATCTTTAATATCCTGCCAGGGTATGAAAGCGACAGGACCTTTCTTGGATAAGCGCTCATGAACCTACAATAATTAGGTTTTATTATATCATATTGAACAGCCTTTCCTAATACGGCAGCCTTTTCCTAATGCGGTGGTGCTCAAGGCTCTCTCTGATTTTATTCCTGCTTATCTCTCTAGCCTCGTCTCTCAACCTCACTTCAGTCATAGTGTATGTTCTAGATATATTCAAACTCTTCTAGTGCTCTTCCCCCAACGACCCACATAGAAGACAGTAAAGACATTAAGAAGAGTTATTTTAGTTCTCCAGTTCCTTTTCATTGCTCTGTTCTCTGTAGAGAATGTTCTTTCTTTGACCTCACTCCTTCTCTGGTTTTAACTCTCAGTGGTCACTGCTTCCAGGAAGCCCTCCCAAACTCCCTCTCTTACTCCTCCCCAGGCTGGGTTAGGATTCCTTCTCTTTGCCTCCTTAATATCTATGTAGCTAGAACTTTGTGCTGTATTATTTTATAACTACATATACATTCATGAGTGGATGAATCAATATTTGTCACCATTGGACTAAAAGCAAATTAATTTATTTTTAGACCACATCTGGCTCTATCACCCTGGATGGAGTGCAGTGCTATAATCTTGGATCACTGCAAGCTCCACCTCCCAGTCTCAAGCCATCCTCCCACCTCAGCCTCCCGAGTAGCTGGGACTACAGGCACGTGCCACCACGCCTGGCTAGTTTTTTTGTATTTTTAGTATAGATGGGGTTTTGCCATGTTGCCCAGGCTGATCTTGAACTGGTAAGCTCAAGCGATCTCCCTGCCTCGACCTCCCAAAGTGCTGGGATTACCGGCGTAAGTCACAGTGCCTGGCCTAGCAAATTAAATTTCTTAATGTATGAATTTCATCCAAACTTTATGTTTATTTTTTTTAAATTAAAAAAATTTATCCCTATCACGGCTCACTGCAACTTCTGTCTCTCTGGCTCAAGCGATCCTCCCACCTCAGCCTCCCAAGTAGTTGGAACTACAGGTGTGAGCCACCACGCTTGGCTAATTTTTGTATTATTTGTAGAGACGTGGTTTCACCATCTTGGCCAGGCTGGTCTCGAACTCCTGAGCTCAAGTGATCTTCCTGCCTCGACCTCCCAAAGTGCTGAGATTGCAGGTGTGAGCCACCACGCCCAGCCTAAACTTTATGTTTACGTTAGATTACCAAATAATAACTGTGTGATATTTAAAAATCTTAAAAATTATGTTATTTGAAGAGTCACCCACTACACAAAAGCGTTCCAGATTCTCGATTTTATTACCACACTCTTTAGAGACTTTGCTCCAAGTCTGCAGTAAACTTCAGCCAATTTATTGCTTAGAAGTCAAAGTAGAAAGTTGTTTACTGCTCTATCTTTAAAGACTAACACACGCCTGACATACAGTGGGTGCTGAATAAATGAAGCTTTATCCTAGTTTTTTCTGTATGAGGTCCCATTTCTCTATTTCCTTTTTTTTTTCCTCTTCATTTTTAAAAATCAAAATGCCAGTCTGTAAGGATGAGGGAAGGGCCTTACCACTATTTCAAAGGTGGTAAAAATCAGCCTTTGGGAGATCATCGGTGCATTTGAAACAGTCACAGACTTGGTTTCCACACCAGCCCTTTCCCACCTCCTCACTCAGAAACAAACTGGACTCTCACGGTTGGCACCGTGAATGTGGAGGAGGTGTTTCCAGGGCCCGATGAAATTGTACATGAACCTGAGAAAACAACTGGTTGACACATTTCCAAGAAAGACAGGTGTGCAAACGATTCCTGCTGAGCGTAGGTGCGATGCTGTTTACATTACTACTCTTGAGCCCAGCTTTGCTTTCCCATTTCCTCAGAGTAAATATGTGCACATATTAGATAGAAGCAGATGCATGGAATTTATGTGCAACTGTGTTATCAGATCTGAGTAAGATAGGCTTTGTTGGCCCCACAATAAGGGATGTGTATTTAACTCTCAGTTTATTACATGTCAGCTTTAGTTTTCTTGGAACTGACAAATCCATGTATTTGAATGATTATTTTCAAGGAAAATGGTGATGATATAATGAATAGGAAGTGTCGCTTCCAAACTGCTATTAGTGGGCATACAAGGACATTTTTTCCAATGTCCTTTTTAATTAAGCAAACACTGAAAGTATTTGAACAGCATCTTTATTTTTGAAGAAGTGCGTCATCTCAATTAGTGAAGATCTGTAAATACTGAGGGAGAAAGTGGTTAGCAAAGTTCAAATACATTTCATTTTTCAATCTTCTGAAATATTGGTGATTATTATATGTTCAAACGGTAAACTTAAAAAAATCATAATTCCAAAAGCTGGGCATTAGAACTTAAAGTTTATAGAATCTGTCCCCCAAATTAATATCACTAGAAATTTAGCAAAAAGCAGGGTAACCTACCTTTTGATTTTCTGAATGCAGGCAAGAATGCGAAGCAATCTGATCTGTTCATTAACAGTACATGAGTGTAATTATTTTTAGCTGTACAGATAAACCAGTGGAATTTGACATGGCTAGAATATTCAGGCTAGATTTCCTGCTTAATTATTCAAAACACAAATTAATACTTGAACAAAGGAAGATGGTTGTGAATATATCATTCAAAGTACAATAGGGTTGAGTTTTGTCAAAGTTTTCTTCTGTAGAAGCCCAAAACTTGGGAATTACTAATTCAATGTACAATAAGGAGGTATCATTGGATAAAATCCTTTCGTAGCTATCCAAGGCTGAGGCACGTGTGACTTCTGATTATATATATATTGGACATGTTAATTACAGTGCCTCCTGTCATTTTTTTAAAAAACAGTAGAAAACACACTGGCCATAGCCTCCTGCTTAGTGAGGCAGTAGCTGACTTAGCTGTGCAGGCATGGCTTCTGATGGGGCCAACGTAGAGCATGAAACCCAACGTCAGATGTGAAGGTTTTGCCCTATAGGAGGTTAGTAATTAGCTAAGCCAACCTCATTAATTTCCTTCAAAACTATTTCTTTTTCTCCTCCTCCCTCCTCCCCTCCTCCTCCTCCTTCTTCTTCTTCTTCTTCTTCTTCTTCTTCTTCTTCTTCTTCTTCTTCTCCTTCTCCTTCTCCTTCTCCTTCTCCTTCTCCTTCTCCTTCTCCTTCTCCTTCTCCTTCTCCTCCTTCTCCTTCTCCTTCTCCTTCTCCTTCTCCTTCTCCTTCTCCTTCTTCTTCTTCTTCTTCTTCTTCTTCTTCTTTTTTTTTTGAGACAGAGTCTCACTCTATCATCCAGGCTGGAGTGCAGTGGCACGACCTCGGCTCACTGTAACCTTTGCCTCCCAGGTTCAAGTGATTCTCCCGCCTCAGCCTCCAAGGAGCTGGGATTACAGGCGCCTGCCACTGCACCCATTTAATTTTTGTATTTTTAGTAGAGACGGGGTTTCACCATCTTGACCAGGCTGGTCTTGAACTCCTGACCTCTTGATCCACCCTCCTCGGCTTCCCAAAGTGCTGGGATTACAGGCATGAGCCACTGCAACCGGCCCCAAAACTGTTTCTTGGGGTGTAAGTCCCAAAATTTCTGGGGAATACAGAGTAGCTTCACAGAAAGATGGGGCAGACATAGAGAGCAAAGCGGTGGTACTTTGAAAGAGAGACCACATGGGCTGTAAGAGAGGTGGAGAGGAGAGTTGTCTCAAGAATTACTTAATAGTCTCATAGCATTTAAGCTCTGGTACCCACCTATATTTATAATATATCCCCATTTTTATTAAGGTGGCCTGAGCAAATCTCTGCTCTTGGTAATCAAGGGTCTAATGACTGTAGTCAAGGGACAAAAATTAGCTGCATAAAACCCTACAGCCACTGAAGAGAGAGCAGTTGTTAACTAGAGGCTCTTAGTAGAAGGATAGATGGAGAAAAGAGACAGGTTGGAAGTGCTAACTCCTTAAAAGCTCCAAACAAATGCCAGAGACTCTCCCCAGCCAATTCATGAAGGCCTCATGAGACAATAACCATATTGAGATCAACAATCATTGAAGAGGAGTTTCCTAAGATAATGAAATAAAAGTTCTAGCAATTATTTGTTTCTGTAGGAATTCCCTTCCACATAATAATACATTTGGTCAAAAAGCTTTTGATTTTTTTGGAACTGCTATTTAAAATTTCAAGTACCTGAGTATAAATTAGAGGTACTAAAGATTTAGCTCACATCTACAGTTTCAAACAGATAATTAACATATATTCCTTTTAAATTATTATTTTCTGGAAGGCAGTAAATATGCACTTGTAAAACCTTTCTTTGTGAAATGTACAAAGAAATATTTAATCAATGCTTTGCATGGTAACAGTGGTAGTAGATGAGGATTACAATGAGAGTGTAGATAATTATGAAGAAGAGCATAATTTCTGTCTTTTAAGTGCAGAACCAATTTGGCTCTCTCAACTAGAGCTATTGCCTAATCTGTCAAATCAAGAGCCAGAATGACAAGGGGATGGATATTTTATTAAGGGTGTCATAGATGTGTGCTAATCTAAAAATGCTCTTAGTAATAGGTTTTTGGAATTCACAGAACTTAGAGAAGTAATGCATTGTAAAAAGAGATCAAAAAGATCACACAAAATTAATTGTGTACAGATTTATAAATTATATAGTAAGGCCATGTGCTTCAATTACATTGGTAACGTTAATTACACATAATTGCATTTCTAGTTCATGTGCTTATGTAATTTTACTAAAGCTTTACTACAGTGGAACAAGTTTCAGCACATGGAAATAATTTAAAAGTAAATCTCTAATAATATTATATAATAAAAAATTTTAAAATGCTCTTGCATTTTGATAACACTCCATCCACTTCCAAACAGTAAACATAGTCAACCAATTTTCTAGTCTACAAATCTGGTACGTTTTTCCTAAAACCAACCCGAAATGGTGTTTTTAATCGTACGTAAGTCATGCATCAGGATGAAAACTATATTGGTTTTTCTGACTTAGTTCCTAAAATCATCTTTACACAAAAATTATTAGCTCTTCTCCCAAATATGAATATGACAAAATATACACATGAATACAAGTATCCAGACATGACATATAACCTCATTATCTTGTGTTTTCAATTAAAAAATTTGTATCCCCTTTTATATAACTTGAATCCTTCTGGCCAGGTTTGAATTTGAATTCCTTCAGACTTGGGACCTGTAAAACTCTGTGACCCCATGAACCTTGATCATCACAGTCTCTGTTGTAGGTGGACTCACCACTCATCAGCTGTGTGGCCTTGGGCAGCTCTCTGTATCTATTTCTCAGTTTCCTATCTGTGATATAAAATGATCGGTTAAGTAGATCAGATGTTCTCAAATAATGCTCCATAAGGCCTTGATGTGTCTGTGAATACTCCCTGAGGACCACTGGGTCGGGTGGGGGCAGTGGGGCACTAGTTGCTTGGGCTCTGGACTTTCTGAGGTACCTGCTCAAATGGAGTAGCTCTACTCATACCTACTGGATTTATTGGACTTCTATATGAACTTTCATTTGATGAAAGAGCTAGAAGGCCAAAAAGAGGTTTGTAAACCACTAGTCTGGATAAAAGTTCAGACTCCTGCTTTGTCCTAGAATTAAATCATTCAACTTTGAGTTGAAGTAATATAAAACACCTGAATGAGTCTAGCATGAAATAATGTTCAACAAACACCTATGGGATGAATGGAGTTCCTGCCCTTAAGGGATTTATAGTCAAATGGAAAACCTTCCTCATCCTAGAAAATACTGTAGTTAAAATACTACTTCTTTTATCCTATGGCCATTATACTTTTAATTGTTTCTTAATATTTTAATTTTATATGTAGCAATTTTGTATGTCTAGGGATTCTAGGAAGATGGCAGAGGAGAAGGCACCAGGAATTTCTCTCCCCATCTAAGCAAGCATTGTAATGGCAGAATCTGTCTGATGTAACTATTTTGGAACTCAGGAATCTATAGAAGATTGCAAATTCCAGGGGAAGGCTTAGGCAGTAAATTGCATTTAATGTTGGTCAGTTTCAGCTCTTAGCAGGTAGCAGCAGTACTCATCCTCCACCCCAGCTACATGACAGGCACCTGTTCATGAGTTCCTGGAGTTCCCGGAGTGACTTGTAGGCAGCTTGTAGGCGCTGGGGTGGGCAAAAAGGATCCTGACCTCCAAACATCAGGGATCTGTATTTGGATCATTGATTGCGTCTTCTGATCACAGACATACGGACAAAGAGGCTAATGGCCATTGTGTTTGCACCTCCCCCCCATTTTTGCAAGCCCTTCCCCTCTAGCAGAAGTGATTTCCAGGAGATTTAAAAGGCTGGTGCCCTGTTCTGTCTCCCTTCATTTTTCTTTTTTCTCCCTTTTGGGTGCCAGACGTTGAAGACTATAACATTTGAAAACAACTGCATATATGGGGAGCATTAGAAAGTGACTGCACATACCCAGGAAAAGACCCAGGTTCAGAAAAGGCCTGCAAAGACCTAAAGTTTACAACTGACACTAATCTTTGGCACAGAGACAGCCTAAAACATCAGAAACACAAACAATAAAACATAAACATAAACAACAGAAAATCCTGGGAAAGGGGGAGAACCTGAGTTCCAGAGTTAGCATGTTATTAGATTCAAATGCCTGGTTTTCAACAAAAAATTGCAAAGCATGCAAAGAAGCAGGAAAATATGGCTTATTCAAAGGAAAAACGAAAAAACAGAAACTGTCTCTGAAAAAGACCTGATGGCATAGCAACTTGACAAAGACTTTAAAATAACCATCTTAAAGATGTTCAACAAACTAAAAGATGTAGAGAATGTCAAGAATAAGATGTATGAACAAAATGGCAATACCAACAAATAGAAAACATAAAAAGAAACCAAAAAGAAATTCTGGAGCTGAAAATATAATAACCAAAATGAAAAACTCAGTAGAGGAATTCAAATGTAGATTTGAGCAGGCAGAAGAAAGAACCAGCAAACTTGAAGGTAGGATAATAGAAATCAAGTCTGAGGAACAGCGAAAAAAAAAAAAAGTGACAAAAATTGCACAGAGCCTAAAGGATCTGTGGGATACCATCTAATGGACCAATATACACATTGTGGAAGTCTCAGAAGAAAAGAGAGACAGAAAGGGACAGAGAGAACATCTGTAGAGATAATGGCTAGAAACATCCCAAATTGGATGAAAGACATAAATGTAAACTTTCAAGAAGCTCAAAGAACTCTAAGTAAGTTAAACTCAGAGACCCACAGTGAGGGACATTATAATCAAACTTTCAAAAGCCAAACACGAAGAGAGAAGCAACTCATATACAAAGGATCCATGATAAGATTATCCACAGATAATCTTTGGGAACTTTAGAGGCAGATGACAGTGAGCCAATATATTCAAGGTGCTAGAAAAAAACCCAAACAAATTGTCAATCAAGAATCCTACATCTGGCAAAGCTGTCTTTCAAAAGTGAGGAAGAAATTAAGACATTCCCAGATAAATGAGGAGGAAGTTTGTCATCACTAGACTTGCCTTGCAAGATCAAGGGAGTCCTGGAGGTTGAAATGGAAAGACACCAGACAATCACTTGAAGCTATGTGAAGAAATAAAGTTATAAATACAGGTAAATATACTGCAATTATAAAAGCTAGCATTATTGTAATAATGATTTGTAACTGCACTTTTTGTTTTCTACATTATTTAAGAGACTAAAACATTAAAGGAAACAATTACTAGTCTAAAAGCTACTATTATTGTAAACTGATTTGTAAATTCACATTTTGTTTTTCATATGATTTAGGAGGTTAATGCATTCTGAAGAATTATTAGTTTATGTTTTGGACACACAACATATAAAGATGTAATTTTGTGACACCAAAACCAAAAGAGGTGGGAATGGAACTGTTACAGGAGGAAAGTTTTTGTATGTTATTGAACTTAAGCATGTTAAGTATGTTATTGAATTTAAGCTATAAATTCAAGTTAGAGTGTTACAACTTTAGGATGTTAAATATAATCCCCATGTTAACCACAAAGAAAATAGCTATCGAATACATATAAGACAAAATGAGAAAGGAATTTAAATAATTCACTATAAAAAATAAACTAAACACAAAAGAAGACAGCAATGCAGGAAGTGAGGAACCGCAAAAAAGTATAAGACATATAGAAAACAAATAGCAAAATGACAGAAGTAAGTCGCTCCTTATCAGTCATTACTTTAAATGTAAATGAGTTCAATTCTCCAATCAAATGTCAGAGATCAGCAGAATGTATTAAAAAACAAAATTCAACTGTGTACTGTCTATAAGATACTTACTTTACATCTAAAGACACAAATAGATTGAAAGTGGAAGAGTGAAAAAGATATTCCATGCAAATAGTGTCCAAAAAGGAGCAGGAGTAGCTATACTAATATCAGACAAAATAAACTTTAAATCAAAAATGTTTGCAAGAAACAAGGACATTATTTATTAATAAAAGGTTCACTTCAGTAAGAAGACATAATAATTATAAATATTAATATTTACACACCTAATGACCGACCATCGTATATGAAGCAAAACTTCACAGAAACAAAGAGAGAAATAGTTGTATGATACCAATTGGAGACATTAATACCCCACTCTCAAAAATGGACAGAACAAGATAGAAGCTAAATACGGAAACCAAGCACTTAAACAACACAATAAATCGACTAGATTTAACAGACATATAGAACATTGTATACCCAACAATAGTATATACATTCTTCTCAAGTGCACATAGGACATTTTCCAGGATAGACCATATGTTAGGCCACAAATTAAGTCTCAATAGATTCAGTAAGACAGTTATATAAAGTTTCTTCACTGACCACAATGACAAGAGAGTTTGGAGAATGTAGTTTGCAGAATTCCAGTTTCAGTGGTATAGACGGCTGGGTGTGGAGCTGAGAGACAAAAGTCACTAAGGGACTTTTAGTGTGCTGCTCCTAGAAACTCCCAGTTTTGGAATCTATAGTGCTAAATATATTAGAGGTTTTATTTTTTCACAAAACAATAATGATTGACTAAAAGGCATAAATGTATCAAAGAATTTTTTTTGAAATATCAAAGATATTTCACATCCTGCTAAAGGCATGCTAATCAAATTTATCCCTGACCCCAAACCAGAGGATAGGAGGCAACTATAGAAAGTTCATCAGAATTGATATTCAAAATTATCTCAGTGGAAAAACTACGATTCACAAATCACCACGATAAAACCTAACAAGAATAGCTAAATGTGGGGTTTTCATTTGGGTTAAAAGAATTTTGCCTGTTCACCTGTTTTACATATAGAAAATGTATGAACTATAAATATGATATGGACCATATGATGGGGCTCCTAGAAAAATTAACTGCAACTGTCAGCTGTATTAATAAGAACATACTTTCTATATCTAGGATGGTCATGCCACTACTGTACTCAATTTTATTTATAATACTAATAATTCCTTTGCAACTGTGAGATCTCTGCATACAAAGTTCAAATTTATAGAGGCCTACCTTAGCATATCATGTGGACAAGTGGAGGAATTTGTAGTATGTAGATATGTGAAAAATCCTACTTCACCTGTAGGTTTTCCATCAGAGTATTGGTAAAGATAACAGGAACATCAAAATATTCCTTTGTGTTCCAGACAAGTGATTTCGTACTTCATCAGATCTAAAGCCCCTTTTTATAACTAGCTTATAATAATCTTTTCTCTGCTATGAAAAAAATTTATTGATAAGGTCACTTAAACAGAAATTGTTATACAATTAAATATGATGTTATATATAATATGAAAGAAAAATAAAAGGTATTTCAGTGTAGAAATTCTCAGTTGCTATATAAGAAAATGTTATCAAGTATTAATAGTTAGATGCCTGCTCCTTGTTACAATGAATAATTTCAGATTTGTAATAAGTAAGAACAATATTCTACTAAATATTTCCTACACTCTGTCCTTACATTTGAAATTTAAAAATAAGGGTTAAATAAGTATATTTCTCTTATGACCCAGAATATAATTTATCTTCATGAATGTTCTATAGTTGGGTGGAGTGTTCCATAAATGATGGTCAACTTTTCTTATAATGTTGTTCAAATCTATTTTCTTATTGACTTTCTACTTGTATTAATTACTGATAGAGGAGTGTTGAAATTGCAAAATATTTTACTTCTCCTTTTGGTTCTATCAAGTTTTTATGTCCCTGGTACATAAACATTTAAGATTATTATGTCTTTTAGTAGGTGCATAAACATCTAAGACTGTTATGTCTTCTTGATGAACTGACATCTTTACCATTAAGAAATTCCTGAGTTTGGATGGCCATGGTGGCTCACGCCTATAATCTCAGCAATTTGGGAGGCTGAGGCAGGCGGATCACCTGAGGTCGGGAGTTTGAGACCAACCTGACCAACAAGGAGAAACCCCATCTCTACTAAAAAAAAAATTAGCTGGGCGTGATGCCATGTGCCTGCAATCCCAGCTATTCGGGTGGCTGAGGCGGGAGAATCACTTGAACCTGGGAGGCAGAGCTTGCAGTGAGCAGAGATAGTGCCACTGCACTCCAGCCTGGGCGACAGGCGACAGAGTAAGACTGGGCCTAAAAAAAAAAAAAAAAAAAGAAAGAAAGAAAGAAATGCCTAATTTTTACTTCTAGGAATATTTCTTGTTCTGAAATTTACTTTATATGATATTAATATAGCTCCTTCAACTTTGTTTTGTTTTGTGTATTCATTGTATGTCTTTTTCCATCATTTTATTTTTAATCTTTCTGTTTCTTTATATTTAAAATGTTTTTCTCACAGACAGCACAGTAGTTAGGCCTTGCTTTTTTATCTGACAATCTCCATCCTTTAACTGGAGTGTCTTTGTTTTATTTTTTAGTTGCTGCTCTAAGGTTTATAATACACATCTAACTTATAGTTTACCTTCAAATTATATACATATAGTATAGCACCTTACAATAGTATGTGTTCATTTTCTTCCTTCTGTCCTTGTGCTGTTGTTTCTTACATGTTATTATCATACATTATGCTGTTTTGTCATACATGTCTCCACAATACATGCTATTATTGTTGCTTTAAATAATCTGTATCTTTTAAAGAGATTAAATTTGGAAGAAAAAGTATTTTATATATTCCTACACACTCATCATTTCCACACTCTTCACTCCCTGGTGTAGATGCAAATTTCCATTTAGTATTATTTTTCTTCTGTCTGAAAGACATTTTTTCATGTAGCTTGTAATGCATTCTTCTGGTGATGAATTCTTTCAGCTTTTGTGTATCTAAATAAGACTTTTATTTTTACTTTCATAAACTATTTTATCTGGGTATAGAATTCAACTTTTTTTTTTTTTTTTTAGTAGTTTAAAGATGTTGCTTCATTGCCTTCTGGCTTGCAAACTTTCTGATGAGAAGTCTGCTGTCATTTTTATCTTTGTTCCTCTATGTGTAACGTGTCCCAACATCCCTCTCCTGGAAATTTTAAGATTTTTTTCTTTATGACTGATTTTATGATCTTTCTTAGTTTGAATTTCTTTATGTTTATTTTTCTTGAAGTTGCTTGAGCATCTGAATCTGAGAGTTTAGAACTTTCATCAAATTTTGACAATTTCAGCCATGATTTCTTTAAAGGTTTTTTCTGTCCTTCTTACCCATTCTATTTGCTATTCCAGTTTTACATGGTTTAGACCACTTACCTTCTGCTATTCCTCCATACATCACTGCTGCTCTGTTAATTTTTTCTAGTCTTTTTCTCTTTGTGCTTTATTTTGTTGAGATACTATTGCTATGTCATCAAGAATACTGATCTTCTCTTCTACAGTGTGTAAATTGCTATCTATCCTATCTACTGTTTTTTCTTCCCTACGAGATATCATATTATTAGTATTTAGTCAAAGATTTGAGAGAACCCTTTGCAAATCTTGAGAGTGAGCTCTCTTTCTCCCTCTTTCTCTTTGTGTAGTTTTCTCCTTTCCAGTACTTTGTCCCACAAATCTAGCCACCTTGCCTTCCTTAACTTTGATCTCTGTTCCCTTAACTCAGTGAGACTGTTGGCTGCATGCTGTGGCTTGAAAACTGCCTCCAGGCAGGAAGCTGGGGCAATCATAGCATTCAGCTCAACTGATTCTCTTCTTTCAGGGTTCACAGTCCAGCATTACCAGTTGTTTAATGTCTGAAAACTGTTGTTTCATATATTTTATCTCATTTTCAATTTGTGCATGGAAGAAGGATAATTCCTGTAGCCATTAATTTTTCATGAATGGAAGTGAAAGTCTAAATAAGTAAATTTGAAAGTTAATATGTTATCTTCGTAAATGCAATAGTTACAAAAACTGAGATAGCTGCTCTTTTATTGGTGCCTCCAATACCATAAGCATTTGTTGATGGTGATTTTCTTCAATAGTCCATTACTTTTGGTAAATTTCCAAACAAAACAAGTCTCAATCTTTCCTCAATTTACATGATATTTGCATTCCTGGAAATTCCATATATATAAACATGGAGCAAAAATGCTTTGTGTTCATATGTAAAATGGAGTTAAGTTCTGGGCTCAGATAATATAAACAGGCTTTTCCTTATAGAAAAGTCACATAGAATGTGGAACCATAACCCCCTGGGTAAGACTGTGATATGGGATCCTTGACCCTTATTGAAAACTACCACCTACATAATTCGTACCTTTCACACGTAACATATTTTATCTGTTGTATGCATAACCGTGGAGTAGTCTTGAGGCCTACGTGCTCTTGGAAAAGCAATAAATAAGGTATGTCTTCATTCATCAGGGAAAGGGGGAAGATACATGATGTTTTGCCAAGATAATTACTGTATCTTATAATAAGGGAATCTATTTTTAGTTAAGATTTAAAAGAAGTACCTCTTTTTGCCAAAAGGCAATGTAAAATGTCCCCACTATTCATATAACAGATAAAAATATTTATTGAAGCCGGGCATGGTGGCTCAAGCCTGTAATCCCAGCACTTTGGGAGGCTGAGACGGGCGGATCACAAGGTCAGGAGATCAAGACCATCCTGGCTAACATGGTGAAACCCCGTCTCTACTAAAAAATACAAAAAACTAGCCGGGCGAGGTGGCAGGCGCCTGTAGTCCCAGCTACTTGGGAGGCTGAGGCAGGAGAATGGCATAAACCCGGGAGGCGGAGCTTGGAGTGAGCTGAGATCCAGCCACTACACTCCAGCCTGGGTGACAGAGCGAGACTCCCTCAAAAAAAAAAAAAAAAAAAAAAAAAAATTTGTTGAGTTCTGTTATGTGTTAGGTATTGAGGATTGACGAGTGACTCAGAGAAGAATCCCTGTCCTCATGGAGCCTACGTTTACTATGGTTTGTGGAGAAAAACTGGCAATCAAAGGAAATGCCCACACGTCCCTCAAATTCTAAGAGTTGTAACATCAAACATTTCCGTTAACTAGTAAAACAAGTTATGAGAATTTTAGAGAGTATAATACAAAAGCAAAAGCCTCTATCAAAATCTTTCGGTCAGGGTTCCATACTTAAGGACTTTGAGGAAACGCATAAACAAAGCTGCAGATGATTTATTTCAACTCTATTAATCGATTCGAAGACATTTTCAACTAATCCTGTTCAACCCACACTTTGTACTTCACTGAAACTGAGGAAAAAAGCCTCTCTCTTACTTTTGCCTAGTAAGAGAACACAGTTACCCAGGATCACCTTGGCTTTTGAGACATTATTGTTTTGGCTGAGATCCCACTTTCAGACCTCATCTCCTTAGATTTGGCAACTTGACTGATTCTCTGAACTACCTACTCTCTATGTGGTGATGTGGCTTCAGCCCAGAGCCACAGGTAGAATGCACTTTGTCCCACTCCCACCAGGCAGCTGCAATGCCAATGTGGGACTACATTTGTCAATTAAAGATCCACAACAATATGAAATGTGTAGCCACAAAAATAAAACTTGGTGTCAGGAGCCCAGGGTCCAAATCTCTGCTCCCAAATCTATTTCATGTGAATCCTGGTGTAAATCAATTAATTTTTTTCTTCTGAGTCTCAGTGGCGTCACCCTTAAAATGAGGACAATAATAACCTTGTTCATCAGATTGCTATGAGGATTGTAACAAAACCACGTGTTCCAGAATGCTTTGCAAGCCACACAGCACTATAGTAACCTACACTGCTGTTGTGGTAAGTGATGAGGAGGAGGGTAAGTGGCTGGTTGAAAGGACCCAAAGCCTGAAAAGTCTATAGACTACTGACCTGCACATCTGAATGCAATGTACGTTTTGCTGCTTTTCCTGCTTAGACAACAACAAGATTTTGCTCTTAATACTATTTCCACTTTTTACTTTTCTTTTGGATTTGTTGTCATTGATTCCAGTCTATCTAAACATAATTCATTTTGGTGCCCAGGAGATAGTGGAACAGCTGGTGCCCAGCTTTTTCTTCTTTGGTGTGGGAGCTTCTGCCTGGGGCTGACCTCCTTCTCTGGGTTAAGGTCCCACGTAGCTGTCTTAAACTGACCGACCTGAAGTAGACCCAGACACATCTGTAAACTACTTACCTTGCATGGGTGGTGCCAGGCCTGGGGCTAAGAGGGCATGCCTGCTCCTGTAATCTGTAAGGCCTAGTAAAACATGATTAAGGCTCTGCTTGCTGTGTGGGAGTCAACAATGCCATTATAGCCTCCCTTGGCAGATGGTGGGCAAGAGTTCCTGCACTAATAAGAATTTCTTGCTGGATCATCAAAATGCATTATCCTTTTGGGGTTTGGACCTTGTAGAACCTTATTCCTATGTTTGAGGCTTCAGCATCTGTGTCTCATGGTCAGTCTGACCTCTCTCTAAACAAGAGATCTGAAAGAAACACTTTTCCAGGAAATCATCCACAGGCAGTTGACTGACCTTCCGCCATACCCCTTTCATTCCACCCCCAGCAGTTTCTCATGGATACGAAATATGTGCCTTGGGATAATTGGACTAAACAGGTTTGTCTGATTATTTACAAGCTCCTTTCAGTTTACTTGTTTACTTGTTTCAATTTTGCATGGGCCATTTTAATATTTTTTTGTGGTTCAGACAAAAACCACATATATTACAGTGTTTTAGATTAGTTAAGATTCTCTATGATGTGATTAATATAATAATCCATTTTCGGCCTCTGTTGTGAATCAGATGCTTTATATATACGATCTGATTTCATCTTCATAATGCTCCAGAGTAGGCATTATTATCCCCCTTTTAAAGATGAGGCTTAGAGGGCTAAACTCATTTGTTTAAAGCTATGTAGTTGATCATTATCAGAGCTGGAACTGGAGCCTACCTGGATTTCAGTCCAAGTCTATGCTGTTCCCACTATACCATACTGGCTCTTGACTCTTTACTTGCTCTTTGGCATGGCAGTGGAAATCAGTACTATTAATATTTGAGTTTCAGGTTAAGTTCCCTTCAACTTTTCTGTGCAGGGATAGAGGATAGGGTACAAATAGTTCCAGTTTTTTTTTTTTTTTTTTTTTCTTTAGACAGAGTTTCGCTCTTGTTGCCCAGGCTGGAGTGCAATGGAGCAATCTCGGCTCACTGCAACCTCTGCCCTCTGGGTTCAAACAATTCTCCTGCCTCAGCCTCCCAAGTAGCTGGGATTACAGGCATGTGCAACCACACTCAGTTAATTTTGTATTTTTAGTAGAGATGGGGTTTCTCCATGTTGGTGAGGCTGGTCTCAAACTCCCAACCTCAGGTGATTCATCTGCCTTGGCCTCCCAAAGTGCTAGGATTACAGGTGTGAGCCACCATGCTCAGCTTTTTTTTTTCTTTTTTCTTTTTTTTTTATCATGCCACATTATTTTTAATTACGTACAAAGATCTAACATGTCACCCAGGGACCATTTCACCCACTGTTGTTTGGCCGCCGGTCTTTGTCTCTTTCTTCAGCAATGGTGAGGAGGGTACCCTTTCCTCAGGGAAGAGAAATCCATGGTCTGTTGCTCTTACCAATAACAAAAATGTTGGAAAGTCGAGTGGCAAAGCTGTTGCCATTGGCATCTTTCACATGAACCACGTCAAAAGATCCGGAGTGCTTCTCTCTGTTGATAATCATACCGATTCTTCCCAGGTTAGCACCTCCAGTCACCATACACAGGTTAACAGTGTCGAACTTGATGAAATCAATATTCTTGCCAGTCTCCAAATCAATCTGAATGGCATCATTCACCTCGATGAGGGGTCAGGGTAGCGGATGGTGTGAGCCTCATGAGTCACAAGATGAGGGATTCCTTTTGTGCCCGCAAAGATTGTTCTCACTTTGCACAACTTGTACTTGGCCTCCTCAGGTGTAATACGATGTACAGCAAAGCAACCCTTGGTGTCATAGATCAGATGGAAATTCTCTCTTGTCTTGTCAATGCTGATGACATCCATGAATCCAGCAGGGTAGGTTACATCAGTTCAGACCTTGCCATCAATCTTAATGAACTGCTGCATGCAAATCTTTACTCCATCTCCTGTCAGGGCATACTTAAGTCTGTTCCTTAGGAAAATGATGAGGGGGAGACACTCTCACAACTTGTGGGGACTGCTGAATGGACGAGGAGCAAACACACCAGTCGATTTATCCAGCATCTAATGCTTTGAAGGTGCTACCAGCTTCAGATGCTTCTTGGGACCACGAACCATGGCCGCATTAGGCAAGGAAAGAGGACCTCTGTCTTGTGCTGCGCATAGAAATTTCGTAGTTACAGTTTTTACAAATCAATATGTTTCTTGAAAACATGCCAGGAAGCAGATTGTCATGAAGCAGGCTGAGCATCCAGGGCTATGTCCAGTTATTGATAGTGAGAAGTAAAGGAGAAAGCAATGAACAGTGTTGAATGGTAGACAGACACCAAGCATCGACCCTCTTCAGTCCCTCTCCTCATAGTAGATGTGTAATCATTAAGAAACACAAATTCAATTATGTCTTTACCACACTGTATACATTTGCTTTGATCTGTGTGATTGTTTATGAAGTTAATGACAGTTGCCCCAGTAGACTACACTCTACAGGGCAGGGAGCATTTCTCTTTCACTTGCCACTGGATCTCTGTGCTTAACTGTGTCTGGCCCTGATCCTTTAACACAGCAGGGTTGTTCCTGACTCCAGATCTTTGTACAGAATTTTCCCCGGGTCTGGAAAGCAGTACTGCTGACCCCGCCACTGTCCGCCTACCTGCCCCTCTCGCTCACTTCATGCAAGATTGTGCTCAAATGGCCCCTCATCCAAGCAGCCCTCACTGACTACTCTTTCTAAAATAAGACTCTTTCGCTGTCCCTACCCCACATTCATCACTTCCTAATCCTTTGCCTTTCTTATTTAAATATTTTTTCCTACCACACATCACTTACCAACATTATATTATTATTGATTTTTAAGAATCTGTCTTCTACTAGAATATGAGTTCATTGAAGTCAGAGACTTTACTGCTATGTCCTTAGTACCTACAATAGTGTCTGGATATAACACGTTTAGTAAATGTTTCATCTAATTGGTTAATACATAAATCCTTATTGAGTTAATGAACATCTCCTAAAATTCATCCCTCAGTTCTGTCCATAGCAGATATTACGATGCCCTGAGCCACCCCCTCTCAGCCCGCCTCTGCTTCAGCTATGGCTGTGGTGGACAATTTCAGTGCATGTCAATGTTGGTTCATCTCAAGTGCAGGCAGAGTCCCTGGCTTTTCTCCACCAGCTTTCTCAGATGATGCCCAGGAAGTTGCCTCGCTGCCTAGAAATGCACGGAGTTACTGTCCTCAGGGGCAACACTCACCAGGAGGGACGGTGCAGGATCTCCACTTCAGAGGGGCAGGTGTGCACCATCTACAGAGGGGCTCAGAGTCCCCATCAGCGTTGACCTGCAGGGATGAGGACAATAAGCTCTACGAGGTACCCTTCATGACCTTTCCCTTCTTCCCCCACCACTCCACCTGCGCCGTTGCTCTGGCTTCCTTGCGTCATCTTTTATTTATTTATTTATTTATTTATTTATTTATTTATTTTTTTTTTTTTTTTTTGAGGCGGAGTCTCGCTCTGTCGCCCGGACTGGAGTGCAGTGGCCGGATCTCAGCTCACTGCAAGCTCTGCCTCCGGGTTTATGCCATTCTCCTGCCTCAGCCTCCGGAGTAGCTGGGACTACAGGCGCCCGCCACCTCGCCCGGCTAGTTTTTGTATTTTTAGTAGAGACGGGGTTTCACCGTGTTAGCCAGGATGGTCTCGATCTCCTGACCTCGTGATCCGCCCGTCTCGGCCTCCCAAAGTGCTGGGATTACAGGCTTGAGCCACCGCGCCCGGCACGTCATCTTTTAAATTAGCCGTCTACCTCCAAGTCTGCATGGAAAAAATCCAATCCAAGAGACTGTCCTTTCCAACACTATGATCAATAACACAGGTATGAATAATCATGGCATATTTGTCAAATTTGTTTAAAAATATTAGCAAAAGAATTTGTGTTTTTTTTCTTTCCTCTTTTTATATTTTCTTTCTTTCTTTTTTTTTTTTTTGAGACAGTGTCTTGCTCTGTCACCCAGGCTGGAGTGCAGTGGCACGATCTTGGCTCACTGCAACCTCTGCCTCCCGGGTTCCAGCAATTCTCATGCCTCAGCCTCCCGAGTAGCTGGGATTACAGGCATGTGCCACCTTCCCCAGCTAACATTTTTTTTTTTTTTTTTGTATTTTTAGTAGAGATGGAGTTTCACCAGGTTGTCCAGGATAGTCTCAATTTCCCGGCCTCAAGTGATCCACTTACCTCAGCCTCCCAAAGTGCTGGGATTACAGGCGTGAGCCACCATAGTCGGTGAGTTTATGGTTAAAAAAAAATTTTTTTGTTTTACTTTTGTAGAGATGACAAAGTCTCACTATGTTGACCAGGCTAGTCTCGAACTCCTGGCCTCAAACAATCCTTCTGCCTTGACTTCCCAAAGTGCTGGGATAGCAGGCATGAGCTGCCATACCTGGCAAATAGGTAATAGGGTTTATGGTTTACCAAGTGCTTTCACTCAGGTTGATTAATAGATTGCCTAACAGAATCATGATTCAAATGAGAATTGAAAATATCTGGAAAATGAGTTGAATTCAAGAAATAAAATCTAGTAGGAAAAAGTATAAAAGCCAAGCCTTAGGTTAAAAAAAAAAAAACCCACATACATAAAGGAAAGAAATAACCCAAACCTCACCCTGGTAGTTTTTCTTCATTAGGCAGCCCTTGGCACTTTAACTCTTAAGCCTTGGCGGTTTCTACATTCCAAGTGGTTCTTGAATCTTTACACAGAACTTGCTGCAGCAGAAAAGTCCAGCGTGGGTCCAGGCTGTCCAGAAAGCCCCACTGTGACAAACATGCACCAAATGACATCAGCTTTCCAAGGGAGTCCTAGACCAGGGGGTGCCTGTGAATGCTCCACATGCAGCTGCCTGGGAAAATTAATCCCTGATTTGTAGCAAATGCCTATTCCCATGGTGTAAACTTCCACTGTAGCTGATTTTAAGCTACCAACATGACAACACCAAATGTGGAGTTGGGAAGCAATACACACAATTGGCTCTCGTGAACCTGTAAGGGCCAGCTCCAGCATTTTAAAAGTAGAGAGCGTCATTCTGCTTCTTTATCCAGCTCCAGCATTTTAAAAGTAGAGAGCGTCATTTTGCTTCTTTATCAAGTACCACCCCCATTTATTAGGGAGTAAAGTTTTGACCAACTAATTCAATGAATGACCAACAACATGCATACATGTAGAAATAGCTAATGAGGCCAGTTGCGGTGGCACGTGCCTGTAATCCCAGCACGTTGGGAGGCCGAAGCAGGCGGATCACAAGCTCAGGAGTTCAAGACCAGCATGGCCAACATAGTGAAACACCGTCTCTACTAAAAATACAAAAAATTAGCCAGGTGTGGTGGCACACACCTGTAATCCCAGCTACTTGGGAGGCTGAGGCAGGAGAATCACTTGAACCTAGGAGGCGGAGGTTGTAGCAAGCCGAGATTGCACTGCACCCCAGCCTGGGTGACAGAGCAAGACTGTCACCCAGAAAAAGAAAAAAGAAATAGCTAATGAGTATGAGTTTGGGCAAAATTTGGTGAGTGAGCATGAGTTTCCCAAAGTTTGGTGGCAAACTTTCCAAAAGTTTGCCTGGGTTTAGGGACAGCCGTCCTTATAGTTTTTCTTTTGTCTAAAATCCATGGCCTCTGCGAGATACCCTAGATCTTTAAAAGTAGATTTACTAGTTCGATATGTGAAGCCTGGGGTTATGCAAACGAAACAGAGAATTCTCACACAGGAATTCCAGGAAAATGAGACATGCTCATGGAAAGTTAATATTTCAATTCATTGGAACTTTCCATAGTACATATTCCTTAAAGGACCTGAGCTCGCTTTTTGTAAGAGCACACAGCACTACAATGTCATTTAAGTATTGAAGGCTCTGTCCTAGCAACAACTGTGCCTCTTGTCACTAACAGACACATTCTTTGGAACCTGTGGACGCATTTTCACATGGACCACACCTCTGTGTGTTTTCTGCAAATGAGCACATGAGCATGTACCCGGGGATATGGCTGTGGCTGTCACTGTGAACACGTGTTCCTGGGCCTGCCCATGTTGGAGAGTTATCTCTGAGCACCCAGAAATGCCATGCCCTGTGGTAAACTGCCTCATGGTGATGAAAATCCCAAAGACAGATGTTTCCTCCCGAACAGGGCATATCACAGAAAGTTCCACGAGAAACGTAAATAAGCAGATTTAAAAATAATACTCAGTTTATGAAAGATTTCTCCAGAATATTACTGCCTCATTACTAAAACCAGAACGTGAAAGAAGGACAACTGTTGGAGCAAATGTTTTAATTTAGAAGTTTTCCTCATTTATCCCAGATTGAGAATGCAAGAGATACGTAAAACAACAAAAGCAGCTCATTGTAAGACGACCCAGATATAAAATCAATGATTAAAAGGAGCCTTCGGAAGAAGGCTGTGAATATTCTTAATTATTATCAGGTCTCTAGGACTTTGTGCACTTTTTATTGAACTTGATGATGAACAAGAAGCTAATTGTTTAAGATGCAGAACTCTCTTGACAAAGGTAACATTGATTTCTTCCCCTCTTTTAACAAAACACTTTTCTTGAAACTTTGAAAACCACGACTCTTTCACAACACCCTATTTAAACTTTTTTCCTGAAAAAAAAAAAAAAAAAAAATCCCCAGTACAAAGCCTGTTAGCAAATGCAAGAGCAATATAATAATAATTTTTGACAGGGTGCAGTGGCTCACACCTGTAATCCCAGCACTTTGGGAGGCCGAGGTGGGTGGATCATTTGAGGTCAGGAGTTCGAGACTAGCCTGACCAGCATGATGACACACTGTCTCTACTAAAAATACCAAATTAGTCAGGTGTGGTGGCACACGCCTGTAAGCCCAGCTACTCAGGATGCTGAGGCAGGAGAATTGCTTGAACCCGGGAGGTGGATGTTGCAGTGAGCCGAGATTGTGCCACTGCACTCCAGCCTGGGCAACAGAGTGAAACTCCATCTCAAAATAAAAGAAAATAAAATAATCCTTAACATGTTTGAGGTACTTGCCTTATGCATTATTCATTATTTCATTTAAAGTTCACATACAATTTCTAAGATGAATACTGTTGTTTGTTGCTGAGGAAGGTAAAGCTTAGGGAAGTCAAATGACTTGCTTAAAATCAACCAGGTAATAAGTGGAAATGAGGAAGGTCAGATTTGAAAGCATGAAGTTCTTTTCTCAACTACTACACAAAGTCTCCCTAAGAGGTTTAAGGAGCCCCCCAAAATAACATCATGTGGGAGATCCCTTGTCCCTGTTTGTGACATTTTGTCCTGCTGAAATCTTGTTCAAATCAAAGGTAGCAATAGTGGGAGAAAGTAGCAGGGAGAAGGCAACAGAGTTTGAGTTGTCAGTGACATTGGAAGAATTTGAATTCAGACACCTCTAGTTGCTATTAGTTTGGTGTAAAAGTAATTGCGATTTTTGTCATTAAAAGTAATGGCAAAACATCGTATTTGAATGAGATATTGAAAATGCCGGCCGGGCTCGGTGACTCAAGCCTGTAATCCCAGCACTTTGGGAGGCCGAGACGGGCGGATCACGAGGTCAGGAGATCGAGACCATCCTGGCTAACACAGTGAAACCCCGTCTCTACTAAAAAATACAAAAAACCACCCGGGCCAGGTGGTGGGTGCCTGTAGTCCCAGCTACTCCGGAGGGTGAGGCAGGAGAATGATGTAAACCTGGGAGGCAGAGCTTGCAGTGAGCTGAGATCCGGCCACTGCACTCCAGCCCGGGTGACAGAGCAAGACTCCGTCTCAAAAACAAAACAAAACAAAAAAAGTCTTAGTTATCTTATATTTGAATAAGTATGTTATTGAAATAAGGATATTTTAACACTAAAAGTAATGGCAAAAACTGCAATTACTTTTGCATGTACCTAATGTTAACATTTTATTCCATTAATTTTTTTCTTTTTTTGAGATGGAATCTCGCTCTTTCGCCCTGGCTGGCATGCAGTGGCACCATCTCAGCTCACTGCAACCTTGGCCTCCCGGGTTCAAGCGATTCTCCTGCCTCAGCCTCCTGAGTAGCTGGGATTATAGGTGCGCACCACCATACCTGGCTAATTTTTGTATTCTTAGTAGAGATGGGGTTTCACCATGTGGGCCAGGCTGGTCTTGAACTCCTGACCTCAAGTGATCTGACTGGCTCGGCCTCCCAAAGTGCTAGGATTACAGGCATGAGCCACTGTGCCTGGCCAATTTTGTCATCTTCTGATCTCCTTCTCCCATCCCATATAGCTGAGTTATATCTTTGGCTACCGGGTTTTCTCAGGAGAGCGTGAGTCCTTTGCATCCAAGGGTCACTGGCATTCTCCTTGGCTGGCTGTACCCTGGGGCCAGCCCTCCCATCTGTAGTGTGACTAACTCACCATTGGCTCCAGCAGCAGACACAGACCTTCACCATGCCACTATTTTCTTCTGTTTCCTGAAGGATATTATCCAGGGGCCATTTGGCCAATTAAACAATTCCACCATTGTTGAAGTCATTGAAGTTTCATTACCTAGAGACAGATGAGAATTAAATATAATTCTTGTTTGATAATGATAGTAATTGATAAATCCATTGTTTTTCTGTGTCTCTGCAAAATTTGAGGTAAGTTCTCTAGCACCTAATTTGAAATGGGGTAGCCATGTCTCCAAGGCCTAGGAAACTCCTCACTTGATATCCTGTTCACTGTGCCAATTATTGACCAAAGTAACATTTTCTCACACTGTTGAGATGCCTCATCTCTTGGCAAACAGGAATCACCTCAGTTTTTTAGCAGGTCTTTGGAAAGGTACCACACAGAACAGTGCAAGGCAGTTCAGAACTGGGTAAGTAGAATTATTTTCTATTGTATTTTCTATAAATGGACTTATCTATTGTGGCTGTGATTGAATTATCTTCACAGAGTAGTATTTGAGGGGGGGATTATGAAGCAACATAGATTTTGGGAACTGTGTGTGTGTGTGTGTGTGAGAGAGAGAGAGAGAGAACAGGATGGGTGAGGCAATGTCAGCAGACATTTAACACAGAAACCATGCATCAAAAGATTTCCTAGTATGCACTACTTAAGCATCCCTTTTATCTTGAAATTGTTAGAATTAGAGGTAAGAATTTCTTTCCTTGGGAAGGTCCCACTTATTATTTCTCCTTTTTTTTTTTCCTTTTTCTCCTATGTATCCCTGCCACTTGGAATGCTAATTTACACTTCTAATAATTTGTAGTTGATAAATCATATCCACACTCATTATCTTATTGCTCTTTGCCCTGACACTGTGAGTCAGGATAGACTGGCACCCTTGTACCCTCTTAATAAATAAGGAAACTAAAGGTCAGAGATCTTGTGATGGGATTAAGCTCACATACACAGCAAATATGCCACCCACTGGAAGTCAGGTCATGTGAGTCTATCTCAGTCCGCTTTCTGTTAGACACGGGGCAAGCTGGTCTGTTAATTGCTGGGTTTGGGGGATTTTGTTTTTGTTTCTTGAGGGATGAGGTTTTGGCCTAAAAAGTAAGAGCACAGTATCAGCCAGCCATAGAAACACAATCTGAAAAACAAGTATTACTTTCCAGGATGTTGGGAGAACAAATGTTCCATGCCACACAGAATTATACTGTTTGCAACTCTGTTTGGCACTTAAACGGAAATGTATTTTAAAATGATGGTGTCATCACTCTCATGACATTAAAACTGACCAGATATGGAGTAATGCATTTGGGTAGCTCCAGATGTTGTTCGTCTAGTGGGTCATTTCCCCTCATTGTATCCACAAAGTGGTTGCTGAACAACACTATCCTTGTGGATTTCTGGTACCTGATTGAAATTTTCCTGGACACTTTTCTACTTCCTGGCTGCAATTTAATTGATGCAGAAATATAAACTGAATGCAGCTTCTGGCTTTGACATGTCCCCAAATTACTAGATGCTTTTCCCCTAAACCTAACAGCTGGCATCCACAGAAATATCTGAAAACATCCTTCAATAAAGTTTACCAAAAAATATCCACCGCAAAATGCTATTTTGACAGCTGTTCAAGTGACAAACATCTAAAGTGAACTTACTTAAGCCCTCTAAATTTTATATTTTTAAAATGATAGATTGCATGAAATTGCCTCACCTGAATTGATTTATCTTTTATGACTTCACACTTTCAAACCTAAATATTTGTCCTGAATTACATCACAAAAACCTATAGAAATGCTTAATTTTTCTTTTCTTGGGAATTATGATGAATTTTAAAACATATATTGAATATTTATTTTCTTACAGATTCATTCATCTACCTCCCAATTCATGAATTCATGATCCATATTTGAACTTATATATAGCTTCGATCCTTGATACTGTCAAAGACTACAGCTCCACGAAGTCTTTTTTAAAAAATAACACGTTTATAGATATGTAACTTATATATCATACAATATGTAACTTATATATCATACAATATGTAACTTACATATCATACAATTCACTTATTTAAAGCGCACAATTCAATGGTTTTCAGTATGCACATCCATAACCACAATCAATTTTAGAATATTTCATCACCCCCAAAAGAGACCTCACACCCATAAGTCGTCCATGAGATAGTCTTTTTTTTTTTTTTTGAGATGGAGTCTCGCTCTGGCGCCCAGGCTGGAGTGCAGGGGCGTGATCTCCTCTCACTGCAACCTCAGCCTCCTGGGTTCAAGTGATTCTCCTGCCTCAGCCTCCTGAGTAGCTGCAATTACAGGTGTGTGCCACCACACCTGGCTAATTTTTCTATTTTTAGTAGAGATGAGGTTTTACCAGGTTGGCCAGGCTCCTCTCAAAACCTCAGGTGATCCACCCACCTCAACCTCCCAAAGTGCTGAGTTTATAGGCGCGAGCCACTGCGCCTGGCCCCAGAAGATTAATACATGTGTTTATCTTATAGAAATACTCAGAATAATGTTTCATCAAATATCTGTGCACCTGTGGCCCAGGCAAGTCAACAAATAAAGTTAACCATCACGAGTCCGTCCTTTGTTAACTTGATTCCTATGTGCATCTCATTGAGCCATATTTAACCTCCAAACGAAGACAATAACAAGGTCATAATTCTGTTTAACATAATACAACTATGACATGTACAAGTCAGTATGCACCAGTCCCTTCCTAGAAAGGAGGTAAAGTCCTTGAGTGATGTTTACTCTTCTCCTTCATATAACTTAAACTCAATGATGTAAAATCAACAATACATAAACACTATGACAGAAAGTCAATATGTCTTATGTTACATGACAAGGAAATAAGAGAGGAAAGAAAACAAAGGTATTTGCTTTATTGTATACACACATATTCATAACAAAATAAGGAGGAAATACTCATGGCAATTACAGTCCTTGTTTTTGTAGCTGGTCATGTGATCCTAGCTGGTATTTATAACAACCCTCTTTCAGTACTCACATTTTGTATTTCCTTTTACCTTCAGCAAGCACCTTAGCTGGTCATGGTACGTTACCTGGTGGGTGGCCAGGACCTTTTTTCCTGAAGGGTCTGAACCATTAGAAAAACTGCCTGGATTGGGTCGTTGTATCTTCCTGTTGACCTTAATCACCTTAAACACTAAGAGATGCCCGAAGGAATCTGCTATATTCCAGACATACTCTTCCTTACATCCATTGTGGAGTAGCAGTCCAGTTTCCTTGTGGTTGTCAGGATTATTCACTGTAACCAAAACAGTAACTCCCTGTTTGCTTGTTGATTCAGAGGCATGAGGAGCCCAAAGTGGCTGGGTGGGCATCTTAATTTCCAGTTCAGTGGAATTGTTGTGTCTTCCGCTGGAAGCATTCCCTCCTTTGGAATCAAGACCTCTAGACCTTTAGATCATATGGTCTCTGGAATTGGAAACAAAAACTTTGCTGGTAGGTTACTAGGGGTAATAGTGAGTGGTGCCACTCCCATCTCCATCCCTTGATTCGTAGACCCATGAAACCTGGCTATGGAAGAAATAGCAACATATATTGGATGCTGATTCAGAACATATATAGCCTTCTGGAGAACCTTGCCCCAGGCCTGTAGAGTATTGCCACCAACTGGCACAGGACCTGAGTCTTCAAAAGGCCATTCTACTGTTCTGGCAAGGGAGCTGCCTCAGAATGCTGAATTCCATGAGCTTGGGTCCACTGCATACTTCATTTGCTGAGAAGTGAGTTCCTTGATGAGAAGTAATGCTGTGTGGAATACCATGATGGTGGATAAGTCATTCCGTAAGTTCATGGAGTGAAGTCGTGGCAGAAGCATTCCATGCAGGAAGACAAATCTGTATCCAGAGTAAGCTTCTGTCTAGTAAGAATAAAACCCTCAGCCAGGTAAGGTGGCTTATGCCTGTAATCCCAGCACTTTTGGAGGCTGAGGTGGAAGGATCCCTTGAGTCCTTGAACTCCTAAGTTCAAGATCAGCCTGGGCAAAAGAGGAAGACCCTATCTCTATTTTTTTTTAAAAAGAATAAAACTCTGCCCCTTCCATGAGGGAAGGGGTACAATGAAACCAATCTGCCACCAACCTGCTGGCTGATTACCCGGGGATTGATGTTGTACTGGGGGCTCAGTATTAGTCTCTGCTGCTAGGAAATGGAGTACTCAGCAGTCGCCTGCAGCCACGCTGCCCTTGGTAAGTGGAAGTTCTTGTTGCGGATCCCATGTGTTACCCCCAATCCTTACCATCATGGACACTTTCTTCAAGAGCCCACTGGGCTAGAGAAAGTGGCTGACTGGTATCCACAGAATGGGTCAGCCTATCTACCTTATTATTACCCTCTGTTGAGGTCACCCTTTGGTGAACATGCACATGGGACATAAATATCTTTACATTCTTTGCTCATTCAGAGAGATCTGTCCACATATCTCTTCCCCAAATTTCCTTGACACGAATTTTCCAATCATATTCCTACCAATTTCCTGGCCATTCAGCCAAATCGTTGGCCACAACCCACGAATAGATATATAATCACAAGTCTGGCTCTTTCTCCTTCCAAGCAAAGTGCACAGCCAAGTACACTGCCCAAAGTTATTCTTCCTGGGAGGGCTTTCCTTCACCACTGTCCTTCCAGGGATGTCTCATGGAAGGGCTATAGTGTTGCAGCTATCCATTTTCAGGCAATGCCTGGCTATCAGGAGAACCACCTGTAAACAGCAGGTCAAAGTTTTCTCTTCCTCTGTCAACTAGTCATTGGATACTCTATGAGGCCATAGGTGCAGGCTGAGAGAGAAAGACAGTATCTTATAGTAGGAAGGGGGACCACAGGCATTTGGACCCCTTTTTCAGGTAACTTACTTGTGCCTTCAGGACTTGCGAGGACTTAGTTACATATGTACCACTCCCATTTGATGGCGGTATATACGTGACTTCAGGTGGTCCTTATTGACAGGTATGGAGAAAAAAGCATTCGTTGGATCAATAGCTGCATAGCAGGTTCCAAGATATGTGTTAATTTATTCAAGCAGTGAAACCACATCAGCAGCACACCCAACTTTATGGCCTGATGTATTAGATAACACCCAGTTCATGATGGTAGCTCAGGTCACATGGTAACTTGGTGGCCCATGGTTAATAATTCAGTCTCTACTAGGGCTCATGAGCAGGCTAAGAGCTGTTTTTCAAAAGGAGGGTAATTATTGGCAGAGAATGGCAGGGCATTGCTTCAAATCCCAAGGGCCTGCACTGCGATTCACTGGCAGAGGCCTGCCAAAGGCTCCAAACAGCACCCACATCTGCTGCAGACACTCCAGGCACCATCACATCTGCTGGGTCACATGGCCTGATCCAGTGGCAGAACAGCTGGTACAGCAGCCTGTTGCAGAACCTCCCCTTGTTCTGGATCCCACTCAAAACCAGCAGCTTTTTGGGCCACTCGGTACATGGGCTGGAGCAATAAACCAAATGAGGAATACGTTGCCTTCAAAATTTAAAGAAACCCATTGGGCACTGTGCCTCTTTTTGGGTTGTAGGCTGGGCCTACAACAACTTACCAGGTACAGTAAGTTAGCCTTCACTTTAGAAAGGATATCTAGACATGCCCCCACGCCTCTGGACCCCTAGAAATTTCACGGACATAGAAGCCTCCTGAATTTTTGTCAAATTTATTTCCCAATCTCTGACACACAGCTGTCTTACTAATAAGTCTAGGGTAGTTGCAACTTTTTGGCTGGTAGTCCAATCAGCATAATGTCTTCAATGCCTGAAACAGTGTTGTTGACTGTTTGTGCACCCCACAAATTCACATATTGCAACCTAATCAGCACCCCGATGTGATGATATTTGGAGATGGGGCCTTTGGAAGTTACTTAGGGTTAGGAGAGGTCATGAGGGTTGGGCCCTCATGATGGGATTAACACCCTAATAAGAAGAGGAAGATGAGTTCTCCTCTCTCTGTCTTCATGAATGCACCAAGGAAAGGCCATGTGAGGCCATAGTGAGACCCTCCTGGGAGTCAAATCAGCCGGCATCTTGATCTTGTATTACCCTGACTCCAGAAGAGTGAGAAATGAATTTCCCCTACTTGAGTCACCCAGTCTATGGTATTTTGTTATGGTAGCCTGAGCTGTCTAAAGCAAGTATGGTATCTTGCAGAAGGGAAAGAAGATCATGATCCCTGCAAACAAAATTATGACAGGGCTGGAGAGTCTTGATATACTCCTGAGATAGAACAGTGAAGGTGCATTTCTGGTCTTGTCAGCAAACTGAAAGCAAACTGCTTCAGGTGGTCCTTATTGACAGGTATGGAGAAAAAAAGCATTTATTGGATCAATAGCTGCATACCAGGTTCCAAGATATGTGTTAATTTGTTCAAGCAATGAAACTACATCGGGTAAAGCAGCTGCAATAGGAATCACTGCTTGGTTAAGTATATGATAATTCACTGTCACTCTCTGAGATTCATCTTTCTTTTGCCCAGCCCAAATAGGTGAGTTGAATGGGGATGTGGCGGGAATACCACTTCTGCATCCTTTCAAGTCCTTGATAGTGGTATTAATCTCAGAAACCCCTCCAGGAATGCAGTATTTCTTTTGGTTACTATTTTCCTAGATAGAGGCAGTTCTAATGGCCTCAACTTGGCCTTTCTCACCATCATAGTACTCTTTCCAGAGGTAGATAGAACCAATGTGGGAATTCTGCCAGCTGATGTGTATATCTTTTTCAATTATGCATTCTGGAACTGGGGAAATAATTACAGGATAGATCCGGAGACCTAATGGGCTCCCCGTGAAATGGACTTGAGCTAAAACTACATTGATTATCTGACCTTCACCTGATCTATTTTGGCTGGTGAGCCACAGTGACATTTTGGGTATTGTGGAATTAGTATTCAGTAGTCCCTAAAATGTTTGATTATTTCCTTCTTCTCAGTGCACAATTGCCCTGGCAAAAGCTGTATGTCCCTTTGGATAAGACTGGAAAAAAGATTAATGTTATAATTTTTTGTAGGCCAGGAGCAGTGGCCCATGCCTATAATCCCAGCACTCTGCGAGGCTGAGGCAGGAGGATCACTTGAGTCCAGAATTTCAAGACTAGGACAACATAGGGAGAACCTGTCTCTACGAAAATGGAAATTAAAAAATTAACCAGGTGTGATGACATGTGCCTGTGGTACCAGCTACTCAGTAGGCTGAGGTGGGAGGATCGCTTGAGCCCAGGAAGTCGAGGCTGCAGTGAGCTGTAATCATGTTATTGCACTCCAGCCTGGGTGACAGAGTTAGACCCTGTCTCAAAAACAAACAAAAACCTTTTTTTTTTTTTTTTTTTTTTTGCAGTATACTTGGATTCTTCCTCTGGAGGACCTGGCCTCCCTTTCATTCAAGGATTCTGGGTCTGTGAACTGGCTCAAGGCTGGAAATTGTTTGAGGGGCCATGCTCTTGTTATGATTCAGGTTAGGCTTTTGTTCACTTGACTTAGAACTTTTCTGTTTATAAGGTCAAGTAAGAGTCTAGTAGGCCTATTATCTACTCAATTCCAGAAGCATCATCTTCACTGAGCCAATGCCATAGGTCTGTGCAAGTCAAACCATTCTGATTGCTGCCTGGACCCTGTACGGTAACCATTCCCATCTTGCCTCTGGTGGTTGAGTGCTGCCCCTTGGCTCCTGCCACCCTGGAATCTAACTACACCCATTCCACTTAGATTTTCCAGTTAGCGTTGTGGCTCCCACTGTCAGGTCTGGACCACAGAGAAGAGCAATCACAGAGCTCTTCAAGGATGCTGGGCTCCCCTCACAAATTTATTTCTCACAACAGTGGTGAAAGGTATATGTTTTGGTGGGTGAGCAGGTCTTAAATGACAAATTTACTATAACATTCGAATCTCCTTACACCTTTGAATCCCTTCCTCTTCCTAAAACCAAGGCAGATCTGGCATTTCCCACTTGCTCACTACGGGTCACCTTCTGGTCCACATTTCAGCCACTCAACCAAACGAACTATTAGAGCCCTAATTTCCCAAGACACAACATTAAATTCAGACTCTCTGCTTTGTGAGTCCATATCAATAAATTTGACCTGATCCAACTTCACACTCCTTCCACCATTATCCCACATCCTTAATATCACTCCAACATATGTTCCCAGATTTCTATTTGTATAAATTAGAAAACTAAAGTAGTTCTTTTGCAGTATAGAATACCAACTCTTGGATCACATTTTGTGCCTCATCTGTAGGGGCCTGTTGGCACTTTAGTCTAGTTATAGGTCTAGAAGCAAAGAAGAATGATGGGACGGGTCCTGAAAAGAATCAGCATTGTCTTGCATGACAACTGCCTCAGGGAGGTCATTAGTTTCCTCAGGCTATGCAGGATTAATTCTCTCAGATGGGGTATGGAAGCCACTGCTTCCACTGGGGGTAGAGAGGCTGTTCCCACTCAAAGAAGACTCCAAAGAATACTCATCAGAATTTAGGGGCTCAATGTCCCCATTCAATGTCTTCCCTCATGTCCCCATTCCAACTTGCAGGATTCATGCCTTCTCCATCAGTGTCCTCACTTTAACAGTAGACACCTTGTGATGCTGGGAGTTAATTTGTGTTGTAATCCAGTGAGTTGCAGGTTGAGATTCTGGGTTTGATTTGCAGCAATCTCAGTTCTGCTGTGGGAGATAAGGGTCTCTTTCACAGCATACAGAGAAGCTCTTAGGTCATTTATGTGGTGTATGAGCTGCAAATCTGAATCCCTGGACTCATTCTATCCCATCCTCACCAGTTTGTCCAGCCACATTAAGAGCCATCAGCCAATCTCACAATACTCATTATTTTGACAAAAATGTTCTAAAGTATTGTATATGCAGTCACATATAGCTTTGCTTCTTGTAAGTAGTTGATTAGAAGCAGCCAATGGTGATAGTTTGCATATCTCTATTGCCAGAGCATGCCATGGACTATCAGTGCACTCTTTACTTCTGGAAATAGAGTCATGAGCATCTTTAAATCTATTTAGAGAAAATTGCAAATATCCCAGAAATCATTTAGGAAACTCCACCTTAAAACATTGTTCCTTTAGAAGCACGCTTGGCACCAAAATCTGTATTAGCCTGTGTTCTCTAGAGAAACAGAACCAAAACAAACAAACAAACAAAAAATGTATCTATAAAAAGATATTTGCATAAGGAGTTGGATCATGAAGTTATGGAGGCTGACAAGTCCTGAGATCCTCATTTAGCAAGCTGGAGATCCAGCAGAGCCAACGATGTAACTCCAGTCTGAGTCTGAAGGCTTGAGAACCAGGAGAGCCAATGGTGTTGTTCCAGTCCAAAACTGGCAGGTGGAGACCCAAGAAGAGCCAATATTTCAGTTTGAGTCTCAAGGCAGGAAAAAATTAAAACAACGTCCCTGTTCTGAACTCCTTCTCAGGCAGGGGATGTTCTCTCTTACTTGCAGGAGGGTCGGTCTTTTTTTCTGTTCAGGCCTGAGATTGGATAAGGCCCATCACATTCCAGAGGGGGTAATTTGCTTTACTCGGTTTATTGATTTAAACGTTAAACTCATCCAAAAACAATAAGAACAATGTTTGATCAAATGTCTGCGTATCCTGTAGTCCAGTCATGTTGACACATAAAATTAACGCTCACGGTGACCCTATTTTGAAGCCCACCGTCACTGAGAACTTACAAGAAACATTTAGTGTTTTATGTCTAAATATGAATAGCCAGGGATCACTAAGCATCAGAGGCCAAGCCTCTAAGATGAAACACAGAGTCCAAATAAGAGTAACTTGAAGGAAACAGAAAAAATTGTCGAAAACAAACTACTTACTATTAGTTAATATCCTTAGAAAAGGTGAGAGTCAAGATGCATGTAAGAATGAGAGTGATAAAACAGTTAACATTCAGAGAACAAGAAAGAGCCTCCTGGATATTAAAACAAAGATGGCACAACCGTAAAACTAAACATGAAGGGTGACGTTGAAAAAAATCTTCCCCGAAGCAGGACACTGAGAGAGGAGTAGCAGCAAACAGGATAAGCAAATTAGAAGATCCATCAATAATTTTATCAGGGTGAGATAACAGAGATAACAAGAGGACAGGGAGATTATTTAAAGTTAAAAAAACCCAGACAGGCCGGGCAGAGTGGCTCACACCTGTAAGCACTTTGGGAGGCTGAGTTCAGGAGTTTGAGACCAGCCTGGCCAACATGGAGAAACGCAGTCTCTACTAAAAATACAAAAATTAGCTAGGTGCGGTGGCGCATGCCTGTAGTCCTAGCTACTTGGGGGCTGAGGGAGGAGGATGTGTGGAAACCGGCAGGTGGAGGTTGCAGTGAGCTGAGATCATGCCATTGCACTCCAGCATGGGCAACAGAGAGAGACTCCCTCTCAAAAACAAAAACAAAAACAAAACGAACAAACAAAAAAACCCCCAAATCTCAAGACAAACGATATTACTTTTGATGAATTAAAGGACATGAATTTTCCTACTGAGCAGCCTACTAAGTACTCTGCACAAGAAATGCAGTGGGGGATGGGGGGTGAGGGGATAAGTGACCCAAGCCGGAAGAGAACCCTTCTAATGGACAAAATTAGGATCAAGACAAGATGACTTTTTTCTGTGAAGTCAGGAAGACATGAACTCAGTGTTTCTGTTGGCTGTTTCTCTCCACATTTGGGGAGAGCCCATCTGTCTCATCCAGAGCAGAAATAAGAGATGGAGAGAGAGAGATGGAGAGAGACAGAGAGAGAGAGACACTATGTTGGAATCTCTTGTTTTCGTCATTTATGCTCACCCTTCAGCACTTTCTTCTCTAGTATATCTAGTATGATGGGAACTGATACCAATACATGTGTCTTCTGGCCAAAACATTTTGAAACTGTTTTCAACAGGAGTGAGATGGGTGGTCTGCAATCCACAACCTGCAGGCGCTTGTCACTGTATTAGCCAAACCCAAACCCACACACGCACACACACATGCAGGCTCTACTCCTCATCTGCAAATCACTGCTTAGAGGAAAGAAGTTCATTTACTAATTCGTGAAAGCTGATGTTCTTGCCCACTTACTGCATTGCAGACACTGCGCTGGTGAATGAAGGAGGATCAGTCTCTGCCTTTAAAGGGCTTTTTGTCAAAAAGCATCCTGGTGAAGGCAGAAAAACAGGCAATTTCATGTGGCTGAGATGTTGGGCACAGCACACAAGAAAGAGAGAGAGAGAAACCTGCCTTTCTTTCCTCCCTTTCCTTCCTCCTTCCTTTCTTCCCTCTTCCTTTCTCTCTCTCTCTCTCTGTTTGTTGTGGTAAGAGTACCTAAAATCTATTCTCTTAGCAAGCTTTCGTATATTAGCTATAGTACTCATGTTGTACATTAGCTTTTCAGATTTATTCACTCTTTGTACTCTTGTTTTTTTGAGACAAAGTCTTGCTCTGTTGCCCAGACTGGAGTGCAGTGGGACCATCTTGGCTCACTGCAACCTCCGCCTCCAGGTTCAGGTGATTCTCCTGCCTCAGCCTCCTGAGTAGCTGGGATTATAGGTATGTGCCACCACGCCTGAATAATTTTTGTATTTTTAGTAGAGATGGAGTTTCACCATGTTGGCCAGACTGGTCTTGAACTCCTGACCTCAGATCACCTGAGATCCACCAACCTTGGCCTCCCAAAGTGCTGAGATTACAGGCATGAGCCACTGTGCCTGGCCCTTTGACTGCACCTTTTGACCCTTTGACCTACATATCCCCATTTCTCACTCCTTCCTAACACCTGGTAACCACCTTTCTACTCTAGGTTCAACCAGATTATTGCAAATGGCGGATCCTCTTTTCTTTTTTCTTTTCCTTTCCTTTCCTTCCTTTCTTTTCTTTTATTTTGTCTTCTTTCTTTCTTTCTTTCCTTCTTTCTTTCTTTCTTTCTTTCTTTCTTTCTTTCTTTCTTTCTTTC
>NC_045438.1:55924334-55936567 GCF_002776525.5 Piliocolobus tephrosceles | reverse complement strand
CTTTCTTTCTTTCTTTCTTTCTTTCTTTCTTTCTTTCTTTCTTTCTTCTTTTTCTTTCTCAGAGACAGTCTCACTGTCACCCAGGCTGGAGTGCAGTGGTGCCATCACAGCTTATTGCAGCCTCAAACTCCTGGGCTCAAGGGATCCTCCTGCCTCAGCCTCATGAGTAGCCGGGACTATAGGCACATGCCATCGTGTCTGGCTAATTTTTAAATTTTTTTTTGTAGAGATGGGGTCTCACTATGTTGCCCAGGTTGGTCTTGAACTCCTGGCCTCAAGTGATCTTTCTGCCCTAGCTTCCCAGAGTGCTGATATTACATATGTGAACCACTGAGCCTAACTCGCCTGTTAGAAACTTTAACAAAAAAGGTTTCGTATTGTATGAAGACCTCTGCAACTTGCTTTTCTCATTCACCTTTAAGCTTCTAAAATGCCTGTTTTCATTAATGATATTTATCATCAAAGAAAACTGCAATGAGTAGAGACATAGTAAACCCATCTCAGCCACAAATCCAGTATGCTGGCCTATGGACATTTTCTTCCGGGGTCCCGAAAGTTCTAAAGGGGCATAAAGATGTAAATTTTCAGGCAGTTATTTTGGACAGCTGATCATTGGTCTTATACATTGATAATTGTTTTTCTCCCTCACATTAAACCCACTTTTATTTTTTTAATTTTTAATTTTATTATTATAAATTTTATTTTAAGTTTCAGGTACATATGCAGAACATGCAGGCTTGTCACATAGGTAAACGTGTGGCGTGGTGGTTTGCTGCACCTATCAACCCATCACTAGGTATTAAGCTCCACGTGCGTTAGCTATTTATTCTGATTCTCTCCCTCACCCCACTCCCCCTACAGACCCGGGTGTGTGTTGTTCATCCATATCCCTGCAAAGTACATGATCTCCTTCCGTCTTATGGCTGCATAGTATTCCATGGTGTATATGGACCACATTTTCTTTTCCAGTCTATCATTGATGGGCATTTGGATTGATTCCAAGTCTTTGCTATTGTGAATAGTGCTGCTATAAACATATGTGTGTATGTATCTTTATAACAGAATAGTTTATATTCCTTTGTAAACCCACCTTTAAATGTGGAGAATGTTTATTTAATGTCCTTCATAGAATCCTTACACAGTAGTAAAAAGTAGAAGACATTTAAATCTGAAGATTAGTTATAACTTTTAAAACTCTGACTTGCTAACTATATATGTGGTCAGAATATTTATATAGGCTGGGCACGGTGGTGCATGCCTGTAGTCCCAGCATGTTTGGAATAGAAAGGTGGGTAGATGGGTGGATTGCTTGAGCTCAGGAGTTTGAGGCCACCTTGGGCAACATGGTGAAACCCCGTCTCTCGATAAAAACAAAGCAAAACAAAACAAACAGAAAAACTACTTATGGAGCAGTGTCTGCTCGTATGAAAGAAAGACAAGTAATAAAATCTTGTCTCTTTCCTAGAAAATAATGATAATCATAGGAACTGCCAGTTTAAATCCTAGAAGAAATTTTTTTTATTTTTTATTTTTTATTTTTGAGGTGGAGTCTTGCTCTGTGGCCCAGACTGGAGTGCAGTGGCCGGATCTCAGCTCACTGCAAGCTCCGCCTCCCGGGTTTACGCCATTCTCCTGCCTCAGCCTCCCAAGTAGCTGGGACTACAGGCGCCCGCCACCTCGCCCGGCTAGTTTTTTGTATTTTTAGTAGAGGCGGGGTTTCACCGTGTTAGCCAGGATGGTCTCGATCTCCTGACCTCATGATCCGCCCGTCTCGGCCTCCCAAAGTGCTGGGATTACAGGCTTGAGCCACCGCGCCCGGCCAAGAAATTTTATAAGGACACCCATCTTCCCTCTCAGGTTCTAGGAGAACGCTTTTTGAGTACTGCCAGGCCTAGGGGTGGAATGGGGTTCCCAGGGTGCCCCAGCTGTGCCTGAAGAATTCAGGAATGTTAGATTACCCTCAGTTACCAAAACAGTCCTGTGTCAGCTAGGCCTGTGCGGAAAGGTGAATGAATGCCTGTGCTTTGGAATTCCACCCCACCCCGCCCCCGCCCCCGACCCCACCCACCAGCCTTCTCTCTCCCTCAGTAATAAAGCAGAGCTCATGCTCACTATGGGTGTTATTGCTCTTCAGGATTACACATTAATCCATACTGTGTGATTACTTTACAGCAACTTTGTTTTCTTAATTGTGCTGAGGCATCTGAGGAATTTGACACTGCTGTGGTGAGGTTGGCATTTGTTTATACCAACAACACACACCATTAAGAAGCTTAAGCTAGCAAAAGCCTAACGCATTAGAGATGCCATGGCTCAAATATGAAATCATATCACATAGCATATCTTAACCCGGGCACCAAGCTGTGATGTTTTATAATGAGTAAAAGGAGTCACTCCCCTTAGGCTAGGGCATGGTTAAGTTGAACACAGAAATGACATCATCTTGACTTTGCCTGGGCATTTGGCCACATATCTCATATACGTTGCATCTTTAATAATGGGAAAAGTTATCCTGTCTCTTTCACCATAAGAAGGACAAGAAGTCGGGTTAAATTGAATTAAATGCAAATCATCTTGAAAATCTGAAAACTGTGCCTCATAGAATATAGTCTTTATCTGAACCAGTGCAGAGAAGATCGAGATTGTCCACATTTCCCCCATTCTTTATCTCTGGATGACACTGTAGAGACCACTGAATGTGGGGCTTGTGGGAGAAAGGGAAGCCTAGCTCCCCAAAGCCTCTGCAGAGATAGCAGGGGAGTGAGGAGGGCTCTGCAGGTGGACCTGTGGCTGTGAAGTTAAAACATTGAGCCTCCATGGGCCACAAAAAATGCAGTACTGCTGTTTCCCACATACACTTTGCTCAGTACAGTAAGGTCAGGGGTGCATGGAAGAAACTCAAAGGGGAGAACCCCAGGGCTAATCCTGACTCACTATTAACTGGGCTCTGTGGCATTGGGCATGAAATAGAACCATTCGGGAAGTTTCAAAACATACGGATTTGCACCTTTAAAGAATAAATTGTATAGTACTCTCTTTCCAGAGGCGTTAAGATAATGGGAAAACAACTGCTTCTGGGAATGGAGAGATGAGAATCTGAATCTTGGCCCTGTGATGGAATTTCCGAATTGCCCAGGCAAGTTACTTACCTCTTAGAGCTTCCATTTCCTCACTCTTAAATAATGCCAGCCACCTCACAGAGTTAGCTCTGAATTAATGAGATCATATTTGTAATGCAACTGGATCATTGCCTAACGTTTTAGTCCACTTGTGCTGCTATAACAAAATATCATAGACTGGGCGGCTTGAATAACAAACATTTATTTCTCACAATTCTGGAGGCTCAAAAGTCTAAGATCAAGCTGCTAGCAAATTTGGTTTCTAGTGAGGGCTGGCTTCCTGGCTGGTTGACAGCCACCCTTCTTGCAGTGTCCTTATACAGACTCTTCTCTGTGTGTGCTCATGGAAGGGTGATCTCTGTCTTCCGCTTCTTAGAAGGGCACTAATCCCATCAAGGAGTTCCACTTTGATAACGAAATCTAAACTTAATTACCTCCTGAAGGCACCACCTCCAAATACCATCACACAGTGGGTAAGGGCTTCAATACACCGATTTTATTTATTTATTTATTTATTTATTTTGAGACAGAGTTTCACTCTGTTGCCTAGGCTGGAGTGCAGTGGTGCAATCTCAGCTCACTGTAGCCTTCACCTCCCGGGTTCAAGCGATTCTCCTGCCTCAGCCTCGAGAGTAGCTGGGATTATAGGCACCTGCCACCATGCCTAGCTAATTATTGTATTGTTAGTAGAGACCGGGTTTCGCCATGTTGGCCAGGCTGGTCTCGAACTCCTGACCTCAGACGATCCACCTGCGTTGGCCTCCCAAGTGCTGGGATTACAGGTGTGAACCGCTGCACCCGTGGGGCCCAATAGACCAATTCTGAAGGGGCATATTTAGTCCATAACACTTCACAAACAGGAAGTACTCTGTAAACAGTAAGGATTATTATTATCTGTAAAATGGGTAGGTTGGCTAACAGGCTCTCTAGGGTATTTTCTAACTTAGAAAAAAATTCCAGATAATGTTATTAGCAACTCCTTTGCCCTTGCGTAATATCTTCCTTACTTCAGACTTTGCAAGAACGGCACTCTCTTCCTTTCTGCCTTGGAATTCCTTCTATGTCTGTGAATTAGTGCCACCTTTTATCCAGCCATTTAATCAAACACAACGTGCTTGTTCTATCTAATTGGTATCCTTCAAATCCATTCATTTCTCCCCATATCTACTGCTATGAAGAACTAATGTTTAGACAATTATTATCCCTTGCATGAATTACTAAAATTGCCTTTTAACTAGCTTTCTGCCTTCCAGAATTGTACTTCCTGCTTTATCCGTGGGTAACCATGAATGGATTCCAGGTGTGTTCATTCCTTCACGCCCCCGCCCATGGCGGCTGGGCGGGGTCTGGGGCCACCTCTTCCTGTTCCCCCATTGTGCCATATAATATTACCATTTTCCATGCATGTTGTGGGTGCAAAATCTGGGAGGCACTAGTGTCTAATCCACTCTGTATACTGCAGCCAAAATGATCTTTGAAAGGAAAAGTCAGTGGCTCTTTGTGTTGCCTTTAAGATCAATTAAAATTTCTTAGACTGATAGATTCAGTTCACTTCATCAGCTTTAATTTATATCAGGCTCAACAGGCTATCTTGAGAAAATATTTTCCGAATTCCTTTAATTCCTTTTTTTTTTTTTTTTTTTTTTTTTTGCCTACCAATAACTTAGCTTGGAGTAGTGAGCTTCTAGCATTTTCCCCCAGTGTAGAGGAGACACTCCTGCCCCCAGTTATAAATGGAGTCAGAAAAGGGAACAGAATGTGGGGAAAGTAAAAGAAGAGCCCACTGGGCTGGGCGCGGTGCCTCACGCCTGTAATCCTAGCACTTTGGGAGGCTGAGGCAGGCAGTTCACGAGGTCAGGAGTTCGAGACCAGCCTGGCCAATATGGTGAAACCCCGTCTCTACCAAAAATACAAAAATTAGCTGGGCATGGTGGTGGGTGCCTATAGTCCCAGCTACTCGAGAGGCTAAGGCAGAAGAATTGCTTGAATCCGGGAGGTGAAGGTTGCAGTGAGCCGAGATTGGGCCATTGCATTCCCATCTGGGTGACAGAGTGAGACTCTGGCTCAAAAAAAAAAAAAAAAGCCCACTGTACTTGGGTGGCTGAGGTAGAAGGATCACTTGACGCCAGGAGTTCGAGGCTGCAGTGAGCTATGATTGCACCTCTGTAGTCCAGCTTGGGAGACAGAGTAAGACTCTGTCTCTAAAAAAAATAAAAAGAAATTTTAAAAAAGAAAACCTACTGGTTTTCTGGTCCTGAGGATTCTTGGGAGGAGAAGGGAGAAAGAGTGTTCGTGCAAAATGGAAGAAGAGGGAGGAGAGGGAAGCTGCCAGTCCTTAAGTCTCTGGTAGTGGAGTGGGGATGGGGGACAGGGATGTTAATTAAATTAGTGGGTTACACCAAGAGGAAGGAGGGGAGCTATTGCTATAGGCTTTCTAGGGCACAGCCTCAGAAATATTGTGGCAGTGTGAATATTTTTTAAGGCTCAACTTCAATTCCTATGTGGAACACAAGCCAAGTCAGTTTCGGGGCCTCCTGAGGCAGGGGGAGGTGAGCCTGGGGCAGGGGCTACTCGCAGGCTGGACACCAAGCTCAGGGGAAAACAGCCAGCAGAGCCAAAGTGAGGTGGAGTCCTGAGCAAGCTGGGAGACCCAGCTCACAGGCTGCACCAACAGCTCACATGATAAGCAACTCCAGAATCATGATGGGGTCTGAGAACCCCAGTGTCTCCCTGAAACCTCACAGGTACCTCTATAACACACCCTTCCTCCTATGCACCTGGACAGCCTCTCAAGAAAGAATCAGGGTCAGGCACGGCAGCTCACACCTATAATCCCAATACTTTGGGACGCCGAGGCACGTGGATCACCTGAGGTCAGGGGTTTGGGACCAGCCTGGCCAACATGGCGAAACCCTATCTCTACTAAAAATACTAAAAATTAACTGGGCACGGTGGCAGGCGCCTGTAATCCCTGCTACTCAGGAGGCTGAGATAGGGAGAATTGCTTGACCCCAGGAGGCGGAGCTTGCAGTGAGTTGAGTGCAGTGATCGCACCACTGCACTCCAACTTGGGAGACACAGCGAGACTCCGCCTCAAAAAATAAAAAAAGAAAAAGAAAAACAGAATCAGAAGAGGGGAGGCTTCTCCGAGATTAAGCATTTTTTTCTAAGAGAGATGTGGCGTTCCCTAAACAGTCTATTTAAATCATTGGATTGTATTATGCATTTAACAGACTTGAGCATTAACTTCCTTTTCCTTTGACAGTTGAAGACTGAGGAAAAGTACTAAAATAAAGAAGTTACCATTTTCTGCACATCTTGATTGGAGTGTGTGACACACTTTGCAAACCTGTTATGTTTGTAAAGCTCAAAGCAAAGCAATGGTTTAAGGTAGCATGCAAAACTGACAGTTCTCTTTTCCCATTTCTCCTTTTCTGCTTCTCATGTCTTGCAAAGTCAGCACAGAATGGAAGGCAATGTTCTGAGATTCCACATTTGGGCAATTGATTGAATGATGCTGCTGTAACACACAAGTCTGGAGTGGAGTTGATACTGGGAACCTGATGATGAGCTACATTTTGGACAAGTTTAATTTGATGTGATTATGCATTGCCAATATCAAGCTATGTCTTGCAAGTTGGGGATATCTACTTGGAGCTAAAGAGATTGGGACAGGAGATATAGATTAGAGAGTTTTCAACATAAGAGTGATAAATGAAGCTGTTGGGATGGATGAGATCCCTTCCAATGAACAGTAAGAATATGTATTTTTGGTAGAGGAAAGGGCTAATGATGAAGACCGAGAAAAAGAATGTTGTTAGTAAAATGGCCAACTGGGAAAAAGCGGCAGAGTTGTGGAAGGCAAAAGAAGTTTCTTTTTTTCTCTCTCTTTTTTTTTTTTGAGATGGAGTCTCTTTCTGTCACCCAGGCTGGAGTGCAGTGACACGATCTCGGCTCACTACAACCTCTGCCTCCCCAGTTCAAGCAATTCTCCTGCCTCAGCCTCCCAAGTGGCTGGGATTACAGGCACATGCCACCACGCCCAGCTAATTTTTGAATTTTTAGTAGAGATGGGGTTTCACCATGTTGGCCAGGCTGGTTTTGAACTCCTGACCTTAAGTGATCCTCCCACCTCAGCCTCCCAAAGTGCTAGGATTACAGGCGTGAGCCACCGCGCCCAGCCGCCAAAAGAGAAATTTCAAGAGTTGGTGATAATCTGGGTCAAATCAGCTAATTAACTATTAATTCATTCAACAAATATTAAGCTGGCCATGTACCTGGTATAGTATTAGACTTGGGGGATACAAAGATGAAAAGACAAAGCTAGCAGGATGGTTGGGTAGGATGGGAGCTGGAGGAAGCCACTGGATCCTGACACCAGGAAAGCACCCTGTAGTTTAATAAAGTGATGAGATTGGGGTAAAGTTGTGGTAGCAGAGGAGTGGCTGGAAGGGAGAATCTTTTTGAAGAAAGTCTGTGGTGAAACGCAGGAAAGCAAAGGGGTTCCACAGGAACTGACATTGGAAAGAAGACATTTGAGAGAGCGGGAAACGTGCATGCATGTGTAAGCTGAGAGGATCACACTGATGGGCTCAACGCATTCTTTCAGCAAGGGTTTATTAATAGCTATTTGGGAGCAGACACAATTACTAGGGGAGGGGAGGGTGACTGAGCAGTGAATAAACCTTCACCCTCAGGAGGTTTCCACTCTAGCAAAGGGAGACAGACAGAAAGCAAACTCAGAACACATAGAGTGCTCATGTGTTGGCAAATGCTGTAAACAACATGAGCACCAGGTGGTAGGGGAGGGGGTACTTTATTGGAGGCCAGGCCTCTCCATGGTGTACACTTGCACTGAGGCCTACCTAAGTCATGAGGCGAGGGGCACCTGCACCATCATGTGGATGAACAGCTCTCCAGCAGAGGGAGAAGCAAGTGAGGAGGTGGGAGTGAGCCTAGGATGCTGGAGGGAAGGCAAGGCGGGGAGGAAGGTTGCAGGAAGTGAGGTTCATAGGTAGACAGTGGTCAGCTCCATAGGGCTTTGCAGGTCAAGGCAAAGGGCTTGGCTTTTGTTTAATCGCAGTGCAAAGCAACCGAAGGCTTTAGGCAGCGAACTGATAGACTTCTTCTTTTTTTAATGGTAAGAGAACTTTATTTTAATAAAAATGTCCTCTTTTTCAATTGACCCCTTCCTCTACCACTAGAAAGTAGCTTTATTGCTAAAAAGCAATTCGTTTATTTCATTTCATTTTATTTATTTATTTATTTATTTATTTATTTATTTATTTTGAGACGGAGTCTTGCTCAGGCTGGAGTGCAATGGCACAATCTCAGCTCACTGCAACCTCCGCCTCCCGGGTTCAAGCGATTCTCCTGCCTCAGCCTCCTGAGTAGCTGAAATTACAGGTGTGCTGTCCCCATACCCGGCTAATTTTTGTATTAGTAGAGACGGGGTTTCACCATGCTGGCCAGGCTGGTCCTGAACTCCTGACCTCAGATGATCCGCCCGCCTTAGCCTCCCAAAGTGCTGGGATTACAGACGTGAGCCACCGTGCCCGGTGAAGCAATCCGTTTATTTAGACATTCTCTTCTTAGGCATTTTTAAATTTTTCCACCACTGTAGCACCACTGTGTAGTTTTCACTTTCAGTCTTCTCTTCAAACACTTTTTTTCGGGAGAATCTGCATCACTGTCTCTGTTACTGCTTCCTTATCCTCTCCAATGAGAAGATCCAATGTATCTCCCACTTTCACCATTCTGCTTTTCTTCCATAATTTTTCCCCATTCAGCCTGAGTTCACCTTTGCAGAATGCATCTTCCACTTTCTTTCTTTCAATATCCCAGCTTGTCTTCAGGACAACGTCATTCTGAAAAGATCGCACGACTGTTTCCAGGTCTTACAGTCTTTGACTGTAGTAGGGCCATCCTCAAGCTCCTCTTCCTGCTCACTCATCTCATTCTGATCACTTTCTGCATCAGAGTCCTCTTCATCTTCTATTTTTTGCAAAGACTTTTTAGTAGATTTTTTTAGAGCTTATATTACTTTTGAGTCTTATGGAAAATGGAAAAATATATTCCAGAAATATTAAAAGTCCCGGGAGTCTCAGTGAGAAAATATTATGGAAAAGTGTTTTATAATTTGGTGCATGTAACTTGGTACTAGAAAAATACAAGTATTGATTCCAGGAAGCACAGGGTTTGTGTGACGAAGGTGTCCCTCAGAGAACACCCCAGAGTCCAATCCAGGTATCTGGCTTTCTTAAAACACCAGCGTGCAATTTGACACTAGTCATTGCCATGGCACTTATAACCTGTATGTCAGGGCCTCCGAACAGACTCCCTTTTTCCTCTGAGGTCCACAGTGCTTATTGTTGGAGAACCGTCTGTTGGAGATGAGAGGAGACAGTGAGAAGAGTCAAGAGGCCTGTGGTGGGCGGGGCAGGAGCTGCTGGTGCTTGGACCAGCCCCAGGGTTTTGGCAGTGAAGATGCTGGGCAGTGGTAGAGCTGAGGACGGTTTGTGAGTGGAATTCCATCAGGACTTGATGGGCTTGGATGTGGCATTAAAGGGGAGCCTGGTTCAGAATAAAAGTGAAGTTGCAAGAGGACTGAATGATTGATAAAGAAGTCCCCAGAAAAGGAGGGAAAATGGGATTCAGCATTGGGGTGTGTGTGTGTGCGTGTGTGTGTGTAGGGAGGTTAAGACTTGATCAAAGCCTGGGCAACAAAGCAAGACCTTGTCTCTGCAAAACATTTTTAAAATATTAGCTTGGCGCAGTGGTGTGCTCCTATAGTCCCAGCTACAGGAGGCTGAGGCAGGAGGATTGCTTGAGCCCACGAGTTCAAGGTTGCACTGAGCTGTGATCATGCCACTGCACTCTGGCCTGGGCAGTAAAGCAAGATGCTGTCCCCTTCCTGAAAAAAAAATAAAAAGAAAAAGTGAAGTTGCTAGAGGACTGAATGACTGATAAAGAAGTCCCCAGAAAAGGTGAGAAAATGGGATTCAGCATTGGGGTGTGTGTGTGTGTGTGTGTGTGTGTAGGGAGGTTAAGACTTGATCTGATTGGAATGCTTCTTTTTAGGCCCAGACAAGAAGGAATGGAACTTGTAAACAGAGAAACAGTCTATGACTTTGACAAATTCCAGGATCTCTCTGAGCCTTTTCTGTAAAACAGAGGCTTGTTGTTGGGATTCACACAGCTCATAAGTGCCCAGGGCCTGGCATAATGCCCGGCACCATAGCAGGTAGGGAGAGAAAAAGAGCTTTGCAATGGGGACAGAGGAAGCTTGAGGGAGCCCCTTTCTCTGGATGACATGCTCTTGGTGAACTAGGAGAGGAAATGATCCGAGGGCAGGGGCCTGGGGCAGGAGTGGCTTTGGAGGCAGGAGAGTGATAATATTTAGAAAGCTGCCGCCCAGGAGGTTGAGGAAGATCAAGGGCTATGACTTCTGAGATCCTTGCTGCGATTCAGTTATGTTTTTGTTTCCCCTTGAAGTATTTTTTTAAGCCAACTGTTTCATTGAAAACTGAAAGTCTCTCTGTACAGAGTCCAAAAACAACAAAAGTCATATTACAATGATAAGACTTGACAGGAAAACAGCACTCAAGGGAGCTATTCCCGGGACACCCCGGGTAGGAGGCTTCTTTAGTGACACTGTCTTTCCCCGTCCACTGCAAAGACCGACGTGAGCCTGGTCCAGGCTGGGGACTCTGAACTGACTGTGCTGTGTGAAAGGGACAGAAGGGTTCTGATGCCAATTTACTTCCAATCCATATGTAGGTTTCCTTTACAGAGGGCCATGGGGCTAGGTCACATCCAATAAGAGGGAGTGAGGAATAGGCTGGCACGCAGTATTTTGATATACAATTTATATGGCAGCTGGGCACAGTGGTTCAAGTCTATAATCCCGCCCATTTGGGAGGCCAAGGCAGGAGGATCGCTTGAGTCCAGGAATTCAGGACTAGCCTGGGTGACATAGTGAGACCCCATCTCTGTAGAAAAATAAAATAAGTATCTGCATATGGTAGCATGTGCCTATATTCCAAGTTACTTGGGAGACTTAGGAGGGAGAATCAATTGAACCCAGGAAGTCAAAGTTGCAGTGAGCCATGATTGGGTCACTATACTCTAGCGTGTGTGACAGAGCAAGATCCTGTCTCAAAATAAATGAATGAACAAATGAATTTATAGGCACTGGGTCCCAGTTAGGATTTATTTTGATAGATTTAGTTACCCAGTTCATTCTTTTTCTACCTATTAAGAAAACATATATTGACAGCATTTAGTATGCATAAAATATTCCTGTCCTAAAGAACTGCTTAAAAATCCTAAAGAACTACTTACAAATTTCACTTCTAGGTAATTTCCTTTGCACAACTAGTATGCATAATAGCACCATTGAAATACTGTGCTTTTATTTTCTCAAAGTCCATGACTTTTGGATGATGTAATTCAGTGAATTAAACATATTTTGTACTTCTTAGTTTCTTTCTACAAGACAATCAAATGGCTGGGAGCCAATTTACTTCCAATCCATATGTAGGTTTCCTTTACAGAGGGCCATGGGGCTAGGTCACATCCAATGAGAGGGAGTGAGGAATAGGCTGGCACGCAGTATTTTGATATACAATTTATATGGCAGCTGGGCACAGTGGTTCATGTCTATAATCCCGCCCATTTGGGAGGCCAAGGGAGGAGGATTGCTTGAGTCCTAATGGCTCATGCCTGTAATCCCAACACTTTGGGAGGCTGAGATGGGAGGATTGCTTGAGCTCAGGAGTTCAAGACTAGTCTGGTTAACATAGCGAGACCCCCATCTCTATTAAAAAATGATAATAATAAGTAAAAGAAAAGAAAATGTATAGCGTTTTCATGTAGATATTAACAAAAGAAGCTAATTTAATCCATTGTGATACTGATTTCAGTTTTTCTTTTCTATAAATCACTATAGCTTATTTTAATGAAACAACTTGTGAAATTTCCTGAAGTACTGTTATTTTTCCTTCCCGTTGTTAATTTCACATACTTTCAAATTTAATTTAGAAACTCGAGACTTCATTAACTTATTTCTGTATCTGTTAAAGTTTTTTTTTTTTTTTTTTTTTTTTTTTTTTT
>NC_045438.1:55836520-55924234 GCF_002776525.5 Piliocolobus tephrosceles | reverse complement strand
TTTTTTTTTTTTTTTTTTTTTTTTTTTTGAGACAGAGTCTCCCTCCGCCGCCTGGGCTGGAGTGCAGTGGCCGGATCTCAGCTCACTGCAACCTCCGCCCCCCGGGTTTATGCCATTCTCCTGCCTCAGCCTCCCGAGTAGCTGGGACTACAGGCGCCCGCCACCTCGCCCCGCTCGTTTTTTTGTATTTTTTAGTAGAGACGGGGTTTCCCCTTGTTAGCCAGGATGGTCTCATCTCCTGACCTCGTGATCCGCCCGTCTCGGCCTCCCAAAGTGCTGGGATTACAGGCTTGAGCCACTGCGCCCGGCCTTATTAAAGTTTTTTATCCTTAAAAAAGGTTTGGGCCGGGGGCGGTGGCTCACGCCTGTAATCCCAACAGTTTGGAAGGCTGAGGGGGCAGATCATAAGGTCAGGAGATCGAGACCATCCTGGCCAACATGTTGAAACCCCGTCTCTACTAAAAATACAAAAGTTAGCTGGGTGTGGTGGTGCACGCCTGTAATCCCAGTTGCTCAGGAGGGCTGAGGCAGGAGAATCCCTTGAACCAGGGAGTCAGAAGTTGCAGTGAGCCAAGATGGCACCACTGCACTCCAGTCTGGCAACAGAGTGAGACACCATCTCAAAAAAACGAAACAAAACAAAACAAAACGAAACAAAACAAAACAAAACAAAAAAAGGGTTTGTTCCACAGAAATGAGATATTCAGAATGAATTTATGACTTTAGACTTGTGTTTCAGTTAGGAAGTAATGTCTCTGCTGACAAGTAGAAAAATACATCTTCAACAACACAGCTCTTTTTGGCCTATCTTGGAAAGTGTCCTTTTCCTATTAATAGCAGTTATTAGAAGACTCAGAAGAAGAGATGGAAAGATATTGTGTGAGAGTTTATTAGTGACACTGTCTCCCTGATTTAAGATACAAGAAATGCATCCACAATCCAACTGTTCATGTTCTATCCAGATTCTCGGTTTGAAAATATGATCAGAGAGCAACGTGATTGCAATCCTTGGAATGTATAGTCTTCTCTAACTGTGTTGCTGTGACTCTCTTTGGCAGTCCAGGTGATACTGTTTTCTGTATTATTCCTCCTCAGTTAAAGTGAAGATGTAAGTTATGTAGATGTCACTGACACCTCTGTATTGAGTTCTATGTCTATCAATAAATGATGCCACACAAGCAAGCTGGAAAGCAGCAGACTTTGCCAATTGCCAATGTTTTAACCTATATTAGGACACTATTTGCTTTAAGTAATTAAAAATAATTTCTTGCTGTTTCTTGGACTGTGGTCAAATCCACAGAGTAAACTCTGAGAATATTAATTCAGATCGAACCTCCAAGCATGTTAAATTTCCATTCTTGAGGAAGTTAAAATGTTTATTTTTTGGCATTCTTTATCTCCTGATTAATTTTATGATTCCTTCTTTAAATTCTGCCTTCGTAATCACAGCCATATTATGGTTCGACATTTGAAAAACGGTAGCACATCAGCCATTGTATAGAGCATAGGCTGGGGATGGAGAAAAAGTGGGAAAGAAAAGCATTAGGAATCCAGATGTTCCGGTCACCGGAAAATGGACTCATAGTCTCTGACATGGTGACAATGAGAAAACTTGTTTAGCAGTCAGGCTCGGGGAATCACGAAATTTCTGAGCTCTAGATATTTTTTAAATGTGCATACTGTACAATCTAATACATCTGTCCTATGTTCATAGACGATGTAAGAAGAGGGAGGTGATGTTGTGGTTAGAGACAGAACCAGAATGGAACCCTCCAGGATTCAATTCAATACTCTGTTTACTATACAACAAATCCTGTAAATAAAAAGAACTGGGACAGGATTTTGCAAACAAGTATCACCCAGTTCTCTTTGCTGATTCTCGTTTTGTTTGGAACTTGGAAACTCTGAACCAGGTATGGCTGCTCAGGTAGGGTCAAAGCGGGGAAGGAGTTGAGATTTTCTTTGATGTGTTTCACAGTGGTAGAGTCTGCACACTGGAACTAATTGAAGTTAAGAGACTTGGAATCTAATCCCAATTTTGACATTAACAATTTTAGACAAATCACTAACCTGTCAGTGGTTTAGATGCTTCCATTGTAAATGAGTGATTTGGCCTAAATCAGTGGTTCTCAAACTTTCTGGCGTGCATCAGAATCACCTGGAGGCTTGTTAGAAACGACTTGGCTGTGCCCGATGTCCCCTAAGTTTCTGGTTCACCAGATTCAGGTGGGACCTGAGAATTTGCCTTCCTCGTCAGTTTGCGTTTTGTCTGAGCACCCCATGTTGAGAACCAGTGGTCTACAGATCGTCTCGAAGGTCTTTTCCTGTGTGAAAAATTATTAATCTTTTTACCTCAACCTTTTCAGCAAAGGGAAGTTTATACTTTCATGGTGCTTGGAGTGGGTAGGGCAGGGAGGTGTTTATTTTTATTTTTGGTGAGACAGAGTCTCACTCCTTCACCCAGGCTGGAGTGTAGTGGCGCAGTCTCAGCTCACTGCAACCTTGCCTCTCAGGTTCAAGTGATTCTTGTGCCTAAGCCTCCCCAGTAGCTGGGATTACTATGTGTGCGCCACCACACCCGGCTAACTTTTGTATTTTTAGTAGAGTTTTGTGAGATCTTCCAATGAAAGGCACAAGTTATTTGAAGTATTATTTTAATACAGTGTTATGTAGACAGCCACAAGGTTGTTGTAAGGGGAATGTGAGATATTCTACCTATCTGGCAAAAAGAAAATGTGGAGGAACTCTATCATACTGAGTGCATTATCGACTTTAAAGTAGTGTCTTACCATGGAAACTCATCTCAAAACAAACTTTATTTATTTAAGTTGGAGTCAGTGGGAGTTGCCAACAAGAAAAAATAGTTGTGAATCAGAACATTAAGTGAAAAAACATAAAACAAGAATTTGATGTTACTGCTAACTAAAGAATTCTTCAAGTAAGAATTTTTCAGTTACGTTTTATTGATTGATGTTCTTTCATAGTTAAAATAGCATGAAGCCATGGTTTTAATCCCGTCTTACTCCTTTTTTGACCTTGAAGGCAAGTATGCTTGGCTTTTTTTTTTTTTTATTGCCATAAAGGCAATACTTTAATCATAACAAAGTAAAATGGGGAGTCCAAAGGTATAGTCAGTTCTTTGTTCCTATTAGAGATTAGTTTGGCTTGTAGCAATCTCTCTTCAGGAGTATGTATTGGCTGAGGTTAGCTGTGTATACTGGGAGTTTTAGGGATTACAGTTACTTTATGTACTATATAGTAACTTAGTTGCTAAGTGGACGTACCCCTTGCTTTTTACATACTGCTTATTTGTTTTAGGACCCGTTTTTAATAACAAATATTCCCAAGAGTTGGAAAGCATCTTGTAAAACGTAAAAATTGTATTTGAGATAGAAAAATATTCCCCGATATAAAATAATGTATGTTACATTTATTTAATCTAAAAATAACCACAAATCTTATGCAGGTCACTTAAAAAGATATGACTTTTTTCTGGTCAAAGTTCAATGCACTGGTGATCTACTTTTGTCTTAATGAGATATGACCCTTGTAAAACGTAAATTTATAGAAAAGAAAGAAAATGAGCATACACCTCTCAGAGGCTGTCTGTGGGCTGATAACAAAGCTAGTTTTTTACCTTGTTTTCACTGACGCAGCAGGGGGGAAGCCGTGGGAGGAAGGGTCTTGCCATGAAAAGGAGCCTGGTTGATCATTTAAAGACCATCTGGGAAACTTGTTTGCAAAGAGCTGGTGGGTGCCCTGGACATTAAGTGCCTGGTAGGGCACAACCATTGTCCTCACACAAACACAAAGAGGAGCTCTGCAGCCTGCGTCGAGGTTCATCAGAGCTTCAAGTTAAGACTTTCTCTTTTGTTTTAAGTCAGCTCAATTTGACATGATTTGATGGTTTTGTTTTAGAAATAATTGTATCAGAAATTTAAAATGCATCTCATCATGGCTACAACCAAAATATCAGAGAAGTGTTGTCAAGGATGTAGAGAAATTGCACCCCACACACTTGGTTGGTGAAATACAAAATGGTTCCCAGCTGCTTTTGGGAAACAGCCTCGCACTTCCTCAAATGATTCAATACAGAGTTCCCATAGAGTGGATCAGCCGTTCCGCTCCGCTTTCTTCCTCTCTCCCTCTTCCCACATTCGGACCAGAGTGTAGGCTCTGTGAGAACCAGGTCTGGTCCTTTGCGTCACTGTCTCTCTCCAACACCTGGAATGAGTTCAGCACACAGCAGTGACTCAACATATTTTTAATGGAATAAATCAATAAGGAAGAGGCATCCAAGTGAGGTCATTAAAAGCATGGGCTCAGCCAGGCGCAGTGGCTCACGCTTGTAATCCCAGCACTTTGGGAGGCCAAGGCGGGCGGATCACCTGAGGTCAGGAGTTCAAGACCAGCCTGGCCAACATGGTGAAACTCCATCTCTACTAACAATACAAAAATTAGCCAGACGTTGTGGCACATGCCTGTAATCCCAGCTACTCAGGAGGCTAAAGGAGGAGAATTGCTTGAACCCAGGAGGCAAAGGATGCAGTGAGTTGAGATCCCGCAACTGCACTCCAGCTTGGGCAACACAGAGACTCTGTCTCCAAAAAAAAAAAAAAAAGAGCATGGGCTCTAGAGTTACCCTGCCTCAGTATGAATTCTGGCTCAACTTTTAACTGCAGGGTCTTGCATTAGTTTACTAGGCCTCTTTGAGCCTCAGTTTGTTCATCTGTGAAATGGAATGCAAAAAACACTTGGATTTTTGAGTGATAAGCACTCAGCAAAAGTTTATTAAAAGTAAAGAAAATTCATTTCACAAAGGGTTAATAAGAATTGACTGCATGACCCTTTTTACCATGTAATATGGGGCATCATCTCTATAGATGAATAAGATGTGGTCCCTGGCTACAAGATTATAAGAAACTTTCACCCTAGTAGGAGAGAAATCTATAAAAGCCAAGAAACGACCTAGGTTTGTGAAGAATACACCAAGGCAAATGTACCACATTAGAAATCACACATTCCAATGTTCCCAAAAATGAACCCAAAGGGAGACATAGTAATTTTGAAATAAATTTCTCTCTCAAAAATATTGTGTCACCAGTGAAAATGTTGATTTCTGTAAGTTTCAAGTGGATAGGGTTTGATCATCATGAAAATTTTATTTCATGCCTGCCTAATATATCTCATTAAAAAACAATAAAAATTAGTACATTGAACTTAATGTGTCAGAATGAATTCAAAAATACAATGCATTTTTGTCTTCCACTCTTCCTTTACAATGTATTCAGTGGGAGTATTTCCCCCCACCACCACCATCCCTAGATCATAACTTGGGCCGGTCCTATGATTATGGGGTTCACTGTTAGATAATTGCAGTCCTAGTAGATTGCGACCCCAGCATCTCTACTAGGTTGTCTTGCTCCTCCTAGACTTAGGCTATAGAAAACACTATAGTGGGCTGGGCAAGAGTGGCTCATGCCTGTAATTCCAGCACTTTGGGAGGCCGAGGTGGGTGGATCACAAGGTTAGGAGTTTGAGACAGCCTGGCCAGCATGGTAAAACCCCGTCTCTACTGAAAAAATACAAAAAATTAGCTGGGCGTGGTGGAGGGTGCCCGTAATCCCAGCTATTCAGGAGGCTGAGGCAGGAGAATCGCTTGAACTCGGGAGGTGGAGGTTGCCGTGAGCCAAGACCATGCCACTGTACTCCAGCCCAGGCAACAGAGTGAGACTCCGTCTTGCAAAAAAGAAAAGAAAAGAAAACACTACAGTAAAGAATTCACAGCTAAGAAACTTAACACCGTATGGGAAAACAAAATATGGATGGGAGACTGGGGCTATGACTTAATATATTGTATCCTTAGATTTACTCACTGCAGCTAATGACAACCAAATTAGGAAGAGTAGTTGGTACGAAAACTTCACAAGCTTCTGCGGGAGTTGAAAGGATCAGTTATAGTTTGAGAATTGCAAAGTTTCTCAGAAGATTCTGAAACTCTACAGATGTTTTTGAATGTGTGGAAAATGGAATCATTGCAAGATTTGCTAGTTAGGGTGCTCCTGATGTGGCTGTCTAACCACAGAGAAGTGTATCACCAACATCCTTAAAGGAGAGGAGATTCTCACGGGAAGAAGGGGTGGAGGCATGGGAGGTGGCGTATTCTAACTCTCAAAAGATTGATATAGGAACTTTTGTAAGGAAATCATGGCTATATCTTTACAAATAGTTTTAAATATTTTAATTTTTTTTTGGGACAGAGTCTCACTGTGTCCCCCACGGTGGAGTGCAGTGGTGCGATCTCAGCTCACTGCAACCTCTGCCTCCCAGATTCAAGTAATTCTCGTGCCTCAGCCTCCTGAGTAGCTGGGATTACAGGCATCCACCATCACATCCGGCAAATTTTTTGTAATTCTAGTAGAGACCGAGTTTCACCATGTTGCCTCCTGAGCTCAGGAGGTTGGTCTCAAACTCCTGAGCTCAGGTGATCCTCCCACCTCGGCTTCCCAAAGTGCTCGGATTACAGATGTGAGTCACCGTCCCCAGCCACCAACAATTTTTAAAAGATCCTTTGAACGAAATAGCTAAAGCAAAAGTTGACTGTTGTTAAGAAAATCACTATAACCATAGGCTGTCTAAATAATGGTTTACTGTTGTCGTGATCAAAGTATATATATATATGTGGCTCCTTTGTGTGTATATATATATGGTGCATGTGTGTGTGCGTGCTTATCTTTCTATAGTCCTAATATTGGGCAAAGGAGCCAATTATCAATATTCTTCTCTCCACTTAAATAGTGGAGGTATTTTCACCACTCTTCTGTTAAGACTGGAATTTCAATGCTTGCCTTCTCTATAAAAGAGGATGATAAGAGGTTTTTCTGTATAAAGCAAGTCCAATTCTGTGCAAATCCAAGGGAGATTCAGTTAAGTAAAAACCTTTGTGTGATAAAAAGTTATTTAGCATTTATATAAAACATCCCTTTACATATTTTTACATTTAATAAGAGTATACCAAATAAAAACGTTTTTGTTAACATCTTATCCATTTTCAACTAATAAAGAGTAATGAACCATTTCTTGCCATCAGATGCGCTTTCTCTCCTCCTTTCCTAAGATCTCAAATAAATTAGTTTTACTTAATTTAAAAAAATAGATCCTATAGTATTTTTTCCCCTTTCTGGTCCTCCCTGCATTTGTTCAATTGCCTCTCTGGCTTCATGACCCAGAGCTGTTACGGCCTCTTAGATTTCCAGCATGGTCCCCGGAGAGGCAGACCTGAATGCCTGAGATGGAAAAAGTTCCGAGAAATATTTACTTCAGCTATTTCATACAGTTAGGCATTGCTCAGTTTCCCAATCCCTGTGTTTAGCTGCTCCCAGGACACAAGGTTGTGTAGCCTTAGCTCTGCCCGTGATACCTTCATGCCAGCATGCACAAAGCTCTGCAGTCCGTCTCAGTTCCTGCCCTCCTAACATGCAGAAAGACAGCTTTGAGTATCAGGTTTGCTTTCCCGTGTTCTCCAACATTATGTCCATGATCTATACAAGGCTTTATTACAAAAACCTCAGCTTCTGCTTTACCTATGTTTTCTCTCCCTAACTCACAATATCTATTTTTCCAATTATTCCCCAAAAGATGTTTTATAATTCTTGTGCAGTGCACCCACGTTTTTTGCCACCATATAAAAGTAAATCCACTGTACTAGAATCTAGCATAAAGAAACTTGTGGTTGGGGAAAGAATTTAATATTTAAAAGCTAAAAGCAAAGAAACAAACATACAAAACCAAACAAAGAACTCTTATTTCACTGATGAGCTTCTGAAATGTAGGATTTGCTATTTTAAAATTATTAGTGGTTATGGCTAAATCTGTTCAGCAGAATTTAATAACATATGATATAAGCATTCTCTGTCCTCCTTTCCTTTTTTAACCTAAAATTTTAATGAAAATACAAAACTTTTTGTTCTGCAATGTCACAGTGCGTTGTTAAATGGGCAAAGGCCCTAACATCTCCTTATATCACAGCTACAGTGCTTGCGCTGCCTGACCCTTGGACTATGTTGTAATGCCTTTGAAATCTGGGCTGGATTTTATTTATTTTTGTATTTCCCCCGGCTTTTAACTTGTCATAAAATTTATTAGGGGAAAAAAAACCCTTTCTTATTGCTTCTGTAGTTTTCCCCTGCTGGAAGATGATTTATAAAAGTAGTAAGGTCATTGTCTGCATATACTCCAAAAAGAAATAAAATTTAATTTGTGCCATTAGATGTTTATTTCAATAACATGTAAGATTGGGAAAAATAAGAAATGTGGTACCAAGACAGTTTCTAGACCGCTTTGTTACTAAAAATCACACAAAGGCCCTTTTGTTTAAATGGTTTAGTTTGCTGCTGATGTTAAAAGAACTCTGAAATCACTACTCCAGATGCAGTTACTGTGGGCAAGTATTCAACACCCAACAACCTTTGGTCTTCTTTTAACTGCAGCAGCTCAATAAAAGCGGGAGATAGAAGACACAGAGAAGGGGAAACACACATGCGCTCACACACCTCCCAAACACATTAACACGGGCTGTGCGGCCTCTGCGAGACTTGCAGGCTCAGCTGGGGTTTTATAGCCTTTGCTGGTCTTGCTGGGGACAGGGAACCGATAAGCACGGGTAAGAGGAGCATGCAGATGTAGCGCTTTGCTATTGTTGTCAAAGAAAACAATACAGTTGAGCTCACGCATCTCTAGTGAGCAGCATAATCATCACAGGGACACACGGTCATTAGGCATCTATGTTTAACATTTCATGTAAATTGCTGTAATTAATACCATTGTAAAAAAATCTCACACACACAGGTTCTTGCTTTGGCGTATTTGTAACCAGTCCGGAATGTTGCCTGTGAAACCTACCATTCCTTTCTGTCATTATCATCACCACCAGTGCTATCTCCTCCATGTCACATGATCTAACTGCATTTACTCACAGAAGATTCGAGATCCCCTTGCCTTCTGTGGCATGCCCAAGCTTAAATTCTGCCCATGAGCTCCTCCCACAGTTTGCCTCCCCCATCCTCCCGCACTGCCCTGGCCACCGGAGCCCTTACACTGTGCTCTGGTCCCCAGAACTACAGAGTGGAAGGCTGCTGGCTGCAGAAATTCGAAGTGTTGGGCTGTAGAACTCAACACTGTGTAGGTAAGAGGATAACAATTCAATGGTGAAAAAGGGAAGGGAAGTCAAAGTTCAGGGACGGTCCTACAGGAATAAGAGGATCTATGTAGATAAAGGGCTGGCTCCCCCAGTCCTTGAGTGGTGATCAGGTATGTTGAAGAAGACGAGTGAGGAAGAAAGGAGAGCCTGGCAAAGCCTAGAATAACCCTCTGGCCCGGCTTTTCCACCCACCCACACAAAGCCACTGGGCTTCTGAACTGGTTCCCCTTCAGGACATCCAGGATGCCAGGGGCATTTCTGACACCATCTCCTAGTGTGGGGTGTGGGGTCTGCCTCACATAAATATTCTATGTGGATATAAATGTTAGGGGGTTAATAATTTGACAGTTTTGTCTGGAGCTATATAATTTACAAAAAGTGTTTTCATTTAATCCTAATAACCTGGGGTGGCAGGCAGATTATCGTTGCCATCTTAAAAATGAGTAAACTGAGGCTCAGGGGAGATGTGGCATGGCTTAGGTCCTGCCGGACAGCCAGTGGTTAAGTCAGAACTCAACTCAGGTCAAGAAAGCAGAGACTGCTGGGGATCAGGAAGGCGGTGAACTCAGGGATAGAAACAGGGTGGGAATGGAAGGAGGAGCTGCTGAAGGTGAGGGAAAGGGAAAGGAAAGACAGGAAACCCCCGAGACAAACCTGCGTCCTTCCCCATTTTGTTGCGTTAGACAGTTTATCTCCATCTCTGCAGTCAGTGAAAAGCTATGCACCAAGGTAATGTGGGCTCTTTGAGTGACTACGTTTTCATCTCAGCAAGAATTACTAGCTCAAATTTTAAAACCTGAAAAAAAAAAGTCTATCCTATTTTTGGGAACCCTTTCCTTTAGTTTCATTCTAGTCGTATCATCAATTTCTGTTTATAAATGAATTTGAAGGGATCATGCAAATCCTTCAACTGCACGAACATCTGGCGTCCAATGTTGCTTCTCTGGGAAATCTTGGAAGACTCTCTTTCTCTTGGAATAGCTGAGTTCTGTTGTTCTTATATTAAATCATCTATAAAATATTCTGCCATAAGTTATTAAATATTGGACTGCTTTTCTGCTAATCTTGCTCTTTTCTAATTTTAAAATAAAAAAATGTTCATTTAAAAATAGGATAAAACAATCTGTTGTTTTTAGCTAATAAAAGCTTCTTGCCCTACTCTTAGCAGTTAGAGAATAGTTGTTCTTCTTTGGGACTTTTTTCTTGCTTCTTGCTCTTCCCTTGTGACTGCCAAGTTTAGATCATTCTTCTATAAGTAGGGCCAAGATTATGCTATTTATAATGTATAAACTAGACCTCTAAGTCACTACATCAGTGGTCCTCAAACATTTAGTCTTAGAATCTCATTACACTCTTGAAAAATATCAAGGACTCCAAAGAGCCTTTATGTGGGTTTATGTGGGTTTATGTGGGTTACATCTACCAATATCTACCCATAATAGAAATTAAAACTGAGAGAGTTGTGAAATATTTATTTATAATTCATTCCCAATAGCAGTAATAATGTCAACTGAAATAACATATGTTTTAAAATAAAAGTTACTATACTAAACAAAAAGAATGTATGAGAAGAATGGCATTGTTTTGCATGTTTGCAAATGTCTTCTGTCAGGCTTAATGGAAGCAGCTGAATTCTCATATCTGTTTTACATTCAGTCTGTTGCAACATCACACGTCATGTAGGCTCTGGAAAACTCCATTGCAAAAAAGACAAATACCATCTTAGTATTATTATGAAAATAATTTTTACCGTATTGCTCCTGAGAAGGTCTTGGGGACCATCATGAGCCTCCAAACTATATACCCTTTGATAATTGCTACATTAAATCATGATAAGACTCAAAGGAACCTGAAGAGAGCACTCTAATAGTATGAAATAGTGTCAGTATTAAATCAGGTTTTGATTTTGTGTGTATTCTTGTACTGAATGTATCACTCACTTCCTCCTTAACCTAATATCCATATGATTATTTGCTGCCTGCTTTCTGTCCCATTGTTCAGGTTTGATCCTTGTGGTCATCTCAGAGGTATTCATCTCAGCTTCAACTGAGAAAGTAGAATAATATGTTATTCCTGGCCCACAGAAGCATATGTTTTACTTATTATTATTTCTTTTTTTTTTTTTTTTGAGACAGAGTCTCGCTCTGTCACCCAGGCTGGAGTGCAGTGGCTGGATCTCAGCTCACTGCAAGCTCCGCCTCCCAGGTTTACGCCATTTTCCTGCCTCAGCCTCCCAAGTAGCTGGGACTGCAGGCACCCACCACCTCGCCTGGCTAGTTTTTTGTATTTTTTTAGTAGAGACGGGGTTTCACTGTGTTAGCCAGGATGGTCTCGACTTCCTGACCTCGTGATCCGCCCATCTCAGCCTCCCTTATTATTATTTCTAATTATAATTATCATTACTTTATAAATCAAAGGTTTATTTTGAAAGTCAATAATTTTTAAATTTTCCTTTCAGTGGGTGATTATGAATGTTCATTAGAGTATTCAATTACAATCATGATCTGCTTGTTGAAGGTCATTCAAACAGTCTAGACTACTCTACCAGTTTTTGACTGCATTTTCTGTTCACTCTGATGATAGTTTTTGCAATTGCTTTTGATGTTTTTGTCATGAAATCTTTGCCTGTGCCTATGTCCCAAATGGTATTGACTAGATTTTCTTCTAGGGTTTCTATAGTTTTGGGTTTTACATTTAAGTCTTTAATCCATCTTGAGTTAATTTTCATATAAGGTGTAAGGAAGGGGTTCAGTTTCAATTTTCTGCATATGGCTAGTCAGTTTCCCAGTACCATTTATTAAATAGGAGATCCTTTCCCCATTGCTTGTTTTTGTCAGGTTTGTCAAAGATCAGATGGTTGTAGACATGTGGTCTTACTTCCGAGATCTCTGTTCTGTTCCATTGGTCTATGTGTTGACTGTGTCTTCTTATTTTTCTGCCTAATGTTGTTTGTGCTAGACTTCCATAATCACACTTCTCCACCTTGCACCTGTCCACAGTCAGCCTTAACACGGGGTCTGGCTCCTAAATCTGTGGTTTCTTTGCCATGAGGCAGGATACCCAGCTCAAGGTCAGCCAGTTTGAATTGGTCATGTGCCTTATCTTTTTATGCTTGATCCATCTGCCCTGTCATTCCTATACCGGATTTGGAATCATCTGTTTTTATGAAACTTCTTATCACTTGATTCTTCTGCTCAGCTGGGATAATGGTGTCAGTTCTGATCCCCCTGGTTTTGATTTTGTGTATTTTCTTGTACTGAATGTATCACTTACTTCCTCTTTAACCTAATATCCATATGATTATTTGCTGCCTGCTTTCTGTCCCGTTGTTCAGATTTGATCCTTGTGGTCATCTCAGAGGCATTCGTCTCAGCTTCAACTATTTATTCTTGGTGCCTAACAAGTCTAAAAATTCTCACGTCAATAACGTATAGGTTTATATAAGAAGCCACTGATGGCTAGGTGCGGTGGCTCATGCCTGTAATCCAAGCACTTTAGGTGGCCAAGGTGGGAAGATCAACCGAGGTCAGTTTTAAGACTAGCCCGGTCAACATGGTGAAACCCTGTCTCTACTAAAAACACAAAAATTAGCTGGGTGTGGTGGCAGGCACCTGTAATCCCAGCTACTTGGGAGGCTGAGGCAGGAGAATCACTTGAACCCTGGAGGTGGAGTTTGCCGTAAGCCGAGATTGCACCACTGCACTCCAGCCTGGGCGACAGAGTGAGACTTTGTCTTAGGGGAAAAAAAAAAAAAAAAAAGCCATTGATGAACAATGGAGAACATAGAAACATCAGTCTCTGATATATGTGAAATGCATAGCGTACTCTAGCAGAAATGGGTCTGGTTAAGGCAGCATTATATAAAGGTGTTGTTAATTAGATTTTTCCAGGATCTTGATAGCGATTGTCATGAGTTCACCTAGTACAGATATCAGTGTAAAATAATGGCTAAGACATTATTCAGAAGATGAAAGGATTTGTTGAGTATGGAATGAGAAATAAGTGTACTTTTCTACAGACCTGCAGTAAACAAATTCTAGTGGATTTACAGTGGTTCAGATATCAACCTTCAAGTCCTTTTCAATAAGGAAGTGGTGATAAAACTAAGGAGTACAGTTTAAAAAATGCCTCTATTTAGTCTAGTTCAGTGTAACCTGGGCACTATTGACATTTTGAGTGGATAATTCTACGTTGCTGAGTTTGTCTTGTTTATTGTAGGATAGTTAGCAGTATCTCTGGCCTCTACCTGCTAGATAGCGCTCCCTTCGACAATCACAAATGTCTCCAGACTTTGCCAGATGCTTTCTTGGGGGCAAAATCCCCCCCTATTAAGAACTACTGGTCTAATCTTTATACATTTATTACAGTGTAGCCTATTTTTGATTTATTTGTGAAATGGCTACAAGGACATTGCACTTAATTTTATTTTTTTCATTTTTACGAAAATATTTTATTACTGTAACTTATTTTCATTCTTTTATTTTTTCATCCCCTTTACCAGAATATGGACTTATCATATTTGCTATATATTCTTGTGTAGTTATTTTATTGTTATTAATTGTTAATGTTAATGAGTATCCATTTTTCCCAGTAGACTTTTTTAAAATTTTTTTAATTTTTTTTTGAGACAGAGTCTTACTCTCACCCAGGATGGAGTGCAGTGGTGTGATCTTGGCTCACTGCAACCTCTGCCTCCTGGGTTCAAGCAATTCTTCTGCCTCAGCCTCCTGAATAGCTGGGATTACAGACGCCTGCCACCATGCCTGGCTAATTTTTGTATTTTTAGTAGAGACGAGCTTTCACCATGTTGGCCAGGCTGGTCTCAAACTCCCGACCTCAGGTGATCCGTTCGCCTCGGCCTCCCAAATTGCTGGGATTACAGGTGTGAACCACTGCGCTTGGTCATTCCCCAGTAGATTCTAAGTACCATGAAGGAAAAAAACTTTTTCCAGACCAATGTATCTCTTTGTCTATATTAGTGGCTACCAACTGGTGGGTATTTAATGGATATTTGTAAAGAGAGTGAAAATTAATTTTTATGCTTGTATCAAGAGGCAATCAATATGTTATTGTTTATGGAAAACTGGAATAAGAGTCAGGTCTGGATCCAAGTGTTGGCTGTACTGTGAGGACTTTGGCAAATCTTTTTACTTCACTGGCTGTTTTTGTTTGTTTTTGTGTTTGAGACAGGGTCTTGCTCTGCCACCCAGGCTGGAGTGCAGTGGTGCAGTCATGGCTTACTTCAGCCTTGATCTCCCGGGTTCAAGTGATCCTCCCACCTTAGCCTCCTGAGTAGCTGGGACTACAGACTTGCGCCACCATGCTCAGCTAATGTTTTAGAACTTTTTATAAAGATGGGGTCTCTCTATATTTCCCAGGTTGGTCTCAAACTATTAGGCTCAAGCTGTCCTCCTGCTTTGGCCTCCTAAAGCACTGGGATTACAGGTGTGAGCCACTGGCCAGCTTCACTGGCTCTTGATCCTCTCATAGGTAAAATTAGGACCCATTAAAGGTACCTTCTTAGTTTCCTAGGGCTGCTGTAACAAAGTACCAAAGTACTGGATGGCTTAAAACAGGAGTGTACTGTCTCACAGTTCTGGAGGCTGGAAGTTTGAAATCAAAGTGTCTGCAGGGTCACGCTTTTTCTGAAGCCTGCAGGGGAGAATTTTTCCTGGCCTCTTCCAGCTCCAGGTGTTTGCCAGCAATCCCTGGAGTTCCTTAGTTGCAGATGCATCACTCCAACCTCTGCTTCCAATATCGCATGACCATCTTCCACGTGTGTGTCTGTCTCCTCGTCTAAGGACATCAGTCATATTGGATTAAGATCCACCCTAATGATTTCATTTTAGTTCGGTTACATCTGCAATCTGTTCCCAAATAAGGTCACATTCACAGATACTGGGAGTTAGGACTTCAACATATCTTTTGGGGGGACACAATTCAACCCATAACAGCTCTCATTCAGCCTTTTTTTTTTTTTTTTGAGACTGAGTCTCCCTCTGTCACCCAGTCTGGAGTGCAGTGGCGCGATCTCGGCTCACTGCAAGCTCCGCCTCCTAGGTTCACGCCACGCCATTCTCCTGCCTCAGCCTCCCAAGTAGCTGGGATTGCAGGCGCCCACCACCACGCCTGGCTAATTTTTTGTATTTTTAGTAGAGACAAGGTTTCACCATGTTAACTAGGATGGTCTCGATCTCCTGACCTCGTGATCCACCTGCCTCAGCCTCCCAAAGTGCTGGGATTACAGATGTGAGCCACCACGCTGGGCTTCATTCAGCCTTTGACTGTTTGAATATTGCTATTATGATTTTCTGTCTTTGCTCATTGTTCTTAAGTTATAGACCACCATCAATGTGTAGAACAGAATAATAGTTTAAATCCAGTTTAGTATTTAGGTTGCTGTGAAATGAACAGCTCAAATCTAATGGTGCTAGGGGAATGTCTGGAGACTGACTTTGTTGAACTGTCACCTACACTTCAGCGCTGTGTATGCCACATTGCTTTGCCTCTGTATATGGCCAACACCAAACCATGACCATCCATAAAACTTCTTCTGACAGTGATTCTGGCCAGTGGCAAAATCTGTGCTCATTGCCTGACTGCACTACAGTCTGCAACAAGTTCACTTAAACATTAATTACAAAAGAATATTGCATGGTTAATTTTATGTGTCAGTTTGACTGAGTAACAACGTCTAGATATCGGTTAAACATTCTGGGTGTGTCTGTGAGAGTATTTCTGGAAAAAATGGGTTAAAAGCCTGAATAGTACAACAGGCAGGATAAGGAAGAATGTGCTCTCTCTGCCTGACTGCCTGGGTTAGAACATTGGTCTTTTCCTCTTCTCAGACTGGAACTTACACCATCAGTGTTCCTGGTTGCCAGGCCTTTGGACTCAGACTGGAACTGTACCACTGGCTTTCTTGGGTGTCCAGCTTGCCAGCTGCAGAGATTAGACTATTCAGTTTTGATATGGTTTGGATGTGTCTCCACCCAAATATCATCTTGAATTGTAGTTGCCATAATCCCCACATGTCATAGGAGGGCCCTGGCAGAAGGCAGTTGAATCATGGGGGCAGTTACCACCTTGCTGTTCTCGTGATAGTGTGTGAGTTCTCATGAGATCTGATGGTTTTATAAGGGGCTTCTCCCTTTTGCTTGGTGCTTCTCCTTGCTGCTGCCATATGAAGAAGGATCTGTTTGCTTTCCCTTCTGCCATGATTGTAAGTTTCCTGAGGCCTCCACAGCCATGCAAAACTGTGAGTCAATTAAACCTCTTTCCTTTACAAATTACCCAGTCTCAGATATGTCTTTATTAGCAGAGTGAGAATGGGCTAACACAAGCCTTCATCCCACAAGTTAATCCTTATAGTAAATTTCTCTCTCTCTTTCTCTCCACACACACACACACACACACACACACACACACACACACACCAATTATATATAGATGTAAAAATATTATCTCCTATTCATTCTGTTTCTCTGGAGAACCCAAACCAATACAAGTATATATGTAATATTATCTGACACAGTTAAGACTTGTAAAGCTAAAGCTGGACATATTCTTGTCAATAGTGAGTTATTGTAGTGTTGAAGAGGTCAAGTTTTGTAAAAAAGCTGCCTAGACTTTAATTCCATTTCCATCATTTACTGTGTAGCTGTGGGCAAAGCACTTAACTGCAGTAAACCCACCTGTAAAATGGAGATAAAAATATCTACATCAAAGAATTGCTTTGAGGATTAAATGGCACAGACACAATGTCAAATAGGACTTGGCGAGACAATCTGAAGCTCTCACTGGCCAAAGATGGGAAAATTTGAACTTCTATAAGAATAAGAATTTCAATGGATTGAAACCTATCAAATATGTTTAAAATCATAACTTTGAAAATGAGTATAATGAATATAAAAAGTAAGAAACTTATCACCTTCTAAGGATAATAAAGACCTAACTTATTATCATGAAAACCGCATAAGGGGAACACTTGCCCTGCTTTTCCCATGTGAACTACACCACTGGTAACCAAATAGGTGACAGGAAGAATCATCTTATAAAATTATTCCATTGCATAAATAAAAACAAAGTAGTAGAATTAGAACATTACTAGTATGCAAACCTAATTAATTGATAGATCTAGGCATTGAGCACCAGTAACTGCTAGCATAAAAAAAAACAGTGTACACCAGATATTCCTGCTGATAGGAAACCAATACACCCGTATACATTTCCAAAGAGCTCCTACCTGCCTCTGAGGCTTCCTAGGGCTGCCATGACAAAGTACCACAAGCTGGGCTGCTTAAACCATGGAAGTTGACTGTTGCACCGTTCTGGAGGTGAAAGCCCAAACCAAGATACCAGCAGGGTTGGTTTCTTCTGAATGCGATGAGGACTCCTTCCTCGTCTCGTGGATGGCCGTCTTCTCCTGTGTCTCTTCACACAATCTTCCCACATCTGTCTCCACGTCCAATTTCTCCTTTTTATGAGGACACTGGTCATATTGGATTCAGGCCCACCCTAATGAGCTCACTTAAAATTTTTTTTCTTTCTTTTTTTTTTTTTTTTGAGACAGGGTCTCACTCTCTCACCCAGGTTGGAGTGCAGTCACAGCTCACTGCAGACTTGAACTCCTGGGCTCAAGTGAGTCTCCCGCTGCAGCCTCTTGATTAGCTGGGAACACAGGCGTGCATCACCAGGTCTGGCTAAATTTTTTTGTGTTTTTTTGTAGAGACGGGGTTTTGCCATGTCATCCAGGCTGGTCTCGAAATCCTAAGCTCAAATGATCCACCTATCTTGGCCTCCCAAAGTGCTGGGATTACAGGCATGAGTCACAGTGCCCAGACTTAATGTTTTTTTCTTTTTCTTTCTTTTTTTTTTTTTTCTGAGACAAGGTCTTGCTTTCTCACCCAGGCTGGAGTGCAGTGGTATGATCAGAGCGCACTGCAGTCTCTAACTGCCGGGGCTCAAGTTAGCCTCCCGCCTCAGCCTCCTGAGTAGCTGGAACCACAGATGAGCACCACCGTGCCCAGCTAACTTATTTTTAATTTTTTTGTAGAGATGGAGTCTTGCTGTGTTGTCCAAGTTGGTCTTGAGCTCCTGGAGTCAAGTGATCCTTCTGCCTTGGCCTCCCAAAGTACTGGGATTGTAGGCATGAGCCACCATGCCCAGTCTTATTTTTAACTTGATTATGTCTGTAAAGATCCTATTTCCAAATAAGGTCACATTCTGAGCTACTAGGGGTTGGACTCGAATGTATTTTCTGCTGGGGGAAAAAATTCAACCCTTAACAGGAAGGAATTTTGGGATTCCAGCTCCTTGCAGCATGGTCTAGAAGGGGTTGCATGGGATCCAGGTGGCCATGTCCTCTTACCTCCCCTGTAGGGAGGGCCATGGCAGAGGAAAGAGGTCCATGGCAGAGGAAAGCCATAGGCACTGTCGCTAGTGTGCCTGTGGATAAGGCACTCTGTAACGTAGCATGTATAATTATAAACTGTGGCAAACTCTGCCCAGTCCTTTCCTCTGAGCCCTCACCATTTGAGAGCAAGCTGGCTCTATGACCTACTGCTAACGGCTACAACCTTTTGCCTGAGGGCTTTCTCTGGCCAAAACAGTTGCTCTAATTCAGGAAATTAACAATTCCCAGGAAGCAACTCTCAATCAATGACTGTAGGGAGTTGATGCATAAATACCCCAGCTTCCTCACTCCTTGAAAAGGATAATTCTGAGGAAAGGCAAACATATGGACCAGTATCAAAGGCTTTCCCCTGTCCTTTTAAAATTTCATTAGAAGATATTTGTTTAACGTGAGAAAAATTAATGTTGAGCTGCTATAGATAAACTCAACATTAATTTTATGTGTGTATATATACACATATATCTATAAGTATGTGTATATACACATATATCTATATGTATATACACATATATGTATATATACATATTTGCACACATGTATGTATATATACATATACACACACACATATGTATATATAAAAAACAACTCCTGGACCTTGCTTTTTAAGGTGGTAGAGGCAGACAATAAATGAAATGCATGAAGAAGGGGAATATCCACGAGGACAGCGATTCTTGCCTGTTTGGTGCACCACTGTGTCCCCCAGCCAACACAAGGCCTGGTGCATGTGTGCATGAGTGATGCCTATTGAAGATGTTAACAGTAACAGAGCAGGGAACTGCAGCACCCATGGGGTGGGAAGGGGGATGAGGTGGTGCTGTGGTTTGGCTATTTTTCCCCTCCAAATCTCATGTTGAAATGTGATCCCCAACGTTGGAGGTGGAACTTGGTGGGAGGTGTTTTGGTCATGGGGACGAGTCCCTCCTGAATAGCTTGGTGCTTTCCCCATGGTCATGAGTGAATTCTCACTCAGTGTTCAAGTGAGTGCTGGTTGTTTAAAAAAGCCTGGCACCTCCTTCTCCTCTCTCTCTCTCGCCTCCTCTCTCCCCATGTCATCACATGCTGGCTTCCTGTCCATCTTGCCATGACTAAAATCTTCCTGAGGCCTCACCAGAAGCTGAGCAGATGCTAGTGAAATGCTTGTACAGCCTGCAGATTTGTGAGACAAATAAACCTCTTTTCCTTTATAAATTACCTAGTCTTGAGTATTCCTTTATAGCAACACAAAACGGACTAACACAGGCGGCAGAGTCAAGATTACTTATGATGCTGTACTTCATTATCTTATTTTGTTCTTACCATGATTTTCCTTTCTCTCAATATTATGATTCTTTGAAAGCTGTCTATACCTGGCACGTGATGTTTCTCTGCATTTATTTTTTAAAACAACTGAGCAAGGGAGAAAAGTGAATGTCACCTGACTAGACCCAGGCCAGTGACAACATATTTCACAAGCTCCAGCTTGCCATTGCCTCTTAAACAGAAGAGTGTCAGACAATTATTATTTTCATTGTCCCAGGCATCAATAATTCATAAAACATTCAACTGTCATTTTTTCTATTAAAGGTGGAATCCCATTATTAAGTTAGTTATTATGTCCCTGATTTATTCATGCACTATTATTTTCTCTGTTCATTCTCTTTTTCTCTTTTTATTTTCTGGGATTGCTTTCTTTAGGACATGGAAGTCAATCTGCTTTTAGCTCAAGCAACCCATACAGACCTGGTATTAACTTTGCTTCTGAAATCTTTACCTATTTCTGATTTCACTGAACTTCCATAGTTTCCATCTCTGGGACACAATTCAGCCAGGAAGCTGAACTCATACATAGTTTTACCAATTGCTTAATATAAGACTAGTGTGATAATCTTGTTCACTACAGTGCCATCTTTTTGTGGTGAATTATATTTTCTTTTGGAAAAGATTATCTAATTTTCAAAAATGTTATCTCATTTACATCACCTAGAACAGTAGGAGCTGGTGGTAGACATTCAACTCCTTGTTGGATTGATCAGGAGATAACTACAGGCTTTTTAAGGCTGTTTTAGACCTGAATGGTAAAATATAGAATAGCCATTTACTAGGCACTTCTTTAATGTCCAGTGAATGCAAAGAAAGTAAAAGATACAATGACGACCATGGAAGAACACAGAGGAAATTGTACAGCTTGAATAAAGAAGCAATTTAGTAGAGAAGGATTCAATTGGACATGGTGGAAAATAATTAGATTGATTAGATGGGTCTTTAGATGCAAATAGGAACGCTGCTGAAAGAAAGAAAATGTACTGACCTGTCTGCTCCATGGCACACATAGGAAAGCAACAGCTTTGTGAGTGTTGACAATGAACACTGCACTATTTATTTTGGCTCATAGAAGACTTACCACATTGTACTCATGCTACAGCTCCTTAGCATTTTGAAGTTGTTGATAGAGTTCATCACGTAGAGACCTTTTAGCACGCTTCCACACCAGACTCTGGGGTGTTTGTGTGTGTGTGTTACGTGTGTGCGCTTGGTAATTGTTTTTCTATAGTACTTTCTCTTCTCATACTTGTTTGTTAAACACTATGTGTAGAAATTGTAGAATTTTATCTACACTTGAACCTTTTCCTTTTGTCAACAAATAGATTTCACTGGTACTGTATCTAAATAATAAAATCAACCGTAGAAAAGTTATTCCAGCTTTCAACTATAAATATGATGACCTTTTAACCCCTTTGCTGAAGTTTATTTAGCTTACCACTGATGAAGCACTAGTCCAAAAAGTTTTTCATTCTCCACTTTTTAATCTGATACAAAGTAGGATGAACTCATGGAGTGATTCATACATTCAAGAAATATTTGATTTATCAACACTGTAAGTCTATGGCACTGAACAAAACAAACTTTCTGCTTTCACGCAGCTTACATTCTAATGGGATGGGATTGACAGTGAATATATTAACACATAGTGTTTGATAAATACAGTATTGTATATTTATGTGACAGAAATCTTCATTTAGGGCCGGGAGCGGTGGCTCACGTCTGTAATCCCAGCACTTTGGAAGGCTGAGGCAGGCAGATCACGAGGTCAGGAGATTGAGACCATCCTGATTAACATGGTGAAACCCCATCTCTACTAAAAAAATACAAAAAAATTAGCCGGGCGTGGTGGCGGGCGTCTGTAGTCCCAGCTACTTGGGAGGCTGAGGCAGGAGAATGGCGTGAACCTGGGAGGCGGAGCTTGCAGTGAGCTGAGATCACACCACTGCACTCCAGCCTGGGTGACAGAGTGAGACTCTGTCTCCAAAAAAGGAAAAGAAATCTTCATGTAGAAATGAGTGAAATATTCTATATTAGTTATCTCTTGCTGCGTAACATACCCCCAAACTTAACAGCTTGAAACAATAAATGTTTCTTATCTCACCCCATTTCTGTGAGCCAGGAGTGGCTTAGCTGGACAGTTCTGCTCAGGGTTGTTCATAGGTTGCAGTCAAGATGTTGGCCAGGGCTGCAGTCATCTGAGTGCTTGACTGGGGATGAAGGATTGCTTCCAAGGTAGCTGACTCCCATGGCTAGCAAGTTAGCATGAGTCATCGGCCAGGAGGCCTCAATTCCTCACCATGTGGACCTCCAGGAAGGGGTGCTTGAGTGTCCTCACAACATAGAGGATGTCTTTCTCCACTGGGGTGTGATCCAGAAAAAGACAGGCAGAAGCCACAATGTCCTTCATGACATAGTCTCATAGTCACATAGCTTTACTTCTCCCATATTCTGTTGAAGCAAGTCACAGCTTCACAGGGAGGGGAATTAGGCTTTACCTCTGAAAAGGGAAATATCAAAGAATTTGTGGACATATTCAAAAATTACCATAATTACCCTGATGCATTAAAAAACAAATGGTGTGCTTCAGAGACCTTTAAATTAGCCATGCTTTGTTTTATTCATATTGTTTGTTAGCATAAAATATCTTGTTATGCCTTGTTTAACATCTATTGCTTATTATTGATTAATATTATTGTTGGACAAAGAATTATTGATAATTTCAATTTCTTGAGCCTCATTCTTCTTACTACTTTGGTCACTTCTAAGCTGCCACTATCATTTAACATTTCCTTAATAAAAACATTTGCGATTTTTCTTTTTCATTTCTGAAATTGTGGATGAATTTAAGATCACTTGTTATTACTTTACATTTGTATCAAAGACTATTTGCCTAAATGACAGCTATACTGGAATTACATGGTCCAGGGTAAAATAAAATCCCCTCTTAGTTTGATTTAGCCATTCCACAATGTGTGCATATATCAAAATATCATATTGTACACCATAAATATTTACAACTTTCATTTGTCAATTTGAAAAAATCTCCTCCAGTTCCCAAATAAGTTACTTTTGTGGTGCATATATTGTCTGTAGAAATGCAGCTCCTATGTGGAGACCACTCAGGATTGTTTGTACAAAAATACTGTAAGATGAAATGAAAGTTTCCATTTTTAGTCAGCTACATTTTAGCCCAAAAACCTGGTTGGGGATTGTGCATGGTTGTTCTGAGAATACCAATAACATCTAAAGAAATGTGGGTGAAGGAGTAATTTTTTGGCTACTTGGCTATAATATTTGCATACTTGACTGGAACAAATAAGAGACTCTTCTTTTGTGGCCTGTATGTGATGACAGTTACAAGGTTTATCTCTAAGTGACTGAAATGCTGAATTTGGAATTCATCAAGCTCGACTTTTCTCCATGACTGGACTTCTTCTTTGAGCAGTCTTCCATGAGAAGCCCTTAGGGAGTCTTTAAAAGTATGGCAGCTCTACTGGAGGTTGACAATGATTAAGCCTTTGGACATTTTAGGATAAAGGACTTTTGTCAACTACATAAGGCTCCCTTTTCCCAGAAGGGAATGCTTTTAAGTTTCTTAGTGGATTAATTAGTAACTGAAGAAAACACCATTCCTTGAATTGTTGCCACTTTTTCCAACAAATAAAACAGCAGAAAAAAATGCTATCAGAAGAAGAAATTTTAAAAACCATATAAAAGATAATCAGTCAAATTTCAGACCTTGTCAATTATGCAGAGATTTCATTTGTACTAGATTCCACACTCAATAGAAGAAGCTGCTGATGGAGCCAGATGTTAAAGAGAGGAGGAGTAGGAAAAGCACTGGTGAGGGAATTAGCATCCTAGTTTTACAGTGACATAGATTGAAGAGAATGGAAGCTCTTTGTCTTAGAAACATCTAATATTTTACACAAAGAACCTTAAATAAACAAAGGTCAAGTGCTGATTAAAGCAATACTTACATTTGAGAATCCTTTTGGGTGAGAGGATGCATACCTAAGATGTATTTATGTTGATGTTAAGCAGCATTGCATTGGTTAAATTTATGATGACAGGGCTGAGAAAGACATCGTAGATGATTTAATTATAGATGAAATGATTTGGTGGATCATTACTTGATGAAGGGATATGGGAGAGCTACTAGAACCTTCCAGTACACCATTCTGGGGGGAAAAAAAAGCCTCCACTGGTTTTGGGTATTCAGTCTTTGTAAAATAATAACTTCATTAGAGGTCATTTTGTAGTTGTGTTTTCATTATGAGAAAAAAAGAAATGAGAACCACAGAACTAAACAGAATACAAACTGTAAAAATCCAGTGAAATTAAAGCTCAAACTACATTTGCCTGTGAGGTTTCTGGGGAAGACAGAGCAAAGGGGGCCAGAGGCCGATAGTGTTTTGGTCCTAAGTGAAATTTGGAGCCCCTCTGTTTACACCAGGTATATTGGGGGTCTTCAGAGAAAAAAAAATAGGATACATATATACGTATATGTATGTGTGTGTGTATATATATGTATGCGTGTATATATATGTATGTGTATATATATGTATGTGTGTGTATATGTGTGTGTGTGTGTATATATATAAACACTGTGCAAAATATTAGGTGTTTCTGAGACAAAGAGCTTCCAACATATTCAGTCTGTGTCACTGTAAAACTAGAGATGTCTCAAATATCCAAGATGCTAACTCTTCCCTATATATATACACACACGTATCACACTTATACATACCTATATATACACACATACATACATATACACATATACATACATGTACACACACAGACATATATAAGCATATATTAGTATGCTTAATAATTTTTTAATTTGTTATGGGAATTGGCTCACACGATTATGAAGGGTGAGAAGTCCCACCATCTGTCCTCTGCAAGTTGGAAAAGCAGAAAGACCAACAGTGTAATTCAGTCTGAATGCCTGAGAACCTGTGTGTGTGGAGGTGGAGGGGGTGGTGGGGGATGGGGGTGTGGGCTACTAGTGTAAGTACTGGAGTCTGAATGCCAGAGAACCAGGAGCGTTGATGTCTAGGATGGGATTTGACAGGTGCTCTGGCTCAAGGAGACAGAGACAAAATCTACCCCTTTCTCTGCCTTTGGTTTTATTTGGGCCCTCAGTGGTTGAACGATGGTCGCCCACATTGGTACGGGTGATCTTTACTCAGTCTGCTGATTCAAATGCTGATTTCATCCAGAAACACTCTCACAGACACACCCAGAAATAACGTGTTACCGGCTCTCTGGGCATCCCTTAGCCCAGTCAAACTGACACATAAAATTAAACCATCACACCAGATGGTGTCTCTTTCTTGGGGAGCCAGACCCTCAAGTGGAGCCTAAGTTGGCATCTGATGACCAATAATGGCAACAAGTATGTTTCTGTGGATGTAATATTTTTATTTTAATGCTGACAGAAATGCCTCAGTTTGACATGCAAAGTATGATTTGCTATCATTGCATTATTGATAGCTTCTGATAAATTGCATATCTTCATTCTCTATTAAAATATACAAACTATATACAGAACCCTGAATCTCCTTTCTATCCCATTGTCACCATGCCCTCCCTCTCTCCCTCCCTCCCTTTCTCCCCTTCCCTCCTTCCTCTCTCTCTCTCTTTTTTTTTTGGAGTCTCACTCTGTCACCCAGGCTGGAGTGCAGTGGTGCAATCTCAGCTCACTGCAACCTCCGCCTCCTGGGTTCAAGTGATTCTCTTGTCTCAGTCTCCCAAATAGCCGGGACTACAGGCACCCGCCACCATGTCCAGCTATTTTTTTTTTTTTTAATTTTTTTTCTTAGTAGAGATGGGATTTCACTATGTTGGCCAGGCTGGTCTCGAACTCCTGACTTTGTGATCTGCCCACCTTGGCCTTCCAAAGTGCTGGGATTACAGGTGTGAGCCACCACGCCTGGTTTGCATCTCTCCCCATCTCCCCTCCCCCCCCCCCCCCCCCCCCCCCCTCCCCTCCCCTCCCTCCCTCCCTCCCTTCCTTCCTTCCTTCCTTCCCTCCTTCCTTCCCTCCTTCCCTCTTTTCTTTTCTTTTCATTTCTCTCTTCTCTTTTCTTTTCTTCTCTTCTCTTCCCTTCTCTTTTCTTCTCTTCTCTTTCTTTTCGGAGAACAAGGTCTCACTCTGTCACCTAGGCTGGAGTACAGTGGCACAATCACGGCTCACCACAGCCTCGACCTCCTGAGCTCAAGTGAGCCTCCTGCCTCAGCCTCCTGAGTAGCTGGGACCACAGGCACACACTACCACATCTGGCTCATTATATTTGTTTGTTTGTTTGTTTATTTTGTAGAGACAGGGTTCCACCCTGTTGACTCAGCTTGTCTCGAACTCCTGGCTCCAGTGATCCACCTGCCTCAGCCTCCCAAGTTGCTAGGATTACAAGCATGAGCCACCACACCTGACCATTTCCAATTTTCAAACCTAATGTTTCCAAAACCAGTTTGGCAAGTGATTTTATACAACCACAGTAAGCCATGTGAACTCACGGCAGACAGGAAGGGATTCATTCGTTCTCTCATTCAAAAATGGCTTCTTGGTCAGGCAGGGTGGCTCACACCTCCCAGCACTTTGGGAGGTCAAGGCAGGAGTATTGTTTGAATTTAGGAGTCTGCGACCAGCCTGGGCAACATAGTAAGACTCTGTCTCTATAAAAACAAAACAAAAAAGCTTAGCCAGGCATGGTAACATGTGCCTGAAGTCCCAGCTACTCAGGAGGCTGAGGTGGGAGGATTGCTTGATGCCAGGAGTTTGAGACTGCAGTGAGCCGTGATCATGCCACTGCACTCCAGCCTGGGTGACAGAGCCCTCTCGAAAAAGTGAAAAAATAAAAGCCCCTTCCTTAGCTGCCCTCAACAACTGATATCTCAATATTAGAAAAGAGAATGTTACATCTAGAAGGATCCTTAATGTTCCTTTCCACCCAAAGAAGCCAGCTTGCTCAAGGTTACAGGGCCAGTTATGGACTGGGTAAGAGATCAGGATAATAAAGTTAGTTGGGAATCTCAAAGTGTCCCCCTTGGAAACATGAATTTTCCAAGAAAAGGGAAATCTTTAGGCCAGCACTTTAGTGGAAATGAAGTTATCTCACAAGAAGACATGGACGCAAAGGCAGAGGAGGTGATTCTGGAAAAGGAGTGACACGGTCGGCACACTTGGCCCCCTCGATGGCACTGCCTGGTCCTCCCAGGTGAGACCAGCATTGCATGTGTATTCTTGTCCTTCTTAAACCTTAAGAAGGCGTTTTATGAAGTGGGTCCTATTTCTCTTGTCCTTTCGTACTAGGAGAAATATTAAATAGACAGAAACCCCATACCCCATCTGGCTGGTCACTGAGCGGCACACCCAGGGGATGTAACTTGGAGCAGGACAGAAGTGAAGGCTGTGGCCTTCACTTCCCAGTGTTATTCAGGTTCTCCCTTGGGTTCTCTTCACTAGCAGCAGAGATTTCCTCCGACTCAGGTAGAACTGGTTTAACCACCCAAGGGCTTTCTGTGGCTCCCTAAACTGAGGTTCCTCCAGCTCCTGAAATCCCTCCCGCCACCTGCCCATTACCCCACCTGTTTCTCTAGGACTAGGCCCAGGAGAAGGGGAAAATTAGTGGAAAAGAACGGATAGAAGCCCATTCCTCTGTAACCAAAAGCGAAAGTTCTATGGAACTCAAAAGGAAAAAAAGATTTGATCTGGGAGTTTTCCCAGAATGGAATACGAATGTATTAAAACAATTACTGTAAAACAATGACTGTCGCTATCATTTGTGAGCTGGTTGTGGATTTCAATAATCGTCTTGCTGACTTTTTGGCAGCAAGTGTGAGTCTTCCTGTTCTATGAGACCTTTGGGAGTGCTCTCAAAATCCTATGGAATCACCTGACTGCTTACAGGAAACCCTGATTGGTATTAATTTTCATCCTTTTCCTTTTGATGTCAAAGTAGACTGAAACACTTCCTGCTTTTCTACGTTCTTTTTCTTTCCACTGCTCTCCCATCCCAAATGGTTATAGTATTTCCAAATGCAAGGAGCTGGTTGTGGAAAATTAAGGTATAGTCTTCTGTTACAGGCTCAAATGTCCAAGGATCCCAAAGGGGAAACATGTATGTGCCTTTAGTAAAAATCTGGATGTGTTGATTAGCAGTGGCTGCAGAATTTAAATACCTTTGGTAGGTTGAAACTAGAAGAAAGTCTCCTCCTCTGTATGGAATGGTAGTTAAGTAATGGAAGAGCAGACAACTTTTAGACTGAGTTCAAAGTTAATTGAAGTTGCTTAATTACAGTCTGGAGCATTTGCATATATATTTCTATTTTATTTGAAAGAGGATTATTAAATATTTGTTATGCCAAACTGAAGTTAGAAAAATATAAAACAAAACATTTTTAATTTTTTATTTTTTTTTACTAGAAGTGTCTTGCATACATAAAACAATATATAAACAATTATTTTTATGTTCTTCTTGTTAACATTGTAGAGATTTTTTGAAATTTTAGCTTAGTGTGTTTAGGATACTCAAATCTACATCTCCTCCCTCCCCCCCCCCCCCCCCCTCCTTTTTTTTTTTTTTTTTTTTTCTTGAGGCAGAGTCTCACTCTGTCGACCGGGATGGAGTACTGTGGCCGGATCTCAGCTCACTGCAAGCTCCGCCTCCCGGGTTCACGCCATTCTCCTGCCTCAGCCTCCCGAGTAGCTGGGACTACAGGCGCCCGCCACCTCGCCCGGCTAGTTTTTTTTTTTGTATTTTTTAGTAGAGACGGGGTTTCACCGTGTTAGCCAGGATGGTCTCGATCTCCTGACCTCGTGATCCGCCCGTCTCGGCCTCCCAAAGTGCTGGGATTACAGGCTTGAGCCACCGCGCCCGGCCCTCCCTCTCTTTTTCTGTCTTTCAACAGTTTCACTGGTCACCCAGGCTGGAGTGCAGTGGCATGATCTCGACTCACTGCAACTTCTGCCTCCTGAGTTCAAGGGATTCTCCTGCCTCAGATTCCCAAGTAGCTGGGACTATAGGTGCCTGCCACCACACCCGGCTAATTTTTGTATTTTTAATAGAGATGGGGTTTCACCACGTTGGTCAGGCTGGTCTCGAACACCGGGCCTCAAGTCATCCACCTGCCTCTGCCTCCCAAAGTGCTAGGATGACAAGCGTGAGCCACGGCACCGGGCCAAATCTGCGTTTTATTTCCAAATGTTACATTTTTACATTGCCTAACTTAATTATTGGTTTATTTTTAGGTTTAGAGTGATGTTCATTAATCTTTTTTCACCCTGAGACTTTGTCCTTATCAACATAGAAATTATGATTGAAACAAAAATCATTCAGTCTGAAACTCTTGGTATTATATTGACTTGTTCTGAGATTATGAGTCCATAAAGTTAAATTGGAACTGTAAGAATAGCTGGTGCAAATGGCATTCTGTTCTTTTGGGATACTCCGCAACTTCATAGGGGGTACAAAAAGTAACAAAAATCCACAGGAAAAAAATGTAGGCTTGATTGTTCCCTCTTTGTTTGTAGCACCCTCCTTCGTTAGTAGCTTCTGCACTTCAGGGCAAGGACATCCAGTTCTTTTGTGGGTACTGCCTCATCTATCAACTCTTCCAAGGTACAACGATAAGGCCTTGAAAATAGAATTTAGTAACGTCAATGTTTCTCTTTTTATTGGAAAAGATTAATCAACTTTTCCAAGTATGATTTAAAGTAGGTGATGTTTTTGAATATTTATCTAATTGACATTGATCTTTGAATTAGAGATAGGGCTCAGTAAAAGAAAGCCAAATACCAGCTTTCCAACTGTAGAATGACTTAATGTTCCTGAATCATCAGAATAATTTGAATAAATAAGGCAGCACTTGAAAAATAAAAAATAATAAAGCTTGAAGTCTTTACTACCTGAATTACCTGATAGGGAACCTGGCACGTTTAGGGAGATAACTACATTACTATGGTGTGAAGAATTCAGACCAAATGGAATTAAATGAAAGACAAGGACATGAGCAGTCTGGATAATTTAGTTAACCAGTGATGACTTCGCAGTGATGTAATGTCATAGATAAGAATGCTTAGCTTTGACTGTAGGATATTTTCCAGGCAGAAAACTACAGGTTTTTTTGGTATCTCTCAAGATAAAAGATAACTTAAGAACATACACGAGACCATTATATGTGAAAAAATTAAATAATGTTGAATATTCTGAAAATAGTTAAAAAGAAATGTGAGGGAAAGAAAATAAGAGAAGAACCTCAGATGGTGAAATAATGTTGAGTATTTAGAGCAACTTGATTTTTTTTTTCTTTTATTCTGGAAAACATTGTTTTTAACTGGGGAAGGAGACTGGCTTTTTACAGATTAATAATTTGCTTAAAAGTTTGCTTAATTTGCTCCTCTGTGTTTATCAAATTATAGTTATAACCACCAATCCAAAATACTCTATCCCTTGTTCTCACATAAAGAAGTAATAAATTTTGAACAAGCTTAAAATGTTAATATCACATTTGTCCTTGAACTCCCTTGTTTGGGTTTATTTACCAGGTCACTTTCCTTGGATGAAAGACTACAGAAGAAATCCACCCTTACAAAGTCAAATGGTGTTTTTGATCTAAAAGGTTACTCATCATTTCTGAATCCTCCTGGTGCTTCGTTTAGTGCCTAATAAGTACCTAATACGTGTTTCATCAACTGAATAAATGACTTAAACATGCAAGAAGGAGAAGAGTCAGAAAAATGAAAGAGCTGGAAAGAAATCTAGAAGATCTGGGTTCTAGTATCAGTTCTACATATTAATTCAATTTTAAAAAGGCTTATTATCTATGTGTGAGGAATTGTAGTAAACATCAAGGCACAAATGAAGAGTTCTTATCTGGAAGATGGCATAGCTGCAGTTTGGTGTCGTCTGTGAACATATGGTGTAATAGCTACAGATTTTAGCTAGCAGAGAAGAAAAGTTAGCAAATTTACAAATTATCCTTTTATATGTACTTAATTTTTAAAGCCATTTACTTAAGGTTCTGCCTTTATTAGCTTTGCATGCCATTAATAGCTTTGTATGTCCTCAAGTTTGCATTTCAGCTAGGAAGGCAGGCCTCCCTGAAACTTTCACAGGCTAACAGCTGTAATTAAGGTAGAAGGCTTTATTTAAATAGTAATTAGCCTCCAGGTGTTGAAGTGTAAACAGAATGCTAATTCATTTAGATAGTTAATTGGTCTTCCGTGTTAGAGATCTTAGCGTGGCCTTCTTCTTTAGCTATGCTGTATTTATGTACCAAGTGTAGATAGTGTGTTGGCTCCGTGGGATGTTTTGCAAACTCTTGCTTGACTCGCAGAATTTTAGTGTTTTAGCTCTTCTGGTAAAGACTACTGCCAATGCATCTGAAGACGTGAAAACAACAAGTAAAATTCCATGGCAAAATCATTAATATTTGACCTTTCTTTATAATTGTGCGGACCATATGGCCCAGTTTTTTCCTGTTATTCCAATGGAATTCTTGATAGTCTCTTCTTTCATGCTCAAGAATATTTTGATTTGGAGGTAAGTTATGTGGTCACCCTAATCATAATCAGAAATGACACAGCAGGCAGTGATTGCTGAAACCAAAGGTGTGCATCACGTTGGTGACACTTTCCAGTGAACCAATGTCAAGGTCCTTCTCCCTGCTGACTGCTGTAAAGATGGTTAATGCCAGATGTCATTAAGTTTAAAGGTCATTTTTTTTTGTTGTTTCCACAGGACAACTACTGTATCGGGAATTTTGTCATTGCCTTTGCCAACTTTCGTGGTCTCCCAGTCACTTTCGCTAGATGAAAAAAAAATCACTATATTTGATAGTTGTGTGTCTCTGTGTTGGCCAGTCCTTTAGGGGAGCTGAATGGGAGTGGGTCTGATGTTTTGCTGTTTAAAAATGTTTCTTTTGCTTGGTTGCTCCAGCTCATCAGATGCTAGGCTGGCTGCTAGCCATTTTTCCACATGTGCATCCAAACAGACCTGTGTAAGCAGCACATATCACACGACTTCAACAAATACTGAATACAGTGGCTGGCACATAGGAAGCAGTCCCAGATATTTACTGAATGAATAAATACCAACCTTGCCTTTGGTCCCATGTTGGGTGCTACAAGTTAGGTGGTAGGAAGAAAGGGAGGAAAGAAAATTCTATATGAGATCAAGTAGGTTCTGCCCTCAAGGGGTTAATAGTCTCAAAGAGGAAGATGTAAATAAATAACCGTAATTGAAAGTAAGAATCTTTCAGTGCCAAAAAGAGTGGGAGGTAGAGGTTGCTGGGGGCGGGGGGGCGGGGGGGTTGGGGTGGGGTGTTGGGGGGTGAGGGGAGGGGTGGTGGCGAGGGTGGCAGGGGTGGGGGGGGACGGTTAGGATGCAGGGAGAACTGGAAGGATAGGCAGGCATTCAAATTAGATTTTCCCCCAGTTTAGCGTTAACTCTGGCCCCAGTTGGAGTCCATGAATATGGAAGGACCCTCCCCCTGCCAGGCGCTGAAATTGTGCACGAGCTATTTTTTGTTGTTGTTGGCTAACAACTTTCCTCTCACGGTTAATGACTAATCCAAAGGAGCATTAGCTCACGCTGCAAATATGAAATTATAATATAGCAAAATATAACGCTAAAAGCCATCAATCTAATTTTAGTCGCAAAGTTGAAATTTCATAGCAACAGCATTAAAAGAGTTACATTGTTACGATTTCAGTCAACATATAAATGAAAAAAAATTGTTCTGGCCTGGCGCGGTGGCTCAGGCCTGTAATCTCAGCACTTCGGGAGGCCGATGCGGGCGGAACACCTCAGGTCAGGATTTCGAGATCAGTCTGGCCAACATGGTGAAACCCCGTTTCTACTAAAAATACAAAAATTAGCCGGGCGTGGTGGCGGGCGCCTGTAATCCTCGCTACTCGGGATGCTGAGGCGGGAGAATCGCTGGAACCTGGGAGGCAGAGGCTGCAGTGAGCCGAGATCGTGCCACTGCACTCCAGCCTGGGCGACAGAGGGAGACTCCATCTAAAAAAAAAATTGTTCTACTTTAATAAATTTAGAATGACGGCTTAATGGCAGAGTAGTATTACGACATAAAGCATTTGAAATGAACAGAACATGCAGATTTTTTTTTTTTTTTTTTTTTTTTTTTTAGTGTATTGTTGCTCACAGCGAGACAGAGTATTCTGCTACCCACAGGGCCAGGGCCTCACACAAGCCAGCGGGCTCTACAGGGTGCGCGCGCGATCTACAACCCGCCCCTTGAAAAGGAAAGCAGGGCCCAGGACGCTGCGGGTGTGAGCCAGACCGGCTCAGAGAGGGAAAGTAACCGGAGTCGGCCGCTTCGGGCGGACCCGCCCCCTCCCACGAGTTTCCCTGGCCCCTCGGCCCCGCCCTCTCTTTTATTCGGTTTGCAGTGACCGGAGCTGAAACTTTGCAACCCCAGCGCGCACGCTCTGCGCTCTTCCCTGCCAGTGCGGCACGGGAGGGCGGTGCAGGAGGTGGGACCTGCGCCGGGAAGGCTCCGGGACGCCAGCGCACGCGGAGCGGGGACCCCGGGGAACCAGCCGGCGAGAACACGGGCCGAGGGAGAGCCGATCGCGCCTCAGGAGAACTAAGGAAGTGGTCCCGGGCCGGGAGGCTCCCGTGCCGAGCCGAGGCCAGGGGTCTGGGGTCGCAGCCCGGCGTGCCTGCAGCTGCAGTCGCCCAGGAGCAGCAGCTGTGCCCGGGATCCCGGCGGCGGCGGGGGAAGGAGGAGCTGCAGCTGGACTGTGGCAGCTGGAGGGAGAGGGCCAGGCTCCCCTGGCGGACCCGCTGACCGCGGCCATGCAGCCTTGACGAAGTCGCTTGGGCGCAGGGGAGCAGCCGCGGGCGCGCCCTCCCGGGAGGGGGCACCGGAGCACAGGCAGCAACACTTTATCTCCTACTCTCCAACCCAGCGAGAGGCGAAGCCGTTTACCATGGAACCCGTGACCAAGTGGAGCCCCAAACAAGTGGTGGACTGGACTAGAGGTGCGCGGGCCTTGCGGGGGGAGTATCCGGAGTCCTCCAGCCTCGGGGATGGTTGGGCGGGGAACTGGGGAAGGGGGTGCTTGGCCCTTCCTCCCGGCGAGAAGCGGTGAGGGCACAGCCCGGTGACAATGCAAACTTCTGCCGAGTGGCCTGTGCGCCCGTATCTCTCATACCTGCTCCGAGCTCTTCCTTTCCGGGGTGCGGATTGTGGCAAGCCGAGGGGAGCCCCATCCTTAAACCAGGGAGTAGGGGTGGCCTTTCTGTGGAGGTTGAGGTCTGGTGATGTCGATCTCGGGACTCGGCACTCGGTCCGGGGGACGCTCTCCCTGCCTGGCCCGGGTGCGGTGCCGGGCGACTCGGGGACCCGAGCGCAGAGGCGTAAGGCGCCTTTGTGTGGGTGACTCCTGCCGGACCTCGTCCATGCCGCCTGCCCAGAGCCGTCCGCAGGCGTGACGGTGCGGTCGGACAGGTAGAGGGAGACTCCGGCGGGTCGCCAAGCCTGTCTGTTTTTGTTGGAGAAGGCGAGAGGGCCGCGGAAGAGCCAACACCGTGGCATTTGCGCCGGAGAGAAACCTCCAGCCAGGACTCCCGGGGAGGCAGTGACTTTTGCTGCGGGAGGCGCCAGTATCCCCGGTGGCGCTGCATTTTCAGGCCACAGGGAAGCCCGGGGAAGGAGAAGTCTAATTGTTTGGAATCACTGTCTTGATTCATACAGTATTTGGGATGAGGAAGGCAGTGGGACTGAGGCGGTGGGGGGAGGGTGGGGTGGGGGGAATGAGCAGAGGTAGAAGCTTGTCCTTCTAGCTGGCTCGCTTACTTTTCAGTGTCTCCCACGATTTCGAGGGAAAGGTACTAGAGTTTACTCAGCCTTTTTCTGTACTTGCAAGAGAACAAAGTCCACCAAGAACAATCTATATTTTCATGGTTTCCCCCCATCCCCAACGACATCTCTGTTTCGAGGTAGTATTTGTTTTTCTATCTGCTCTTCCAGGTGAGGAATGGTATTCTTTCTCAGTAATAACTAGAATTTTATAGCGCTTTACAGTTTGCTAAGAGCTCTCTCTGTTACTGCCCTTGGTCATCACAGTAAGCCTGCGAGGTAGGTAATACTGGTAAGACCAGGTCAGCTTTCAAACCGTCCCACCCATAGCTGCAGCATAATGAAAGCCGATCGCTGCTACATCTCATTTCTCATGCCTGTGACTTACACATAGACCACGTGGAATAGGATGTCCGAGGTGTGTGGGGTGTGTCAGCGGGTATGTCTGACCATTTCCTGCTCCTCTGGGAGAATTCCTTGAGAACGGGTTTGTCAAGTGAGCAGAATTTCCTGGACTGCTATGTAAAATGAAGCTAAAAACAACACATGCTTTTACATTGGTGACTAGGTTTCCCTGGGTAAAGAGTAAGTGGCATTGCCAGTACTTGGTAGGAAGCATTAGCTTAAAGGCCATCCATGCCCACACTAGTTTGAAATGAGGTGTGTTTCTTCATTCAAGATGCTACCAAATTCCCTAGGCTGGCAACTTGCTGAAACTGAGTTGATACTATTTGATCTGTATGTCCCTCATAAAATCAACTTGAGACACTACAAATTTCAGCTACTATTGACTTCTAGAGCCGCTCTGTCCAACTTAGTAACCAGTACCACCTGTGGCTCTCCAGCCCTTGAAATGTGGCTGGTTAGAATTGCAATGTGCTGTGAGTCTAAAATACACATGGCATTTGAAGACTTGGTATGAAAAAAAGAACATGAAATATCTTAATACTTTTTATTTTTATTTTTTTCCTTTAAATTACATTTATTTTAATGCTGAATTTACTCCCGTGCCATAAGTTTTTGTTTCTTCAGTTTCTTCTGGGATATCTTTTTCTTCTGGGCAACCTCCTCTTCTGGTTTAGGAACAATCTGTTCCTTTTCGGTAAGGATCATCTCAATGTGGCAGGGAGAGCTCATGTATGGGTTAATCCGACCATGAGCTCTGTAGGTCCGTGGGCGCATCTTAGGTGCTTTGTTCACTTGGATATGCTCGATGACCAGAGAATCTACATCTAAACCCTTAAGTTCAGCATTACTCTCTGCGTTTTTAAGCATGTGCAGCAAAAATTCAGCACTCTTTTTGGGCCATCGACCTTGTGTCCAGCCCCACTGCTTGGCCTGGGCACACCTGCCAACTCCACCATTGTAACGTCGGAATGGTACGCACTGTTTCTGTAAAGTGACATCTTTCAGATACTTCGTGGCTTTTCGAATATGCATACCCTTGATGGCCTGGGCAGTTTCACGAGTGTTCTTAAAGTGAACACGAAGATTGGAACCTCTTGATTTGCATGATTTCGTGGGGTTCTCCGGGTCAAGTAAATAGCAAACCATTTTCACAGATTACCTCAGGCCGCTTAGGGGAAGAGGAGAGCAATACTTTTTATTATATGTGGAAATGATAGTATTTTGATAGGTTAAATAAAATATATTACTAAAATAAACTTCACCTGTTTATTTTTACCTTCTTACATATGTTTCCTAGAAAATCTAAAATTACACGTGGCTCATATTTGTGGCTTCTGCTATATTTCTATTGGACAGTTCTGCTGTAGAGGAAAGAAAGGGTTACATCTTAGCACCCTGGCTTTTCTGAGCCTCTGCCAGCTTAGCTGATAATGTACAACCAGGAAAATGGTAACAGGCACACAGGAAGATGATGGAGTGAGATCTTCACACCCTCAAGACTTTGTCTTTTTTTTTTTTTGTCCCTCTTGGGATTGGAAAAGGAGAAGTGTAAAATCACATCCTGTTATGTTTGTTGAGTATTTAAAAGGGAGAGTAGATTAAAGCATGTTTTTGTTATCCAGTTGCCTTGACGTTATGAGTTAGTTGAGATTACTTTCATCTAGTAAAAGTTTTCTCCTGACCTGAAAGAATATCTATGGCTGGCTCAATACCTACGATACTTACTAGGTTACATACCTGTGGTTGGCACTTGGCTACATTACACATTTGCCTGTGCCCTTTTGGACCCTGAAATACAGCCTTGTAGAAAGATCTGGATACTTTCTGTGTTCCAATCTAAAAAAGATGGCTAAGATGATAAGAGGCTGCAATCTTCCAAGTTGCATGACCCATTACTTGAATATTTCTCATAATAATGATGCTCAAGTATTGACTTTTTAATGAACTGTCGACTTACAAAAGCTTGTTTGCTTATAGGACTATTTTTAGTGCTCTTTGCTAATCTCTTTACCCAACCTTTATTTTATAAATACATGCTACTGATAAGCAGCCCTTCATGTAGACTTTGTGACTCTTGGTATTGCATGAATCTGGGTAGGGCGATTATGAGAACCATTGAAGGCCTTAGATTTAAACCTGTCTAAACCTGGCCACAGTTGACAGCTGGATCTCATGTCCTTGTTGTTTGACAGATGTGTGCCTTAGGAAATAAGTTGTTGTCTACAGAATGAATTAATCTGTCTGGCTTTTATTATTAATGTTTAACTACACTGTCACCAATTTTACCATAATGTTAGTGGATCATCAGTAATTATTAAGCAGTGTGTCAGGCACATGTCTAAGCATTGTACAAATATCAGCTCATTTAATAGGCACAACCATCTTTGAGGTAGAAATAGTTATTTCCATTTTGCAGTTGAGGAAACTGAGTCACAGAGTGATTGACCGATGTCACCCAGCAGAGCAGGTGGTTTGGCTTCACTCCACTCCATTTTCTCATGAGTTTCTTCCCAAGGCCACACCTAGACCACACTGAGAATCTTTACATTTATGAAGAGATCTTCAGGATTCAGTCTGAATAGCATATGTTAGTGGAGGAGACTCATCCAGTATATGTCTGTGTTATTCTCTGTCTTTAGTTCATGTCAGAAAGTTATTTGTAAATCAAATTTATTCCTAGTTCATGGCGCCTTGCCAGTCAATTCAGTAAACGCCTTTGCAAAGCAAATGATCTTTTACAACATGTAGGGGGTTTCATGGCGCTGCCATCTTGTTCAGCCATTCGTAGCACATGGCTTAGGGTATGGCCTGGCACATGGTGTTCATTTTCATACTTAGTGCTTCAGTGCAAGGTGGCGGCTCCTGCATGATTGTCTTCCTATTCCAGGCAGAAGGGAGACTCATGGAAGACAGAAGACAGATAGCAACCAAGTATTCCCCTTTAAAGAGTTCTTTGAAAAACTATCAAGTAACCTGGCTTACATCTCAGGTGCCAGAAATGTGACATGGCCACCTCATGCAGCAGGGAAGGCTGGTCGCTGTAATTTCTTTCTTTTTCCTTCTTTTGTTTGTTTTCTTCTTTCTCTTTCTCCTTCCTTCCTTCCTTCCCTTTGCTCCTCTTTCTTTTTCTTTCCTTTTCTTTTCTTCTTCCTTTTTTCTTTTTCCCTTCCTTTCTTTTTTTTTTAAGTTTGGTACATTGTGACCCTGAAAAAAAACTTGGAGTTTGGTCAGAGAGGACAAAGGGGAGAATAGATATTGGTAGGCAGGCAACAGGTATTTACATGCACTGATTTTCATAGCTCAGTTCTCAGACTAGACATGTGCCACATTCCCTGCTTATACCCAGCCGTGTTTTAGAAATAGCGTTATGTCTTCATTCCTATTCAATCTTCTTAGGTCAAAATCAACTTATATGAGGTCCTTTTCTCTAAGCTTGATTTAAATATGAGACATTTCATTGTCGAATGCAGCTACCACACACAAGTCATGTTTCTGCTGTAAGGCCCCTGGGGAGTGCCTTCGACGAGGAAGAAGTGGGAATGGCTGTCCCAGCAGAACTGTCCTAGCTTTGGCCATTGATCAGCCTAGAGTGGGTAGGCTGTCAGTGATTGTGTAGCCGGCCGGGCGCGGTGGCTCACGCCTGTAGTCCCAGCACTTTGGGAGGCCGAGGCGGGCGGATCATGAGGTCAGGAGATCGAGACCATCCTGGCTAACACGGTGAAACCCCGTCTCTACTAAAAAGTACAAAAAAAGTAGCCGGGCGTGGTGGCGGGCGCCGGTAGTCCCAGCTACTCAGGAGGCTGAGGCAGGAGAATGGCGTGAACCCGGGAGGCGGAGCTTGCAGTGAGCCGAGATCGCGCCACTGCCCCCCACCCGGGGGAACAGGACAATCCCCCGCCTCAGCCAAAAAAAAAAAAAAAAAATAATAATAATAATAATAATAAAATTGTGTAGTTGAGTCAGCACATCTACAAAACCCAGCTTTGGTTCCAGGAGAGAAGGCTCTCTGGCCAGCTTCTGGTGCTGCTAGTTTTGGTAGCAGTCCCCATCACCAACAAGAGAAAAGGGGGCTTGCTTGCTGAAGGTGTAAGCCACGGGCCCTGCTCTTTCCCTGTCATGTCTATTTGTTTATGACGCATAGCAATCTTAAGGTGCTTCACTATTTGGTCGTGGAAAGGCTGGAATTTCCAAGTTAACTATAGCGATCTGATACATCATAGGTCAACTGCAATGTACTACCTTGCACGGTTAGGCCCTTCTTGCTGCCGTCCAGACAGAGGCAGTTCTTTTTGTTACCTTGATTCCAGTTTAGGTTATACCTTTTCTTTTAGCCTCTGTGGTCCCTGGGAAAGGGAGGCCTTTTTCTTTTAGCAGCTGTAGGTCTACCATTTGGCCATAGTTCAGAAAAGCTCTTCATTCCACCCTCTCCTTGGTTCCATTCTCTCTCCTGCACTCCAGTGATAAAATTCTCTTAATAACAGAAAAACATTGATTGATGCATTTATTATCTTGGCAAATGCTATTCTAAGTGCTTTATTTAGGCTCCCTTATTATAAAAATTCTTTACTTATTATTTTTTAATGCAGGATGGGGTCTCACTCTGTTGCCCAGGCTGATCTTGTCCTGAGCTCAAGTGATCCTCCCACCTCAGCCTCTCAGAGTGCTGATTACAAATGTGAGGCACTGTCCCTGTCCAGCCTCTTTCATTTCATCCTTAGAAAACCCAGTGAGGTGTATGAATAATTTCCAGCCCATATTAAAGAAACTGAAGCAGAGAGAATTTGCTCAGGGTCCCCTAATTATTAGTGGTGGTCTCTCTGGGGCTCTCCCGAACTCCATCACTTTGTCACTTTGATTACTTGTACCAGGTGGTGGAGCTGAGTGGTTCAGAGCATGGGTTCTGGAGCCGGACTCAGTTTGTATCCCAGTTCTGCTTTTGACTGTGTGATCTTATGTAAGCTCTCCATAAATTTCTACTCCTTGATTTTATTGCTTCCTCTCTTCCTTTTTCCTATAGCTCCAGGACACAAACTGTTCTCTCTGAGCAGTCAAGTCTTTCATAAGGTGCATTCTTATCCAGGGGCACCTGCCAGTGTCAAAGAGATTTCTCCGCCGTTTGCCAGCTGGTCAGAGGATCCAGGGCAGAACTTGCAGCTGATCAGGAAGGTTCTTGATTACTGGAGTGATAAATACCTCTTGCAAATATCATGAACTTCCCTTGGGTAAATTAGTTTGAGCCATATTTCCTCACTTCTAAAAAATTGTACCTGGGCTTGCAGTGAGGATGGCATAGGATGGTTTTTGCTGTCAACTGTTGGCCCCTGTCTGGCACCTGGTCTGTGACCAGCAACTTCAGCATCACCTGGGAGCTTGTTAGAGATGCAGAACCTTGGGCCTGGTGAATCAGAATCTGCATTTTAATAAGATCCCCTGGCAATTCATGCACCCATCACAGTTAGAGAAGCACTGTTCTAGCACATAGCTGCAGACGTGTTTTCAAACTTTGCTGGAGTCCTGCTACTGTAGTATTGGGCTATCTGGTCTGGTATGTACTCCAGCTGTTTCATTTACATTCTGGAATGATGACACTTAATTTGAGGATGCTTGACTTGGCCACTAATTAAGGCAAAAAACCAGTCTTACTGTGTGTGCTTATATTTATAAGCACCACCTAGCAACAGCATCAGGCAATTCTTAGTAAAATAAAGGAGACATTTCCCTTGAGATTTCTTCCTTATTCCTTGAAGAGTTCTTATAACAACCTTAAAAGAAGAAGAAGAAAAAAAAAGGGCCGGGTGCAGTGGCTCACGCCTGTAATCCCAGCACTTTGGGAGGCCGAGGCAAGCAGATCACGACGTCAGGAGATCGAGACCATCCTGGCTAACATGGTGAAACCCCATCTCTACTAAAAAATACAAAAAACTAGCCAGGCATGGTGGCGGGCGCCTGTAGTCCCAGCTACTCGGGAGGCTGAGGCAGGAGAATGGCGTGAACCCGGGAGGCGGAGCTTGCAATGAGCCGAGATCGCTCTACTGCACTCCAGCCTGGGCCACAGAACCAGACTCCGTCTCAAAAAAAAAAAAAAAAAGAAAAGAAGGGCAGGGTCTTGCTCTGTTCCAGGCTAGAATGTGGTGGCACGGTCATAGCTCATTGTGGCCTCAATCTCCAGGGCTTGAGGCTTGAGTGATCGTCCTGTGTCAACCTCCCAAGTAGCTGGGACCACAGGCACATGCCACTACACCTGGCTAATTAAAAAAAAAAATCTTTGTAGAGCTGGGTCTTGTGGTATTGCCCAGGCTGATCTCTGGAACTCCCGGTCTGCAGTGATCCTCCCTGCTTGGTCTCCCAAAGTGTTGGAATTACAGGTGGGAGCCACCATGCTCAGACTGCCGCCTGCCCCCCGTTTTAAAAAATCTTTTTTTTTTTTTTTGAGACGGAGTCTTGCTGTGTCGCCCAGCCTGGAGTGCAGTGGCTGGATCTCAGCTCACTGCAAGCTGCGCCTCCCGGGTTTATGCCATTCTCCTGCCTCAGCCTCCCGAGTAGCTGGGACTACAGGCGCCCGCCACCTCGCCCGGCTAGTTTTTTATATTTTTTAGTAGAGACGGGGTTTCACCAGGTTAGCCAGGATGGTCTTGATCTCCTGACCTCGTGATCCGCCCGTCTTGGCCTCCCAAAGTGCTGGGATTACAGGCTTGAGCCACCGCGCCCAGCCTAAAAATATCTTTAACACAAGTAGCAAGAAGGGAGTTGTGGGGTGGTCAGTGGTCACTGTGGTTGAAGTTTGTTCTCAGGATCCTCAGTAGGACCTGGGAGGATGAGATGGGCTTTTGGCTAGTCACACCATCCTATAGTTGGTGACCACATGGCGTTTACCACACTTAGCTGACTTTTGGTGGAGATTTTATTGTTGATGGGAAATGACACCAAATGTCATTTTAGGAATATTGAATAACCATGGCAGGTCTCAAAATTTGGCACAAATCTATGTGTTGCGCTGAGGCTGGGGTGTCTCCATCCTTTATCCATGGGATTGGCGAGTGACAACTCCTGCTTCGGCTCCTTTGTGCATTCCCCTTGATGTGAGGAACCGAGAGGGGCCCTCCCGTCTGTGTCCCCATGCCTGTGTCACTGCCTCTCTTTTCACCCAGACTGTCGTCTTCTAGCTCCCAGACCTGAGTGTTCTTGCTTTCCCTCTTTCCTCTCATTTATGTTATTTCTGGCGTGTCATCACTGGCTTACCCATTATGTAGGCTTTAAGTGAAAAAATCAGATGTTATTTTCATGAGCTCTGCAGGGCACTTCTGCATTTGTTCTCATTTGACTCTTCCCAAGCCTGGAGATGCACAGGAAGGCAGTTTCCACTGCAGATGAGCAGCATGGAGGAGGCTTTGGGAAGTGAAATGAGTTGTCCAAGGTCCAGAGGTGAGGAGCTGGGACCAGGCTTCACAGAAGGCTTCTGTTCTGTGGTTCTGTCCCATCCCTGGTTCCTCCTCTATCCACATGGTGCCTTCTAGTTCCTTCCTAACCAACAAGTGTCGGAGGCCGGGTGTGGTGGCTCACGCCTGTAATCCCAGCACTTTGGGAGGCCGAGGCATGTGGATCACCTGAGGTTAGGAGTTTGAGACCAGCCTGGCCAACATGGTGAAACCCCGTCTCTACTAAAAAAAAAAAAAAAAAAATTTGCTGGGCACGGTGCCGGGCGCCGGTAATCCTAGCTACTCAGGAGACTGATGCAGGAGAATCTCTTGAACCCGGGAGGCAGAGGTTGCGGTGAGCTGAGATCGTGCCATTGCACTCCAGCCTGGGCGACAAGAGCAAGATTCCATCTCCAAAAAAAAGGGAAAGCCCTTTGTATAACGTATGGCATATGTGTGGAATTAAAAGAGGAAATAAATACAGGGAAAGCCTCTTGCATAACGTATGGCGTATGTGTTCACCCACTTATTATTCATAATCAATAATAACTCAAGTTAACTGGTAGTGTAATTGGGGTATTTTTATTTAAATATTTAATATTGTTGTGGCTGACTGTCACCCTTCATGTGCTTACTAATAATTTATGACAATTCTATTCACCCTTTTGTTGTTATACAGAGGTAAGTTAAATTAAGTCCGTCTTCCGTTTTCTCATTGTTTCCTTGGACGCCTTCGCCCTGTTCTTAGGAGGACCTTCTCGGTTTTAGGTATTGTTCTAAGTGCTGGGAATCCATAGTCCCTGCTTCAGTGTGGTAGATGTGTGGGTGACAAACGCCACCACCAACCACAAAACAGATGAATAAGAAAATTTCTACTGATAAGCATGAATCAGAAAATAAAGCAGAGAGGTGAGGGAGAGGGACTGGGTGGGGGACTCCTTTGGATGAAGTCATCAGGGAAGCCTTTCAGAGGTGACATGTAGGCACGAAAGGTAGGAAGGAACCAGCGATCAGAAAATTAGGGAGAAGGGCATTGTAGGAGAGGGAATAACTCATGCACAGGCCCTGAGGTGGGAATGGGCTTGGAGGGTTTGAGAAAAGGAAGTTGTGGTGGGGTCATGAGAGCGAGGGTGGGGGTGGCGGATGAAGAGCAGATGAGAGAGAGACACACAGGGGCTTACAAGTCGTGGTCAGGGAGGTGCAATATTTTTTATAGTTGTGTTGGAAAGCAGAGAGTGACAGTATTTGATTTGTGTGTTGAAAGATCAGTCAGGCTTTTGGTGCAGAAGTGAATTCAGGAAATCCAGCTGGAAGGCATTGCAGTATTCTGGAGGCAATGGTGTCTTGGATTCAGGTGTTGGGGGTTCCAGCCTTTGTGAAACGAAGTACTAGTTACAGCTGGGTCATTGACAACTTCCAATCTCAGTCATGTAAACATTAGATTTGAAGTTGGGATGTCTGCCCATTCTTTCCCCTCCTGCCAGGGCTAAGGTAGGTAGATGCTTTCCTTTCCCGCTGGCTCCTCTCTGGCTGTGTATGATGGTCATTTAGAATAGAGAGCGCCCTCTGTCTTTCTGCCTTGTTCATATCATTGTTGTTTTCTGGCACTTTTTGCTGGGGCTACAGTTTCTGAAGCTGTTTATTCATCTATGAATAGGGTTTTTGTGAAATTGGACTTAGCCTACTTTGTTTTCTTTGACATCAAATGGCTGATGGAACATTTTTAAACCTGGGATCAGAAGGGCAAATGCGGTTGTGTTTATTAAGGCAAAGCAGCTCCTTAGAATGTGAGTCAATAAGATGGAGAAATTAGAAAGCTTTCTATGTGGTAACTTTTAAAGTATTTGAGTAAAGAAACTGGTATATCTGACTTAAAATATTTTGCTCTACTGACAGACTATCCTAATTTTTGCTTTAGAAACTATAGCTTCCATACTGTTGGTGGAATAGATGGTATTTTGATAAATTTTCAACAAGAGCTGGGCATAGTTTTAAACACATAATATAACACTTCTCCATAGAGGGGAAGGAGTGGGAGAGGCAGCTGAGGGAGGGGAGGCTGATATTAGAATAACCCGGAAGCCTTAATCCCTTGCTCACACCCAGCTGTGAGTCCCCCGAAAGGAGCCAGTCTGTCAGTTCCATCAGAGGAAAACCCCTACGTGCTTTCTATCAGAAAAGGCGGCGATTATGATAATCTGAATCATGCTTTCCTGAGGATAACCTTTTAGTGAAAGGAAGCATTCTATTTCCTATTTTCAGAGATTTGCAGAGAGGGGAAATTCAGTGCTTTGGGTTTGGGAGTGGATGTGTGTGTGTGTGTGTTTCTAATTTTACTTACATATGCATTAATTGAACAATTTTGCATGTTCTTGCAGAAATTTTACATTACAATGTCTTCAGGAGAATCAAGTCAAAATACTAGTTGGAATATGATCTTTGAAATAGAGGAAAACTAGCTTAATATGTAGGGTGGATCAGACTTCATTTAACACCTGTTAAAGTTGTCAGCACCATCTTAACAGGGATTCCAACTGGAGTCTTAAACTAACCATGAGCAGATGACACAACTGTGGGTGGCATTTAGGAAACAACTCTGTACACTAAAGCCTTAAATTGTTACTAATAAGTATTTTAAAAAAACATAAATACTCTTTGCTAGTAAGATGCCTAGAGACATATGGTTTGAAGTGGTTTGATTCTAAGCACCTCTAGGCCAATTTGAAGAATTTTACATAAAGCTGAATAAAGAAAAACCCTTCTTGGAGCTGGAGAAATTCTTTTTTTTTTTTTTGAGACGGAGTCTTGCTCTGTCGCCCAGGCTGGAGTGCAGTGGCCGGATCTCAGCTCACTGCAAGCTCCGCCTCCCGGGTTTACACCATTCTCCTGCCTCAGCCTCCCAAGTAGCTGGGACTACAGGCGCCCGCCACCTCGTCTGGCTAGTTTTTTGTATTTTTTAGTAGAGACGGGGTTTCACCATGTTAGCCAGGATGGTCTCGATCTCCTGACCTCGTGATCCGCCCATCTCGGCCTCCCAAAGTGCTGGGATTACAGGCTTGAGCCACCGTGCCCGGCCTGGAGCTGGAGAAATTCTTCATTCTTTCTTGGATCAAATCAGAGATGGACAGTCCGGGCATAGTGGCTCACGCCTATAATCCCAGCACTTTGGGAGGCTGAGGCAGGAGGATGGCTTGGGCTCAGGAGTTCAAGATCAACTTGGGCAACATAGTGAGACCCTGTCTCTACTAAAAGAACCCCCCAAATAAAAAAAAAAAAAAAAAAAAAAAAAAACAACCAGAGATTGGCACCATGGAATGGAGAAACTTAACGATATAGGTACTTAAAGTACCTATAAATATAAGACGGTTGTACCTGACTCCTGAAGTGTTTAAACCAAGCTTTTGAAGAGACTCCCAGGCACGTATATGTGGGGCTTCTCAACATCCTGTCACCATTGTTATTAAACTCACTTCTTCAATACCAGCCTCACCTGGGAATATAGACATGTAAATTCCTGGGCCCCACCCCAGATCTGCAGAATCGGAAACCCTGGGGGTGGGATCCAGGAAGCTAACAGACTCCTCAGGGAATTCTGATACAGGCTAAAACGGGAAAAGCAGCGGTCTCCACCACTCATGTGGACTCTGTGGAAATAGGTGATATAAACCAGACTCCTCCTCATAATGCCTGTTGACAGTTTTTTGCTAATACGTCATGACTGAATAAGAAAGACAATGTTTCCAGTAAGGACAGTGGTGACATATTTAAGTGGATGAGTAATGCACCTTGGCTTGTAAGTGTCCTTTCTGCAGAATAGACAGGGAAGAGTTAAAGCTGGTATCCCCTCGGTCTCTTAGCCACCTGCTAAACCCCAAGCCCTGGGCATCCTTCTGTTGTGTCCCTGTGAGTGCTCAGCCCAGGAACACACAGGAGGGGCATGTTTCATGGGTCTGAAAGGACCTGTTTAGCTTTCATGTGGTATTTCCAGACCCGACTCGAATAGGGGAGCAGAATGTAACACCCTCCCCTGCCAACTCCATTGCAAGAAGATAGTTGTGCTTCCTCACTTAGCACTCAGGATTTGGCTTTGAACAAAGCATGGAGATGAGAAGTGAGGGAAAGAAAAATCAGAAAAGAGAAATACTGAGTCACAAACATGTTGCATTTCAAAGCGAAAAGCTCTTTTGTCTTAGTAGGTGGACGTTGTGAACGTTGAATCAGTGTACATGGAATTTGAACCTGTAGTTTTGGCAAAACCCATGAGAGTCCAGAATAAAAAAGACACTACAGAAGTGAACACCAAAGACATGGAATGGCCCTGAGACTTGTAACAGGAATTGCAAACACGGATGCCTACAGGGGCCAGGAGGCAATGTCAGAAGTTGCAGTCTGGGGGCGTGTGACAGTAGGGAGTGGTGGAGACTGAGGCAAACCCAAAGCCATGTGTTGTCTGGTTTCTGCTGATTGTGGATATAAAGTTTCCAGAGCTTCTGATTTTTGTCGTTTTTTTTTTTTTGTTCTTGTCAAATGAAGCTGTAAATCTGGGTTTCTATGTGACATTTCCCAGTGTTCACAAAATTGTCTATAGCTTTTATTTTGACATAGACCAAACAAAACATATCTGCCAGTTTGCAATTTCCTCTGTGGACAGCAATGGTCAGGTGTTAATTGTCCAGTGAGAAACATACCTGTAAGATGTGAGTAAAATTGGCTACATGGTAATTCATCAGCTATTTAGTAAACCTTTTTTAAATGTGTAATTTGTTTTTCTTATTTACCTAATTCTGTTATTCCTAAAATTGCAACGTGAAATTCCATGCAGGTATTATTTAGCTAGAAACACTCATGTCCTGATGTACTCAGCAAACCACTTAATAGTTACTCTTCAGGGTAAAAACAGGAATTTGGCTTCTCTTGGTTGAGTTTACCTCCCCGTAGTGGCTGTATAATATTGGCCTCTGACAGGAGCTGTTTGTGTTTGCACCGAAAGTTTTCACATATCACCTAAAATAGGAAGTGTGCCCCCCCCATCTCCATGCTGGTTAATGGGGTCCTGTGTAAATTAGTAAGTTATCTGTTGACTCAAGGTTCTTTCCATCTTCAAGGTGCTCTGCATCTGGAAATGAAACAAACAAGAAACACACCAGCTTCAGTTCTTAATCCAGAATAGTACTCACCCCAAAACACAATTTACAAAACTTCTTAAACACTAGAGAATATTGTAGCCTTTCAGTTTGCATTGTAAGTATACAGACTATATAGATACATAAGTCTATATACACACATATACAGATAAACATACCATACGTATTTATTGTGGATGACATTTTGATAAACCTTCATTAGGTTTTTATCTCAACCATTAACTCCCTTTCTAAAAGCTAAAACCAAAAAAGTACAGATATCCTTTTTTGTACCAATTACTCTGCTTTATGCTAGGGACAGGCAGGTGAGTAGGTGTAAATGAAATCCGTGTCCAGGAAGCTGGCAATTTAGTAGGGAGGCAGCGGTGAACAGCTGAGATGTCAGCTAGATGTGAACAGCTCTCTCTGTTCTGCTTTTGAGACAAGGTCTTCCTCTGTCACCCAGGCTGGAGTGCACTGGGACAATCAGGGCTCACTGCAGCTTTGACCTCCAGGGCTCAAGAGATCCTCATGCCTCAGCCTCCTAAGTAGCAGGAACCACAATCATGCATCACCACACACGGCTAATTTTTTTTGAACTTTATTAGAAACGAGGTCTTATTATGTTTCCCAGGCTGGTTTCAAATTCCTGAGCTCAAAACGATCCTCCTGCCTCAGTCTCCCAAAGTGCTGGGATTGCAGGAGTGAGCCACTGCGCCTGGCCTTTATCACGATTCTTTAAGGGCCAGGCTCTTGCTAAGGCTTCTCATGCATTATCTCATTTCGCCTTCACAATGCTTATTTGATATCAGGTGCTTTTATCATCTTCATCTTGGAGTTAAGGGAACCAAACCCTGATGTGTCTGAGCTTGCGTAGATAGCAAATAGGGTTTGAATCAAGAGGCATTTGATTCCAGAGCCTGACCTCTCCCCTAGAGGCACTTAGGAGGCACCAACGTAAGTTTGGCCTGATAAAAGGTTTTGAGGACGAGGGAGAAACATTTACATCATTAGCATTATGAATCAAATTGATCTACTTAATTTTAACCTGTAGTCTTACCACTCAAAAATTCTAGGGAATAGTGTATCTACATCTTTTCTCTTTTTGATATACGATTGGGCTCTTGTAAATGGGACAAGGTGGATTTTAAAATATATTTAATGGGGACTGTTTGACCTTTGGGTAGCCACTTAATGTTTTTAGGTTCTAATGCTCTCATATGTTAAAATTCTGAGATCATGTGACTCTGTGTTTAAAAAAGACTAGAAGGAAATACATCAAAATGCCCACATTGGTTATCTATAGAGGACAGAATGAAAGATGGCTTTATTCTCTTCTTTGCTCCTATTAAAGCAATCAGATGGTGCTTCTCTTGTACTCAGAGCCCTGGCTGCTTCCTGCCTGGCCTCTCCTCCGGGCTGCTGTGGAACCAGAAAAGCCTTAAAGGGAAATGTGGGAGAGAAGGTTGGATTCACTTTCATGTCTTTCCAGGGTTGTGACCCCTCAAGTCCTGGCTGCCTTAGCTGTTCTCTGTTACCTTCAAACAGCCAGCTCATCTTTATTTCTTTTTTAGTTTTGTCGGGGTTGGCTTGATAGATGTTAGTCCATCATAGCCAGATGTGTCTAGCCATGTCTTTTGAATGCTAGATTTAGGGTGTGGGTACTTAGCTGTTAGTGGACATCAGAGTCATTAGTCAGGATGAAACAGTTCTTGGCTTTAACTGCCAGAAATTCTGGTAATGTCATGTATAGTGAGGGCTGCATGTCTATCAGGTGGCCAGGTGAGTCTTTTGGGGTGATCTGTGAATCACACTTTGTGAGACACTGACTTTTAGCAAGTTTGTTCTGAATTCACTAGATAATAGGGATATAGTACAGAGCTTTGAAAGGTGGTGTCTTGATGACAGAGCTGTGGCAATGGGGAGGGTTGAGGAGGTGGCTGTTGGACCTGTCACCTGGTGAGAGTTGAAAGGGCCTGAACTCAAGCAGAGGCCTCGGAACCGAAAGGTGGGGAAGGATGCAGAGAGAGGCGCCACATAGGAGTCGTCTGTGTGTCCTGGCAGGGTCTGAATGCACGTGGGAGTGGTGAGAGGGAGAACTGTAACTCCAGGTTTTGTGCCTCAGTGACTTAGTGTGGCCATATCATTAGAAATGCATTGAGGCTGGGCACAGTGGCTCAGGCCTGTAATCCCAGCACTTTGAGAGGCTGAGGCAGGAGGATAGCTTGAGGTCAGGAGTTTAAAACCAGCCTGGACAACACAGTGAGACTCTGTCTCTACAAAAAAAAAAAAAAAAAATTGAAAGACGAGTGGGTGTGGTTGTGCACACCTATAGTCCCAGCTACTTCAGAGGTAGAGGCAGGAGGATTGTTTGAGCCTAGGAGTTTGAGGATACAGTAAGCTATGATCACATCACTGTACTACAGCTTGGGCGACAGAAAAGCCCAAAAGCTATCTCTTAAAAAAAAAAAAAAAAAAAATTAAAAGGGTTGAATTCTGGGAAGGAACTGCTATGTGGGTTTAAGAGTGAGGACAATTTACAGATACCAATCTCAAAAGCTGTTCTAGTTTGTAGATGATACATCTTCCTTGATAGCAACAAGGATACTTCCATGATTCAAACATTTAAGAAAATGCAATGCCCTCTCTTACTATAGCATTCTAATTGTTCTAATTGTGTCATGTTTTAATGAGGTGCAAGTATCATGCAGCCTGGCACATGAAATGTGTTAGAATAGGGCAGTGTTAGTTGAAATTCAAGTCCTCAAGCTTGAGTGTGAAATGATGCAATATACATGAATATGACACCCAGAATTATTTCTGTATAGTGCATCCTAAGTCATAGACTACAAAATAAAATCAGAGGATTAGAGACCTACAGGACAGCATGTCAATGGAGATGTAAAATCAGTGCTGATGAATGCAAAATGCATCTTGGCATAATCCCTGAAGTCTTGTCCAGTGCTTGGTGAGATAAGCAGTTCTGGCTAACATAACTGGCTGCAGTTGCTGTTTGGGTGGGTGAGCCACTTCCCTGGGATTTGTGCCTCCTTAGGATTGCCAAGGCAAGAGGGTGAATAGATTACTGATGGGAGGATCAGGGGTATGTAGGGCTCTTCAAGGTTTGGTGCTGAAGGAAGAGGGTGGAAGAGGGTGGAAGGGTGGCCTGTTTTCTTATTCGTCATTGGCCCAACAAGCCCTTAGAAGTAGAGGTGATTTCTTCTATGCCTTCTCTCAGGTTAGGTTAATAAATCCTTTGCTTAATAGGATTAGCTATAAAATGATAGACTATTTTTCTTATAAATTATTTTTCTTATATTTCTCTTCCCCCATGTTCTGTTTCCTTGACAGTTCTGTTAAAACTTGCTAATTTCTCATGTCTGATTTTAAAATTAAAACAAACCCCATCGATACGGTTTGGATGTGTCCCCAACCAAATCTCATCTTGAATTGTAGCTCCCATAATCCCCACGTGTCATGGGAGGGACCTGGCGGGAGGTTATTGAATCCATGGGGGCAGTTTCCCCCATCCTATTCTCGTGATAGTGAGTGAGTTCTCATGAGATCTGATGGTTTTCTAAGGGGCTTCCTGCTTCACTTGCCTCTTATTCTTCTCCTTCCTGACATAATGTGAAGAAGGACATGTTTGCTTCCTCCCCAGCCATGTGGAACTGTGAATCAATTAAACCTCTTTCCTTTATAAATTACCCAGTCTCAGGTATGTTGTCATAGCTGTGTAAGAATGGACTGATATACTAATTTACCTGCTATTCTGAAATGATTTCTTATTAATCCTAGCTAGCTCTGGAAGTGAAGCTTTCAGTGGAGTTCAGTGTCACTGGAACACATTAGGGCCTGTGATATGGTTTGGCTCTGTATCCCCACTCCAATCTCATCTTGAGCTGTGATTCTTAGTGTTGGAGGGGGGACCTGGTAGGAGGTGATTGGATCATGGGGGGCACATTTCCCCCAGGTGTTCTCATGATAGTGAGTGAGTTCTCCCGAGATCTGATTGATTGACAGAGTGTAACACTTTCCCCGTGGTGCTCTCTCCCCATTGCTGCCATGTGTGCCTGCCTCCTCTTCACCTTCTGACATGATTGTCAGTTTCTTGAGGCTTCCCAGCCATGCCTTCTGTACAGCCTGCAGAACTATGAGTCAACTAAACTTTTCTCTATAAATTACCCAGTCTCAGGTAGTTTTTTATAACCATGTGAGAATGGATGAATGCAGGCTAACTCCAACTCCCCTCACCCATTGTCTGTTAACTAAAGTGCCCAGTTAATTTGCACTCTCACTAAGGCTGGAGAAAGTTGCTATTCACTGTGCATTCATTAAACACATCTATTGAGTGCCTGCTGTGTGCCATGCACTGTCTGAGAGCTAAGGATGTGGCAATGAATGAAAGAGACAGCAGTTCCTATCTTCTCGGAGCTGGTATTCTGGTAGGGTAGAAAGATGATTGTAAAATTCATAGTGTGTGGATGTGATAGATGCCATTGGGAAGGGCCACAGGTGTATTTGGAGGAGTGGGGATGCAGTTTTAACTAGGGTGATGAGGGAAAGATTTCACAGAGCAATATGGCTAATGGGGGAAGAATGTTCTTGACAAAGGGAACAGCGAGTGCATGTGTCCTGAGACAGCCAGTGTTCCTGAGGCATCGTGACCAAGGGGAAGCCGAGAGTATGGAGCCCTAGAGACCTGATCAGTACTTCGGCTTACAGTCAGTGTTTGGGGAGCTACTGGGGGCCTTTGAGCCAAGAAGTGTTATCAGATTTACATTTAAAAATGATAACGGTGGCTGTGCAAGGGTGGGATCAGGGAACCAGTTCAGATGCCATGGCAATAGTCACATGAAAGAGATTGAGAGGTGGCCAGGTTCCGGGTATTCTGAAAGGCCAGTAGGATTTACCGGGAGATCGAATTTGAGTGTAAGAGGATACCCTTGAAGTGTTTGATCCGAGAAATTGGAAGGATAAGAGTTGCCATCTCCTGAGAGGTGGGAGAAGCAAGCAGGTTAAGGAAAGATATGTGTTGTTGTTGTTGTTGTTGTTGTTTGGGACAGTTCCACTCTGTCACCCAGGCTGGAGTGCAGTGGCACAATCCCTGATCACCGCAGTCTCCGTCTCCTGGGTTCAAGAGATTCTCCTGCCTCAGCTACCCTAGTAGCTGGGATTACAGGCATGCACCATCACGCTAGGCTAATTTTTGTATTTTTAGTAGAGATGGGGTTTCACCATGTTGGCATGCTGGTCCCAGACTCCTGAGCTCATCAAGTGATCTGCCTCCCTCAGCCTCGCAAAGTGCTGGGAAGATCTGGCTTTTAATTTTGCAGTGCCCATTCACCCACCAAGTGAGGGAGATGGTGGGATATATGTGTTGGGATTAACCAGAAAGGTTGATATTGGAGACAAATTTGCTGGCCATTGGGGTGCAGATGGTATTAAATCTTTCAGACTGGATGACCTCACCAAGTGAGTGAGAGTAGGGAGACAAGGAAAGGAATCTAGGGCATTGCAGTCTTTAGAAATCTGGGAGCTGAGCAACCAGCAAGGATTGCAGTGAAGTTGCTGCCAGTTAAGTAGGAAGAGAACTAGGGGAGGGTGATGGCCAGAGGCAAGCAAAGGAGGTGTTCCCAGAAGGAGGTAGTGATCAACTGGGGCAAATACTGCTGTGAGGTCAGTGGGAGGATGACTGAGTATTGACTATTGGATCTAGTTAGTTGTGTGCAGGTTGGTGAACTTGACAGGGTGGTTTTGGTGGGTTGGTGGGACAAGGACACCCAGCTGATGAGTAAATTCAAGAACAAACAGGAGGAGAGGAATTGATGTCCTAAGAAACCACCTGCTCGTGAAGCAGCTCCCTGAATGCACATAGCTCTTTGTATTCTCAGGATGACATTCGTGCTGAATGCCTTTTAATTCCTTTAAAATCTGTAATCAACTGTTTGGTAACTAGATATCTGATAAATGGGGACATGTTATGCCCTCCCTGAACTGGGTAACAGGACACTGTAGATTATACAATCCCTTATTTTAATACTAACAATGCCATTCATTTAGTGAATGACTATGTACTGGTGGCTTCTACAGAGAAGAGTTATTCAGCAGAAATTACCTCTTCATTTTTTTTTTCCACATCATTTTGGAAATGAAGAGCAGGAAATGAGTAAATAGCTCTCTCTCTGAGTTTGATGTTAGTCTCTACCTTACCCATGTAAGCAGAAAAGATTTGTTATGGACAGATCCAAAACCTTGGAAGAATTCCTTGTTACTAATGATTTACCTTTATATCTTTCAAGATTTATCTGAAACATTCAGAATGCCATGAAATCATATATATATCATGTTTGGTACAGACTCTAGGTGGAAGGCATTTGTTAGCAGGAAAACTGGTGCGACTGGAGAGAAACCAATCAACTTGAAATAGAATTTACCAACTGTTTTTATTGAGTACCTACCGTTTGTCAAGTTCTTTTCTAGGTGCAATGAATAAGACAGGGGCCCTCTTTGTGTGGTGCCTTCAATTAAGTGGAGTACAGACAAATCAACAGGCATTTAGGCTACAGGGCATCATAGAAGTGCAGAGGAGGAGTATCTCACGCATATATGAATGGGCGCTGCAAGAGAAGGCTTCCTGGAGGAAGAGACATTTAATTGAGACCTGGGCCAGGTGCAGTGGCTCACGCCTGTAATCCCAGCACTTTGGGAGGCCAAGGTGGGCAGATCACCTGAGGTCAGGAGTTCAAGACCAGCCTGACCAACATGGAGAAACCTCATCTCTACTAAAAATACAAAATTAGCCGGGCATGGTGGCAGGCGCCTGTAATCCCAGCTACTCGGGAGGCTGAGGCAGGAGAATCGCTTGAACCTGGGAGGCGGAGGTTGCAGTGAGCCAAGATCATGCCACTGCGCTCCAGCCTGGACAACAGAGCGAAACTCTGTCTCAAGAAAAATAAAAATAAAATAAATAGAGACATGTGGGATGAGCAGGAGGTAGCTAGGTCTAGGGCAGGAGAATGTTCTTGGCAGAAACCTGGGAGGCAAGAGGCAGCATGGCATTTTGACATTTGTCAGCCACTGAAAGAAGCCGATATGCTGGATCTGTTGTGAGTTGAATGGAAATAGATGAGACTGGAGAGTCGTGTGTTAGATCACCAAGCCCGTCTGTAAGCCTCCAAGCAGGTGGGATGCAAGGCAGGAATGAAGATCTTTTCGTGGCCTTCCTTTGTAGAGGAACTGTGTATTAGTATATATGTATTGTGTGTGCACACATATAATACATTATACATATTAACTACATTGTACACATACACACACAATACACACATACATATATGTATGTATCATACATGCATAATACATAAATACATATGATATATATGCATGTAAACATATACTTAGATATATACATATAAATATGCATATATGTGTATTTATTTTTTAGGGCTCATTATTTGATTCAGAATTCTATCAGGCACTGTCCTCTCTTTAATGGGATGTAGCACTAAATGGGTTTTAGACCTGGAGTGGCCCAGTCACCCTACTGTAGGGGAAGCTCCTAGATCTCCAAAGGAAAAGTCACTTAAAGGCTCTGTGCAAAAAGGAACTTGACTGACTGGGTATTTATTTCCTTTGATCTGTGAAATGTAAAACTGAGCTAACTTTAAGCATAAGAAAACATAAAAACCTCTTCATTAAAGAAAGAAGGAACTACTAACACATTGACCTAGGCTAAAAAAAAAAGACATGGGAGTTTGAACTGACAGGGAGTGGGAGAGGAAAGGGGAGCCGTGATGAATGGAGAGGAGGGAGACTGGGGCGGGGAAGGCGGAGGAGCCCAGATGTCGGAAGTTTGGAGGGAAGTGTTCCCTGGAGGTCACACCTTGAGCTGTGGGTGTTTTCTGTGTTATTACCTGTGATCCACTGCCCATTGCTGATGAACGGTTAGTAATTGTTTCTAACTCAGGATGTCATTTAGTCTTTATATGTTCAGAGACTTCACTCTAGTGGGAGAAGCCAAAGCATAGCATTAGTTGGTATTTTTTCTCTGGAAGTGGTCAGAAATATCAATCATCTAAGGGTTAGGATTCCCCCATCCCACGCCCCCAAAGAAGGGTACACTTAAGATAAACAACCTAGTCCAGTATTTCCAACACAACGCTGCCCACCCCCCCATTTCACTATACCTAGTATTTATTAGTATTTATACCCATATACTAATAATATAGAATAGAGTGACTTTTTTTTTTTTTTAAATTTTGAAATGGACTCTTGCTCAGTCACCCAGGGGGAGTGCAGTGGTAGGATCTCGGCTTACTGCAACCTCCACCTCTCAGGTTCAAGCGATTCTTGTGCCTCAGCCTCCCAAGTAGCTGGGACTACGGGCGTGTGCCACCATGCCAGGCTAATTTTTGTATTTTTAGTCGAGATGGGATTTCACCATGTTACCCAGACTAGTCTTGAACTCCTGACCTCAAGTGATCTGCCCACCTTGGCCTCCCAAAGTGCTGGGATTACAGGTGTGAGTCATTGTGTCCAGCAGCAGCAATAGGGTGACTTTACATGGAAATCTTGAAAATACTGAGTGAGCATCTCAGACACAAACCCAGGGGAATCATATATTTGTTGTACCAGATCCAGAAGCAGCCATGTGGGTATTTATTTCTGAGTTCCTGAGCCCTGTAAGAACACACAGGTTATACTTGAAATGAATGGGAATTGATTAGGCAGAATGACAAAAAACCCCAAACCCACAAGACCCCACCTCTGAAGGGTGCGGCCGCCCACCCTCCCCTTTGTGTCATTTTCCAGATTGTTCACGTGGTCGGGGTTGTCGCCTCATTCCCAGGATTAAACGTACGCTCAATTCTGGGACAACTCCCATTTTCAACAGTGCAAAGTTAGAATTCAGTGGAATGTGATTTGAAAGTAATTTCACAAGGCACATTTTAAGTTTTTAATAGTTACCTTTTTAAAAAACAGTCCCAATTTTTCTGCTCCTGTCACCCCCGACCCCAGTCATGATTTCTGAATATATGATCTCTTGGAGGACATGGATAGCTGTTATTTTAACTTTGAATTTAGCATCCTCATCTGTATATTTTAGCAATTTGAAATTCTGTTTTGTAACTTTTTTTTGGTATCAGTGGCCTTGTTTTTACATCCTGAGGGTGTTCTTCTTTCTCCTCTTTTATCTTTTAAAAAGATCCATCCCTAGAATGAATATTGAAAAAATATTTCCCTGAGATAGCATGTGTATTAGGATCTTTTTCATATTTTCATATTTTAAAATGAAGTTTTAACTTGATATGTAATGTTCCAGTCGTGCTGTAGAAATCCCATCTCCTAAAATCATGGTCTAATGAATTAAAGAGAAAAGGACTATTTCCTAAGAGTAACTAATAACAAAGAAATAAAAAAGTACAAATGTCCATAAGCAACCTTAGGAATTCAGGAAGAAAAATAAGAAGAATCTGCCTTGTTAAATAGAACTGTGGTAGACTTCCTGGGAGTGGTAAATGATGTGGAGTCAATCTGTTATAATGACTTAATTGTCATCGAAAGATCTCACACCAATTTTGTGGGTTAAGGTTGGTAATTATCGTCTTTGGTGGTAATTATGTAACTACAACATTATAAAAACATTTTGAGACTACCTTACTTTTCTTATAAAAGCAGATTGCATAGTTTAGATCTTATCGTTGCTATTGCTGGTTTTGTTTGTGCTTTACAGATCTAAAGTTGTAGTGAAAGTGACATACTGTTGATAAGATGTTTAGATTAGAGTTGTTTGGTTTGTTTTTTGTTTCATGTGGTAACATGTAGTTAACATTCTTTCTCTCTTTTAAAAATGATTATTTTCATCTCAAAGCCAAGTGATAGTAGTGTTAACTTTGTCCTTGAGATGGTCAAGGATGGCATCTGTTTATTCAAATTAAGGCCCTCGTAATAAAGGTCTTTGGTAAATATTTGATAGGGAACAAGGTAAAACCCTAAAGTCTCTTTGTCCAACAAAGGTGGAATCAGCCTATAAAAACCATGGCTCCGGCTTCAGCATGTCTGTTTTGGGTGAAGGTGGGAGCCCATGCCTGTAGTTAATTGCCTGCAATAGAGAATAATTGTTTTACTTTTAGGGATTTTGCCTGGAGAGAAAATGTATTCATGTATCCATTCATTCATAGTCTCTTCCTGTCTCTGTTGGGGCTGGATAAATCAGTGTGTTTGTGGGTGGGCCGTTCCTCATTCTGAAACATTGTGGCTGCTGCACGTGACACAGTACTGGAGAACCAGGGCTCTTCAGGAGCTGCCCAAGTTTGGATCCTTTGCTGCCTGTCACGGTTGCCTGATGTTGGCCAATTTATGTACATTGTTTAGTCAACTAGCTCATCTTTAAACCTGGAATCGTGCTGTTACTAAACTTTCAGGGTTTGTTTTCAGGGCTAAATGAGATAATGTGAGTGAAGCATTTATCATAATATCAGCCATATTTGAAGCGCTTAATAAAGCACTGGGTACTACTTTTGTTGCTTAGAACTCAGGCATATCCTGGAAAAAAAATTCACATCTTCCAACAGGGTAGTTTCAATCTCAAATCAAACAAGGATACTCTGCCTTTTATAAATAGTAAATTGCCCATTGGTGAGAGGAATAGTAAAGAAAAAACTAGATCCCACATCCTTTATGCAGTGGTGTTGAAACTAAAAATACAAAAATTAGCTGGCTGTGGTGGCACGTGCCTGTAGTCCCGCTACTCAGGAGACTGAGGCAGGAGAACTGTTTGAAATGGCCTCCCGCCCCCCCCCCAAAAAGAGAAGGCTGGGCACAGTGGCTCACACCTGTAATCCCAACACTTTGGGAGGCTGAGGCAGGAAGACTGCTTGAGCCCATGAGTTCGAGACCAACCTGGGTAACAAAGTGGGATCCCTGTCTCTATTTTAACTTAAAAAAGTAAAAATTTTTCATTAGAAAATATTTTAAAAAGATGGCCAGGTATAGTGGCTCACGTCTGTAATCCTAGCACTTTGGGAGGCCGAGGCAAGCAGATCACCTGAGGTCAGGAGTTCGAGACCAGTCTGGCCAACATAGTGAAACCCTGTCTCTACTAAAAATACAAAAGATTAGCTGGGTGTGGTGGTAGGTGCCTGTAATCTCAGCTACTCGGGAGGCTGAGGCAGGAGAATCGCTGGAACCTGGGAGGGGGAGATTGTGGTGAACAGAGATCGTGTCATTGCATTCCAGCCTAGGTGACAGTGCAAGACTCCATCTCAAAAAATGAAATAAAATAAAATAAAATAAAAATTAGCTGGGCATGGTGGCCCGTGCCTGTAATCCCAGCTACCCAGGAGGCTGAGGCAGGAGAAATCACTGGAACCCAGGAGGCAGAGGCTGCCAGGAGCCGAGATCACACCACTGTACTCCAGTCTGGGAGATGGAGTGAGACTCCGTCTAAAAAAAAAAAGAGAGAGAAGACAGTCGTACCTTTTTAAATGTCATGCTGTGGAGGGGTGATGGTAAATGAGTTCTTAAATGTCTTTCCTCAGTTCTTCCACTAGCATAAAGAGACCTGAGGGCTGGTGATATTGACATGTAGAGTAGGCATTACGTGGCAGAGGCGAGGCATCCACAAAGGCACGCCCTTGAAGTCCATATCTATTGTTTTATCACAGTTAATGCCCAACACTTACTACATTTCCTGCTTTACTGCTGCTTTTGATAACTGGTGGGTGTGACAGTAATACATGGGTGTGTCCACGACGTAGTGTGTATGCCACTGAGTTATTGTCCTGGCAGAACAACCCCAGATGGAAGGTGTCCTGTCATGCCAAGCCCAATTAAGGAAACCAGCCCAGTTCTTCTTGGGAGCCAAGAGGTTATTTCGAAAGATCTGCTCCTATCAGTGTTGTGGGAGTAACTTATGGGAGCAGATCTTACAGAAGCAACCATCAGAAGGGTGATTACCCCTGTTCCTTAGTCACCAGAGTTGCTTCCTCTGTTTCCAAATCACAGAAGGTCTCAAACTTCTCAAGGGACTTTTAGATTGCCTGTGTGACGAGGAGAAATAATGATGCCCACTGTGTCAAACAGGCGCCTTGCAGATAGTCACCTGGAGCGACTGAATCACGCTGTTAGTGTTAAGAGGAGATTTGGGCTTATGGTGAGCAGGACTCATACCTGATGCATTTTGGGAAATGCAGGGTGTTAAATAAAAAACTTGAAAGTTGACCTGATTTGCCTTTTTATAGATGAAGGAGACTTTTTGTAAGGCATCTTTGAGCCAGGGGAAAAAACTGTTTCTATATTTTATTCAGTGTGTGCCTGTTTCCGGAACAGAGCTTTAGTAAGTGATTAATGTAGAAAAGTTCTTTTAAAACTGGAAAAATCTGTATGTGCCAAAGAAGCCCCTTTCCAACCCTTTAGAAACACGTATAATTTCTTTTGGATCAGTTTCCAAGTTAATATTTGTCTAATTTTTGTGTGTTGAGTAGCACTTTTCAAAAGATATTTGTAAGATACCTAGACCAATCCTCCTCCTCTCAAACATTATAGGTTTGGAACTCTGTGTAGGGAGATGATTTGTAATTGATGAATTCATGTACAGCATATTTTAGATGCTGTCAGTTTTCAAACTTGTACGTTGAACTTGAAAGTTGAAAAAATTCACCAAAAATTCGCATATAGAGAAGTTAAAATCCAAGCTAATTGGCAACTCTGCCTTCAGTGGAATTGGCAGTCTTGCTGTCTGAGAAAGCAGTGATGATGAATCAAGCTAAAAACCACCTCTCCAGAGGCCTGAGACAGGGAGGTCAGTAGCAGCTACCAGACCTGTGTGGCTATTCAAGCTTTCAAGCCTTAAAGATCCAGCGTGGGCTGTCAGTGTTCCTGTGCTGGTTAAACTTTCAAAGAAGCTTTGCCTCCATCCAGATGGTAACAATTGATTTTTATTTTCAAGTATTTATTCATTTTCTTTGGGGGAGGAGGGAGGGAATAATCATATTTAGGTTTGAGATGATGGAGACAAGGAGTATCTTTTTTTTTTTTTAAGACAGTCTCGCTTTGTTGCCCAGGCTGGAGTGCAATGGTGCGATCTCAGTTCACTGCAACCTCCACTTCCCGGGTTGCAGCAATTCTCCTGCCTCAGCCTCCTGAGTAGCTGAGATTACAGGCACACACCACCACGCCCCACTAATTTTTGTATTTATTAGAGATGGGGTTACACCATGTTGATCAGGCTGGTCTGGAACTCCTGACCTTGTGCCTCAGCCTTCCAAAGTGCTGGGATTACAGGTGTGAGCCACTGGACCTGGCCAGGAGTATCCTTATAGTGAATAAATACTGGGTATGAGGCAGTGCTCAGATACAAATCCTGTTCACGTTGGTGAACCGGACGACAGCCTGTGTATTAGGCATATTGAGATGTTTCTTGACTTCGGTTGGTTATATAGCAAGAGCAGGCATTTTTCCTAGGACTGTGGTTTCAGCACTATGGATTCCATGTTTTTTCTTCCATCATTAACTCTAATTGTGAGGGCTGATAATGACCTTCAATCATTCAGTCCAAATACATATTCTTTTGTGTGAATAAATTATTTTGTCATAAATGACATTGTGGCCCAGAGATTTAAGTGGCAGGACCTAGACCAGAACCAAATTCTCTAGACCCCCAGTTCAGAAGGTTTGTGATTATACTATTTTCCCACCTTGCCCTAACTGGCCCCCTTTCCCCAAATCCCATAAAACCTATGGCTTTGTGGGTCCCATCCACCAGCAATAATGTGGCACATCCTGTTCTGTAATACACTCCCAGTCAAGAAGCCTTATGAACCTTCTGTGTGATGGACTAGACTAGACTCAGTGTTGGGTTTCGAGGATCCACTGGTGAGGACATTCCGTCTAGCAGGAGAAATGCCAGCACTATTTATTACACAATATGATCTGATGCATTCAGATGTACTTACAGGTCTAGGAGCTGTTCAGAGGAGCACAGATGAATGAGAGAGAGAGAGAGAGAGAAAGAGAGAGAGAGTTGTTTGTTCCACAAGGAGCAGTAAAGTATTTTAAAAATAAAAAATAATAAGGCTGACTCTCTGTCCTGCCTAGGAGTTGGCCATGCTCCACAAAAAGCAGTAAAGTTTTTTTTTTTTTTTTTTAAAGACAGTTGCTTGAGAATGGTTTTAGAGGATAAATGTCAGCCAGATGAGGGGTGAGGGTAGGGGACTTCTAGGTGAAGTGAGTTAGAAAACCAAGATGATTCTGCCCATTGGTAGTGCTGGGCAGTGAAGTTGGTCATGCGTGGCAAGTTGCAGAATCACTGGCAAGTTGCAGAAATCACTAGTTGTGCTCCCACTGTTCCTCTTCTCCAGCCTGATTCAGAATGGAAAGAGGCTGCTGAGAGTGCATCAGTGATCTTCTGTTTTCTTATAGGTTGAAGAATGCTAAATGTCTGCATATGATGGCTGATGTGACGATGAACAGGCTGTGACTAGTGTGGATTATTGGATACCTAGAGGCTCAGTGGCCTAGATGTGATCAGGAGGAAGGGTTAGGGAGTACGCTTTGGTTAGACTCAGAAGTAGAAAGACAGCAGGCTCTGTTTGGAGACTTCCTGTCCTTCGTCCAAGATGCCATTGGGGTAAAGGTGTGGATGCAGCTTTGCATATTCAGCTTCTGGAACCAGACAGAACTGCCTTTCAGTTTTCATGGCCTTGGAGGAAACAGATAATGAATGATAGGAAGCAGCTGCTTCTAACGTGGCAGGCAGAAATGCATCCTCATGGAGCAATGTGGTCATCACAGGAATATTAGTGGAAAATCGTCTCTGATTAAACATTCAGGAGCTATGGAATGTGATTTACTTTCATATATTCATCCTTCCCCCCATTGTCTTTCCGTTGCCTGTAGATTTTATTTTTATTTGTCAAAAAATACAGAAATACTTCTTGTAAAAAAAAAAAATTAAACAATAGAACTCTAGATAGGTTGGAAAAGATAGTCCCCTTTCTGCTATACCCTTCTCCTTTCCCAGAGTTGGAGGTCAGCACCTTCTGGAACCCTTCCTAGACATTTTCATACATGTTTATTCTTATTTACACATAATCATTGTCTTTTTATAAATGGATTTCTGCACAGTTTGAATCTGTTTCTTTTTACATTTAATACTGTCTTAATGATTTCTCTGAATCACTGTATTTAGATAAACCTCAAATTTTTAGAAGTAGTGCTTATGCAATCAAACTTAATTAACTTTATTAATCTAAAAATTAATCTAAAAATCTAAGTGCCTCTTAGGAACAGAAAGGTGTCATGGCCCACCCACATTGGGACTGGACGGTGGATTTAGGATGTTTTGTGGCAGGCTGACTTGCACCTGGCAAAATATCTTCGGTCAGTCTAACAAGGGAGAACTGATCTCCTGCCCTGAAAGTTTATTACTGTGGCACCAGTTCTGCTTAAAACAAACATTTAGTCTTCTTTTTAAGGCCAGGATTATATTAAAGTGGGAGGTGGCCTGATAAACAGTCTTTGAGATCTCTTAGGCACAGGGAGAATGTGGGATTTGTATCTTTCTCCAAAGCTTGTTTCATAATTTGACAAAGCCTATTTGAGAGAAGTTGGTAAGGTTGACCCAAATGGCAAGGTAACTTCTTTGGATTTTAGTGCCGAGAAGGAGGACACAGAATTAATAAGGGGGAACCTTTTGGAAGGGGTCATGGGGCAGATCATTGTTTTGTTACATTCATGGGCTGATGACATCATTGGAGAGTACTTGATGACAGATTGGTAGAACTGTACTGTGCATTAGAGCTGGCCACCCCAGCAAACCCACCGATGGGACTTGGTGTTTTGGTTACTCCCTGAAGTGCAGTGGCAGTTGTTCTGGGAGCAGAAGATGCTCTTGGAATGCTGTCATTATTACCTTGGCTCATGTTATTTAGAAAAAGAGGAAGATGCCTTCTTGGCCTGACAATGTGACAGCCACCTGCTGTCAGTCATTTTCTTCAGTGCTCTGAAGGTGACCAGAACCTGGTCCTCAGGTCTCCTTTAAAAATAACAAAACACAAGGCTGGGTGCGGTGGCTCACACCTGTAATCCCAGCACTTTGGGAGGCTGAGGCGGGCGGATCACAAGGTCAGGAGATCGAGACCACGGTGAATCCCCATCTCTACTAAAAATACAAAAAATTAGCCGGGCGCGGTGGCGGGTGCCTGTAGTCCCAGTTACTCGGGAGGCTGAGGCAGGAGAATGGCCTGAACCCAGGAGGCGGAGCTTGCAGTGAGCCGAGATCGCGCCACTGCACTCCAGCCTGGGGGACAGAGCGAGACTCCGTCTCAAAAAAAAAAACAAACAAACAAGCAAAAAAAACAAAACATAGACATGCATAAAATCATACAGCATAAACGGATGATGTCATTCTCAGGGAGACAGGGCAGCATGTCCCTATTTTCCTCATCCACTCTTGAAGGCGTCAGGTCTCTGATATTTCACACCGCCAGTTGCTACCTAAAAGAGGGAACTTCTTGAGAGATGGACTTTCATGCTGAGTGACTTAGAAACTGTATTAGAACTGACTGCTATCAAGTAAGCTTAAGACTGCTATAAATAAAATAAATATCAAACAAGCATAAATAAATAAGGAAATAAATACATAAGCAAAATAAATATCAAATAAGCATAAGACTGCTATCAAATAAAATAAATATCAAATAAGCATAAATAAATAAGTAAATAAATATTAAATAAGCATAAGACTGCTATCAAATAAATTAGAACTGACTGCTATCAAATAAGCATAAGACTGCTATCAAATAAATTTCTTAAAGATATGGGATCACGCCTGGCTTTAAAAGAAATCGTAATTGCGAGACATGGTGGCACATGCTCAGTGAACTGTTTTAATCCGGGTTGCAAAGAAACTGGGCTTTATGGGATCATAAGGAGGTCAAGAATGTGGTATATCTTCCGTTGGATGTAAAATTGATGTTTATAGTTCAGTAGTGCCACTTTGACAGTGGGCAGCCAGGGACATGCTCACACGATGGTTAATAAAGGCTCTTCAGACACTAGATTTAAATTCTGCATTCATCCATGTAGTAAGCATTGACTAATTTAATCGCGTGGAGAATGAGCCAGGGAGACAGCTTTGTTTCCCTGTATCCGTCCTGTTCATGAGACTCTGCTGCACTCACAGGCTTTACCTGCCTGGGGAAGTCACATGCCAGAACAGGTGCCCCACGTGCTATAGGGAGAAAGCAGAGCCAGACTGGGGCAGAGTAAAATAACCCGTGTTGAATCCTCACTCTAGCACTCAGTGGTAGTATGACCTTGAGCATTTAGCCCTTCGGAGCTTGCTTTCACATCTGCAAAATAGGCATGATAATATATCACATGGTTGTTATGAGCATGAATGAAACACCAGGAGAGAGTGCCCAGCTCATGTTGTGGAATACAGAAAGGCTCAGGAAATGGTACTTGTTGTTTAGACATTTTTAAAAAAAACATTCCTTTTCATGAAATGAGACGGCCCCAGCACCAGATATCTGGTGCCTGGTTCTCAACACTGTACACCATAGATAACTTTCCGTTCCTGACAGCCAACAACGAGAAAGTTTACTTCCCCCAAAATTATTCTTCTAGAATTACAGCCATTCTGTGATTTATTTGCCTCTTTTCCTGCCTCACAATAACCACTGCAATACAGTTAAACCCCCAGTCTGTTCAAGGGCAGAAGGAATATTAACCACCGTGTGAGGGAATCTGGGGACTGGGAGAAAACAGTAATGTACAGTTACAGTAAGTTGCAAGAATAAAATCTCACATGACTTTGGGACAAGTTTTACATTTTAAAGTCTCTTCCAGGTGTTTTCTCTGGAAGAACAACAACGAAAAAGTTAAAAGCTCACGTAAAAGGACACTTTATGTTTTTAAGAAGCCATTTTGAAATATGTAAGCACAAACATTTCCCAATAGAGACGTCCATAGTTTTCGTTCGGTGTTGCACATTCTCGTCTTGAACTGTAGCGGGGGGCTTGATGTGTGCAGTAATTATTATCAGTCCTTGCTTGACTCATGCATTCCTAACTGTCGCAGTGAGATCTATGTTTATGTGAAATATGGAAACGATTTTTCCCCCCTCTTCCTTTTGTGCTTGAGTTTGGACGGAGCAGCTGAATTCTCTTTCTTTGTTATTTTTAGGGGGTCTTCAGTTTTGGAGCTCTAGTTTAGGCTTGAGGAGGGCCAGCTGTCAGAGTGGCTTGGGCTGGTCTTTCTGAGATCTGGCTGGTGTTTCTGCAGTTAGAACCTGTTTCTGAATCCAGCTCCCTTCCACCGACATGGGAGGCTCTCACTTCTACAACTTTTATTTGCCCCACATTGAAAACAGAATGGAAACTAAAGTAACAATAGTGGAATCTGCACTGGAAGAAGAATTTTTTTTTCTCTCTGAATTCATCTCCTTTATTGGGAGCTGTATGTCTTGCGTCCTGGCCACTGCCTTTTTTCCTTTTTTCCTCCAACTGACTTTCTCTTTGGGTGTCTTAAGGATGGGGAGATGTAGGCTGTGTTTTTAAAGCTCAGAGTTTAACTACAGAAAAACAAAACCAGAAAAGAGTATGTTCCTCCCCCTTTTTAAAGAATTTGTCCTCCTTGGAAAGAAAGTTTTACTATGTAGGATTTAGGAAATGTTTGTGAAAATGATCACAGGCTATAAAGGAGTGTCCAAGCTGCTTTCATTGTATCCAGCATGACATTCTCATGATATCTGTAGCAAGCCTTTTGGTATCTTGGCAGATAGAGTTTCTTCCTTCACAGCATAATGTTTTTCCAACTACGATGTTTATAGCTGCTTCATGTGCTGTGATACATGGCTAGGTGTCAAGATAGTTTTATAGGGGGAAGAACCCAAAAGACTTTTACAACATGCAGGTTTCAGGGAAAAAGGAGAGTGATTTTTACAAAGGGAGTTTCAAATAAAAAGGCATTTGTTTGTGCTTTCTCCATGGGCAGACCTTTTCAAAGATGGCATCGTAAAAGGAGGATGTGCATTTTATTCCTTTATTAACGGAGGCCCTCGGGGGCGGTTGTCTTGAAGGACCAGGAGCTGCAGCTATGGAGATGAGTGTCACAGCTCCGGGACCTTAAGGAGCTCCACTTTGCTCAGGCGTCAGACACATGAATAAACACGGTGCGGTCCAGAGGGGCAGAAGGGAGAAGTGATGGATCTTGCTGGTGAGGAAGCTGGTATGTGGTTGGTGTCCAGAGAAGGCCTCAAAAAGGAGGAGAAGCTTCTGGGGAGCCTTGGAGGATCAGGAGGAGTTGGCCAGACCAGATAGGTGTGTGGGTGATGTTGTAGGCAGAAGAAGAGCAAATACAAACGCAAGGAGTGTGAAGCAGTGAGGTGCGTTGGGAGAAGGAATCCCAGCTTCTGAGGCTGGAGCGCAGGTTGCAAGAGGAGGACGGGCGGAGTAGGAGCTTGGCCAGCAGGCCTCAGGCCAGCTTTGGGAGGCCTTTGCTTGTCATGTGGTCATGTCATTTCTTTCAGGCTATACTCACTTTCTTGAGAGGCCTTCTTGGATGAGTGCCATTCTCTAGCCCCTGTGCCTGCCTTAGCCTTCTTCCTAGCACTTACTGCCTGCCCTGTTCTGGGTTGGGTGTTCGCTGCCTGTCTTCCGTCGTAAGGACGGAAAGCCCCAGCAGAGCAGGGACGTTCTTCTGTGATGACTCCCCTGGTGCCTGGCGGTGAGTGATGTTAGGGGATTTGGACTCATCTTCGTAGTGAATGATGGGAGGATCACTGAAGGTCTAAATCAGGGGAGTCACCTGAGTTCATTTGGGTGTTTGAAGAGCAGTGTAGATAGCAGGAAAGCTGAAGACAAGTATTTAGGGAGAGCCTCCATGCACATTGAGGGGAAGGGAGTCTGTTAGCGGTCATGCTCTTCAGGCTACCTTGGGTGGGCCCAAGCTTTGCTGGCCTAGTTAATTACCAATAGCTAGTATCAATGTTATTCCATCAGTGACATTCTGAAACTACTAAAAATTACAGAGAAGCAGCTGGGCGCCGTGGCTCACTTCTGTAATCCCAGCACTTTGGGAGGCTGAGGCAGGTGGATCACCTGAGGTCAGGAGTTTGAGACCAGCCTGACCAATATGGTGAAACCCTGTCTCTACTAAAAATACAAAAAAAAAAAAAAAAAGTTGGGCTTGGTGGTGTGCGCCTGTAGTCCTAGCTACTCAGGAGACTGAGACAGGAGAATTGCTTTAACATGGGAGGTAGAGGTTGCAGTGAGCCAAGATTGTGCCACTGCACTCCAGCCTGGGCGACTCCATCTCAAAAATAAATAAATAAATAAATAAATAAATAAATAAATAAATAAATAAATAAAATAAAAATTACAAAGAAGCTCAGAATTTTTTTTTTTTTTTCACTCTGCAAAGCTGAAAGCTGCCCAGGGATTCCAATAAAAGTCATGATGTTATAATGTTACAATCATTTTTGATAGTTCAGTGATTGAAAAATCCGAAGGAATTGTCTTTTTTAAAATGCTTTGAAATAAAGTTGGTTCCTTTTTTTTTTTTGGGGGGGGGGTGGGGAACAGAACAATAAACACCTTTATTACACTGTGAAGACAAAACGAGGATTTATTTGCCTTTCCGGGCCTTGATTTTCCTAAGATAGAACTCCAACTCTTTGCCCTCTAGCACGTAGCCGTCCGCTCGGCCACACTGTCCCGGCCTGGAAGCAATGCATGCAAGAAGCTTGCCCTGCTGGAACTGCTCCTCCAGGAGACTGCTGATTTTGGCATTCTTTTTCCTTTCATCATATTTCTTCTGAATTTTTTTAGATCGTTTTTTGTTTAAAATCTCTTCTTCCTCAGGAGTCAGCTTGGCTCCCTTCTTGCGGCCCAGGGGCAGCGCGTAGTGGGACTCGTACCACTGTCGGTACGGTGTGCTGTCGATGAGCACGATGCAATTCTTCACCAGAGTCTTGGTACGGACCAGCTCATTATTAGATGCATTGTAGACAACATCGATGATCCTTGTTTTACGAGTATAACACTCTGAGCCTCAGGAGAAATTCCCTACGTCCAGCCTCAGGGCACGGTATTTCTTGTTACCTCCCCGCACACGGACTGTGTGGATGCGGCGGGGGCCAATCTTGGTGTTGGCAGCTGGGCGCCCCAACTCATACTTCCGCTTCTTGTGGTGGGGCTTTCTCTTGCCCCCGGTTTTGCGGCGCTTGTGCCAGTTGTCCCGAGAAATGCCCATCGCTCGGCGCTGGCTGGAAAAGATAAAGTTGGTTCTTTATGTAAAAATAGGTTTTATTAGGTTCTTAAATTGGCTTCAGGACAGCCTGACCCCACAGCCATGTGCACTTCATAGTTGGGCTATTTGCAAAGTTAAAAAAAGATAAGAAAGTAGGCATTTTGCGGCCGGGCGCGGTGGCTCAAGCCTGTAATCCCAGCACTTTGGGAGGCCGAGACGGGCGGATCACGAGGTCAGGAGATCGAGACCATCCTGGCTAACACGGTGAAACCCCGTCTCTACTAAAAAATACAAAAAAAATTAGCTGGGCATGGTGGCGGGTGCCTGTAGTCCCAGCTGCTCGGGAGGCTGAGGCAGGAGAATGGTGTGAACCTGGGAGGCGGAGCTCGGAGCTTGCAGTGAGCCCAGATCCGGCCACTGCACTCCAGCCTGGGTGACAGAGCAAGACTCCGTCTCAAAAAAAAAAAAAAAAAAAAAAAAAGAAAGAAAGAAAGTAGGCATTCTGCAGTTCTTCTGAGAGAAATGGTATGAGGTCTCCTCCTGTTTGCTGGACCCATGAGGGAATGAACTGTTTCATATATAGGAATTTTCCTGATAACTGATCCTTAAGACCCGGTTTAAGGTCTTTAAACCTGGATATTTTTAAGACCTGGGTATATTTAAATTTTCCCTGTAGTTTTGGATGGAAATCTTTCTAAAATAAATTTTTATTTTTGGGGGCTTACAGAGTGCATTCAACATAAGTTAATGATTCCTTGCTTATGAAAGAATGAATTATTCAGAATCACTGAAGTGTGTGGTTACTATAATGATAGGGCCTACTGATACTTGTATGACTATTTTGCCAAGTTACCCCAGCATGCCCTGTTTTCTCGGTGACTGTCCTTGGCTTTTAGGTAACCAATGCTCCAAGCAGCATACACACTGGCTACTCTTGTAGATTTACTCAGCTTGTCTCTCTTGAAGGCTGGGAAACAAAAGAACTTTTCTGCTTTCTAAAATGAGAACAGATGGGCATTGGGTAAAGGTCTGTCTTAGAAGGCCTTAAGTCAAGCCAGTGTACTTTACCGCATAGGTTTTATCATATCTTTAACATTTCAAAGAAAGAGGCCTCATTCTGTTTTTCAAGTCTTTCTAACACTGAACCATCCATATCTGAAAAAAAAATTATATTATTACTTTAACTGGCATCACTGCTGGGTTTGCAGGGTAAAAACAACACCCCCAAGCCTTCTTACACTGTTTGCCTAGAGGCCCCCTGGCTTGCCTTTTGGTTTCAACATGTGTGAGGTGAGGTGTTACTGTACTAAACATTTTCTTTCATCAGCTTTGACAATGGTGGTTATTTATTGATCGTCTACCACGTGTAAGGCACTACAAACAGCACAGGGAAGTGACTTCTTTCTAGAAACTTAAATTCTAGTTTGGAGGAGGACGTAGTGGAGCAGAGCTAGCCACAGTACTTGGAATTTGTCAGAGGTGCAGCGGTAGCTCAGCCCCAGGAAGGCCTAGGGCTGGGGAGTCCTCCTCTCCCCAGAAGGCTGGCATTTGACTGAGAGTGCAGCTTTCAAGGGGACTTGATGGAACTGAGAGGGAGCAAGAGGCCCCAGAAGGTGCACAATAGCAGAATCAGCCCCGTCTGTCAGCGGGTGGCATAAGGTGGCCAAAACACCACACCTGAGTTGAAGCTTGTCTACACATGCCAGGTGGGTGGGGAGGACAGCAAGGGCTGCAGCAGACGGAGGAGGTGACCATTTCCCTTGGGGAGGGGGCGTGAAAACTTCATGGATGAGGGTGGATTAATGCTGGGTCCTGTCTAATGAGCACAGTGCTGGGTTGGAGAAGGGGAGGGAAGGGCGACCAAGGGGAGAGATGGTGGCCAAGAGGGGCGAGGTGGAGAAGGGCCGGGTGTGTGTTGTAACTCTGAGGCGCTGGCTTCTCAGCAGAGCTTGTTCTACCTCCTGGCTTCTCTGGCTGAGCCTGGCAGTGGGAAGACAATGGGCTCTGGAATCAGATAGGCCTGGACCTCAAGACCAGTTCTACCACTTTTTAGCTGTGTCATCCTCAGCAATGACCCCAGTTCCTCTCCATCAACTTCCTCATGTGTACAAGGGCGATCAGGAGTGATCTTGTAGACTCTTCAGAAGGAAAAAACAAGACTTAGATTTAACCATGAACAATGTAAACATAGTATATGTTCAGTAAATGGTAGTTTCCTTGGGCCAGCCCTTCCACAGGGCCCTGGTCTGGAGCCTCCTGAGACCCACAGTCTCTGCCCACTTTCTGACTCACTCACAGCCACTGTCAAGTCAGCAGGCACAGGAGGAAAGGCATGACCGCATCTTCTTCCCACACGTCTCCTCTCTCTTTTGTGCCACGTTTTCTGTCTGGTATAGAGTTTGAACCTGGTCCAAACCCTTGGCACCCTCTTTGGCTAGCTTTTGCCTCTCACGTGATGTAGCAGTCCGTCATCTCATCCTGTCCATTTCTTTCTCCTGTGACACTATAGTCTGTGGCTGTGCCGGGTGCACCTCACTCCACATCCGGATGGCCCCGCTGCCTTCCCGAGGGCATCTCTGACTTTAGCAAGCCCCCATCCATCTTGCACATTCTTTAGACCCTGCTGAACTCAATCCTTCCACAGTCCTTTGCTTTGGCCGTATTTTTCCCATCTAACCTTGTTTTCTATTAGTTCCAAGAACAATAATAGCTAATATTGATGTGCGCTGGGTATCCTTTAAGGACTTTATATTGGCCCCCCTTTTATTTTTTGAGATGGAGTCTTGCTTTGTCACCCAGGCTGGAGTGTAGTGGCGCGATCTCGACTCACTGCAACCTCCGCCTCCTGGGCTCAAGTGATTCCCCTGCCTCAGCCTCCTGAGTAGCTGGGACTACGGGCACCCGCCACCACACCTGGCTAATTTTCTGTATTTTTAGTAGAGACGGGGGTTTCACCGTGTTAGCTAGGATGGTCTCCATCTCCTGACCTCGTGATCCGCTCGCCTCGGCCTCTCGAAGTGCTGGGATTGCAGGCGTGAGCCACTCTGCCCAGCCAGCCCCTTTTTTTTTTTTAAATAACCTCATGAGGTAGGTATGATGGCTATTGCCATTCCCCGTGGCTCACGCCTATAATCCCAGCACTTTGGGAGGCCGAGGCGGGCAGCTCACGAGGTCAGGAGATTGAGACCATCCTGGCCAACATGGTGAAACCCCGTCTCTACTAAGAAAAATACAAAAATTAGCTGGATGCTGTGGCGTGTGCCTGTAATCCCAGCTACTCGGGAGGCTGAAGCAGAAGAATCGCTTGAATCTGGAATTTGGAGGTTGCAGTGAGCCGAGATCATGCCACTGCACTCCAGTCTGGGCGACAGACTGAGACTCTGTCTCAAAAAAAAAAAAAAAAAAAAGTGGAGGGAACTGAGGGCTGGGAAAATTACGTGGTTGTCTAGGTTGCACAACTAGTCAGTGTTTGAATCCAGGCAACCCGACTCCAGACCCTATACTTCAGATCCACTCTGACTTTACTGTCTTCTAGACACTCTAGAAGAGCAGGGCTCTGTCGTTCACCTCTACTCGTTACCCTGTGCCATCTGGACATAGAGTAGACACTCCCTAAATGCACGTGCTGCAGAACGCCCTCATTCCCTGTTCTGTGCCTCGTTTATGTCACTCTCGCCCAGCATCGTGGCAGGAGGTGGAGGCAGGGGTCAGTGCTCTGCATGTGAACTCAGACAGCTTGGGCTTCAGATTTCAGCCACTTTCCAGCCATCAATTACCTTGTCCAGGTCACTCTCTTAAGCCACAATTTCACCCTACAAAAATGGCGATAAATCATTTTGCCCACCTCCTGGAGCTCATATGATGAATACATAAAATTTTGTGAGTCAATGCTTTAGTCCTGTGCTTAACGCATAGAAAATGGTAAACTAACAATAACATCTCCCCCCCCCCACCCCATTGGCTCTATCATCTAACTTTGTCCATTCTTTCTGGCCCCTTTCAAGGTGTATGTGCCCTCTGGCACTTGTGTGACGTCTTCGGCTTATAACGAACTAGATACTTGTTCCTGTTTGACCATAGATTAGCTGTGTGACTTTGAGCAAGTTACTACATTTTACAAGCCTAAGATGTGTCATGGTGATCACGGAGGGTTCTTTTGGGACTGAAGGAGGAATATGTGTATCATGGTAAGCACTGAGTCCATTCTAGTTTCTTTGCTTTCTTCCTTCCCTCATCACCAACTTCCCTCCACTGACAAACAGGCCCTCCATAAAAGCTCATTGATAGACTCAATACCTCACTTAGTCTAGAAGAAAGGGAGGTTCCTATCTTATGGGATAGCCTGGGTTGTAGTCAGTTTGCAGGAACTCTAGAAAGTTGTAGAGTCCTGCCCTGTATGTTTTGTTGTTGTTGTTGTTGTTTTGCTTTGTTTTTCGTTTGTTTCTTTGCCTTTTTGAGATGTACTCTTAGTGGTAGTTGTAAACATGGCCAGACCTTATAAAATTCATACAATTTTGACATCCTCTGAACTCATCCATTCAGCAAATAATTCTTGAATTATCTCCTCTGTCCCAAGAACTGTTGTAGCTGTTGGTGGCATGATGGGGACCAAAACAGTCCTGGTTTTTGTTTACATGGGGCTTTGTTGTTGGGAGACAGACACCAGCCATCCATAGAGTAAACTACATAGCGAGATGTACTAGGAGGGGAAATGAAAGGTATCCCGAGATATGAAATAAGGGGGATTTAGAGTTGAGGGCCAGGGAAGTATTCCCAGTGAAAAGGACATGTGAGCAGAGATCTGAGGGCCCAGGAGGAGTACCCAGGTACAGAGACAGTGGAATACCTTCAGATTTAATCATCACTCCTTTTCTTTTAATGTAATATACTATTTAGTATTTTATTAAGCTTGGATGATGACAGATGATAATTATTCTTAAAATCTGGAGGCACCCAAATATGCTGTCACTGGCTGCTTTTATCTCACTATAAATAGTACGTGTGTTGGGCTGGGTGAGGGAGGCTGAATTGTATTTAAGCACAACCGGTGCATTGTGTTTTTTTTTTAATTATACTTGGGGCCAGTTCTGTCAGTAAAGCCCATCCAGGCACTTTGTCACATTATGGATAACATTGCCTGGGCTTGCCTGCCCAGGGCAGGTGCTCTTTATTTTAATTTGTATTACGTATATTTGCTCTGAAAGTTGTTTTTGTTGAAACTTGAAAAGCCAGGTGCTTGCAGCTAGAGAATAGGCAGACTTATTGGAAATTTGCTGAACAAGGTTTGTTACCATGAAGTAGTGACACCCTCAGCCAAGTGTAATGGGCTATGTAGAGAACTGTCCATCAAAACCCCCAGTATGATGACCACTATGGAACTGGCCTTCTCTTTTAGGACCGGTATTTCCTAAAGCGTTATAGCAGGATCTCTCAAAGTGATGCACCTGGGATAGTAAGAAGTTACATTGTAAGAGACACAAACATGACAGGGAACTACTCTGTCACTGATGGTGCCAGCACCTTGCTGTCCAGTCTGTCTGATGAGGTCAAGGGAAGATTCTCTCTGTAGCTGTCATTTTTCCAGCACCTTTTATTTGCAAATTTTTCTTTGAACATGAAGAAGCAGGCCGCGGGAGACAGTTCCATCTAGCTAACTTTGCTTTGCTTTCATATTTATATTCATGTTATTTATTTATTTATTGAGAGGGAGTCTTGCTTTGTTGCCCTGGCTGGAGTGCAATGATGCGATCTTGGCTCACTGCAACCTCCGCCTCCTGGATTCAAGCAATTCTCCTGCCTCAGACTCCCGAGTAGCTGGGGTTGCAGGTGTCCATGACACCATGCCTGGCTACTTTTTATATTTTTAGTAGAGATGGGGTTTCACCATGTTGGCCAGTCTGGTCTTGAACTCTTGACCACAAGTGATCCGCCTGCCTCAGCCTCCCAAAGTGTGTATTCATGATATTTCTATTTATGGCAAGTGACACATATTTATAGCATTGACTTAAAGATTCTCAGAAAAATGAAATTAAAAATGAATTGATTTGTTAAATAAGTAAATAATAGTAGACATGACACTCAGATTTGGTAAAATCATGAGGGTAGTACTTGAATGACTGAAATTTGGAAATACTGCCTTGGCGTAATGTGGATTTTTTTTCTTCCACTGTCTGGTATTTAGTTTCTGTTTCTGAGGACCTACTAAAAATTGGGTTGTTAAAATCTGATAACACAGTAATACACTACTTCTTACCCACTATTATGGCTATACTAAAAATGATGGATGATAACTAGTGTTGGTGAAGATGTGAAGAAATTGGAACCTTGATAAATTGCTGGCAGGAATGTAACATGGTGCAGCTCCACCGGGGAACAATTTGGCAGTTCCTCAAAATCTTAAAGAATTACCACGTGACTCAACAGTTCCACTCCTAGATATAACCCCAGGAGAATTGGGAACGTACATTCACCTAAAAACCTATACATGAGTGTTCATAGCAACATTATTTGTAATAGCCAAAAAGAGGGAACAAACCCAAGTGTCTATCAACTGATGAATGGATAAAAATGTGGTATATCTATACAATAGAATATTAGCCATGAAGAGGACTGAAGTACTCGTGCAGGCTGCAACATAGATAAACCTTGATCATCTGATGATATATGAAATAAGACAAAGATAAAAGGTTGCATATTGTATGAAATGATTTATATGAAATGTTCAGAACAGGCAAATCATAGAGATAGAAAGTAGATTCGTTCTCAGCACTTTGGGAGGCCAAGGCAGGTGAATTTACTGAACTTAGGAGTTTGAGGCCAGCCTGGGCAACATGGTGAAACCCTGTCTCTACAAATACAAAAATTAGCTGGGCATGGTGGCACGCATCTGTAGTCCTAGCTACTTGGGAGGCTGAAGGCAGGAGGATTGCTCGAACCTGGGAGGCAGAGGTTGCAGTAAGCGAGATCGAACCACTGTACTCCATCCAGCCTGGGCAAAGGAGTGAGACCCTGTCTCAAAAAAAAAAAAAAAAGAAAAAAAAGAAAAAGAAAGTAGGTTCTTGATTACAGGGGTTGGGAGAATGGGAAATAAAGAACGATGGCTCATGGGTAGGGTGTTTCTTTTTGGGGTGATGGAAATGTTCTCAAATTACTATTGACCCTTGAACAACATAGGTTTGAACTTCACAGGTCCACTTATAAGTAGATTTTTTTTCAGTAAATATATTGGAAATGTTTTTGGAGATTTGCAACAATCTGAAAAAACTCTATAGTCTCAAAATATCAAAAACATTAAGAAAAAGATAGGTATGTCATGAATGCATTAAATATATGTAGATATAAATCTGTGTGTTAATAGACTTTATGTTATCCGTAAAACTTCTGGTCAACAGTAGGCTATTAGTAGTTAAGTTTTGGGAAAGTCAAATGTTACACATGGATTTTTTACTATGAGGGGGTTGGCACGCCTAACCCCAAGTTAGTTCAAGGGTCAGCTGTAGATAGTGGTGATTGTTGCATAACCTTGTGAAAATACTAAAACCCACTGAATCGTACACTTTACAAGAGCAAATTTTATGGTTTGTGAATTACATCTTAATAAGAAGGATCTGGTAGCAAAAGAACACATGACTGGTGATAGAAGGCTTTTTGTGGAGGTATTGTCTAGCGTTGCCAATGGAATGGGACTGGTGGCATTGTCCCATTGTTTAATAGGATGGTGCTTTTCCCAGTGGTGCCCGTGTAGCTTTTGGTGCCAAAATCCTATTTCAGGCTGACATTAGCAAGCTCCAACAGGCTGGACAAAGCGTAATATTAGGTTTTTATCTTCACAGTAGCACTCTGAGATCTCTGGATTATTCATATATTTATTATTCATATGTGATGATGCTGGGGGAGGAGGGCTTAAAGTTGGGTGGTAGAGTAGGGAGCTGAACCTTGGTCTTTCTACTTTCTTTCTACTGTTATTTGTAAACAAACTGTCACACACCTGAGAGGTAGCCAGTCAGTTGCAAAATGGGATTGAAGATGACAAAGTTCATTCTTGCCAGATTAACTCACTTATTTAAGGATTTATGCTAATGAACTTTTTCTTTGATGCAACTATCAATATTGACTCAAGATGTCACTAACAGCAATAATAAAGTACTCTTTAATTTGCAAAGAACTGTCAAACACAATACTTCGTATTTTCTTACTTTATTTATTTAGAGATGGGGCCTTGCTGTGTTGGCCAGGCTGGAGTGCAGTGGCACGATCTTAGCTCACTGCAGCCTCTAAGTCCTGGGCTCAAGCGATCCTCCCACTTTAGCCTCCCAAAGTGCTGGGATTACAGGCATGAGCCACCATGCCCACCCTATCTTAGTTTAAAGCTGAGGAAACTGAGTTCTAGGGATTAAGCAACTTCTCTACATATACAGGAAATTAAGAAGTCAAGCTCGCCCTTAAGCCCAAGTTGTCTGACTCTGTGTCCGCTGTATTTGAGTTTTTCCATAATGCCTTCCTTTTGCTTTGGTGCGTGGGGAGGCATTCGTTCTTCATTCATTCAGTAGTTACTTACTAAATGATTTGTTTTTTCTAAGACCAGCGGAGCGGGCACAAAAGAACCAGCGGGTAGGCAAGTGTAGGAGCAAAACTGCAAGTTTATTTTTGGTCACCTAAGGTGTGGGGGAGAAGTCTGTCGGCCTCGGCAAAGGAGGCTGGCAGAGTCCCCCGGTGGGGCTCTCCGAGGTAGTTCCCACAGTCCCGACATCCCGACAGGAGTGGGGCTGTGAGAAGGCCACGTGGGACCGTGGCCAAGAGTGGCTTTTCTAGGAGTGGGAGGGCAATAAGCGGGGCACGGGCGTGTCGGGGGGCGTTGGGCAGGTGCGACCAGGTAAATCTTGGTCTCTTCGGATTGACGTCACCTGGCGCATGCCCAGTTGGTCTGCACCTTCCCAGGCGCCGGCTGCATTTTCCCGGGCTCGGGAAGAGTTGGTGGTGAAGAAGAACCCGGAAGTGCACCATCTTGCCTCCGTTCGTCCAAACACGTAAGTGCCTCCTATCAGCAAGAATCTGTTCTAGGAGCTGGAGATAATACTGCAGGTAATAAGACAGAGGAGATCCCTAATTCTATGGTGCAGACGTTTTAGAGGAGGTGACAGACAGGAAGCCATTATCCTAATAGAGTTGGTAATTTCAAAAAGTGTTGTCTTCAGAAGAAAAAGATTTAAAAGGCAGTATGATAGAAGGGACTGTGATACACAGGTGGACTTTTTTAGGTTAGATGGTCATGGTGTGTGTGTGTATAAAATATATATGGGCCAGGTGCAGTGGCTCACGCCTATAATCCCAGTACTTTGGGAGGTCAAGGAGGGTGGATCCTTGAGGCCAAGAGTTTGAGACCAGCCTGGCCAACATGATGAAACCTTGTGTCTACTAAAAATACAAAAATTAGTGTGTGTGGTGGTTCGTGCCTGAATCCTGGTGACTCAGGATGCTGAGGCAGGAGAGTCACTTGAACCTGGGAAGCAGAGCCTGCAGTGGGCCAAGATCGAGCCACTGCACTCCAGCCTGGGTAACAGAATGAGACCCTGTCTCAAAACAAAACAAAACAAAAAATGGGTGTGGTGGCTCACACCTGTAATCCCAGCACTTTGGGAGGCCAAGGTGGGTGGATCACCTGAGGTCAGGAGTTTGAGACCAGCCTGGCCAACATGGTGAAACCTCATCTCTACTAAGAGTACAAAAATTAGCCGGGCGTGGTGGCAGGCGTCTGTAATCCCAGCTACTTAGGAGGCTGAGGCAGGATACTTGCTTGAACTTGGGAGGCGGAGGTTGCAGTGAGCCGAGATTGCGCCATTGCACTCAAGCCTGGGCAACACGAGTGAGATTCTGTCTCAAACAAATATATATACACATATATATATATATGAATGCATATATATTAATAATGGGCCTAACCACATACTTTACATACTTATATGGTATATGTATATAAGTAAAATATGAAAATAAACTTGAAATTAAATACTTCTTTTTCAATAGAAGACTGTCATTCTAATGTGTGATTTTCCCATCAAGGCATAAGCCTTGTGCAAGATCACTTCAAGGAGTTACCTCTTAGGAATATGACCTCTGCTTCTTGCTTAAGTCACTAAACAGCTGTGACGATTGTAAGGAGAAGGCATCTCCAGTTGTTGGTGTTCTTCAGGACCACCTGTTGACAGTGTGTATCATGAGAACCCCTGAAGGCATCTGTAAGCCCTACACGGGGGAGTGTTACATAGTTGTAGCATCTAGTAGATGCATATGTCCTGGCTAAATAAATATAAGTTGGTTCAGATGGAATGAATTCTTTGTTTTGGGGAAAATGTCATTCTTTTAGGACTCCCAAGTAGAAAGCTTTTATATAGTTGGCAGCGCTGTGCTTCTCCAAAACATGAAATGGGTCACGAGGGATGGAGGTGATTTCAGTATCTCTGACTCCCGGTGGGTATCTGGGGAGGATGCGGTGGGTGGTTCCATGGGAAAGGTCTCAGTAGCTGTTGTTTCACTCAAAGACTGCTCTTGGGAATGGCTGTGGAGGCCATTTGAGGGCTCTAACTGGAAACAGAGTGGCCTTCTAATCTGCTTTTCATCTTCCCCAAAGTTTGACCTCCCTCTTTGCTGCCTCCTGCCTGCTTGTCCTGTTTGTTTTCTCTTTGCTTAGCTCTTTCCCTTGGAGTGGCACTCCCATATTTTCTTCTCTTCCATAAAAAAATATAAGTAGGCCGGGCTCACTCCTGTAATCCCAGCACTATGGGAGGCTGAGGTGGGCGGATCACTTGAGCCCAGGAGTTTGAGCCAGCCTGGGCAACATACCGAATCCCTGTCTCTACAGAAAAATACGAAAAAATTATCTGGGTATGATGGTGTGTACCTATAGTCCCAGCTACTTGGGAGGTTGAGGCAGGAGGATCGTTTGAGCCTGGGAGGTGGAGGCTGCAGTGAGCCATGATTGCGCCACTGCACTCTAGCCTGAGTGGCAGAGCTAGACCCTGTCTCAAAAACAAAACAAACACTGAAAAAGCAATTGGAGGACAATAGCTCAAGAGGTCTTTTTAACTCATCCTTCCATTCCTCCCATCCCCCCATCCCCAACATGTTTTCTGTAAGGGATCACCTAGCTGTTTCCGTAAGGGCCAAGGCTGGCTCCTGGACTCTGGGAGTATGAACCCTCAGGTTTTACAATATTTCCAGAATTTTGCCAGTATTGCTGCTCACGCATGTGTGTGTTTCTGTGGGGCAGGCACTTCCTTTGTTTTTGTGTGGTGAAACACAAGTCAGTACATGAGCTGAGGGAACTGGCCTTTCTCTACTTATGAGCCACTAGACGGGTATTTTGTTTCTGGAGCCCTTAGGATATATGGGTACATGGTGACCTGTGGACAACTACTTGACATTTTCTCTTTCTCTGGTACTGTTTCTGTCTCTCTGCTTTTGTCTATTTCTGAAATGTGAATGAGACACAGAAAACTTGAAGTACACAGCCTAAAGTACCATATTTTTATTTGGTCCCAGAAAGCGATAACTTGCCCTTCTCTAAAGTTTTTTCAAAATAAATTGGAACATATAGGTAGAGAGTTTGTGAATTCCACAAGTGTTTCATCCTTTGGAGGCAGTCAATTGCATATGGCCTCCTAGGTCCCTACTGGCCTGGAGGGCCAGTTTCTAGAGATACATTCAAATACTAAAGAGCTAGAAAAGAATTCCATCCAGATTTCCTGGAAAAAATATACAGAATCCCTCTCAGCTGTATTTTTGAGTGTTATTTAGAATCTTGGGCTACCCAACTCATCACATACTGGCTTTTGATAATGTCTTTAAGTTAAAAGTATTTTCTCGTCTGACCCATCCAGGTGGGAGAGTCATTTATATTTACATGGCCATGAAAATTTCTGATGGCAGTCACAGACAGTAAGCTAACTTAGCTTAAATGATGTGTATAATTTCCTGTTATATAAAACTGTACTTTCCAGAGATCAGCTAAAGAGACATCTGTGAACGTTTCTGTGTTGGAGGATGGGGGTAGCATCTGGCAGTGAGAATGTGAGTCCCCCAGTGTGAGCCGGGCTCGGTGAGGCTGTGAGCAAGTCACCTCCCTCTGGGTGCCTCAGTTCCTCAGCTCCAGGTGAGACAGTTATAGTACACATATGAGGTGATGCTAGGAGACTTAAGGGGTTATATGTATATTAAGTCTTAGAGTACCTGCCATACAGAAAGCAGTACCTGTTTTCTGTAATTAGACGTGTAATTTTATATGTTCATTTTCCCAAATTTTTGTTGATCCCTTTGAATATTAGAGGAAATTTGAGTTCTTCTTAACCATAATATTTGGTAAGATAGATCGACCCTATTGTATTTTGCATTGAAGACTTTAGAATTTTATTTAAGCTGTCAGTTTTGCAGATCTGAAAATGGAAACTCTTGTATTTATTCACCAAACACAGACCCCTTTTTTTTTTTTCTTTTGAGACAGAGTCTCACCCGGTCTCCCAGGCTGGAGTGTAGCGGCACAATCTTGGCTCACTGCAACCTCCGCCTCCCAGATTCAAGCGATTCTCCTGCCTTAGCCTCCCGAGTAGCTGGGATTACAGGCGCCTGTCACCATGCCCGGCTAATTTTTTGTATCTTTAGTAGAGACGGGGTTTCCCCATGTTGGCCAGGCTGGTCTCGAACTCCTGACCTCTTCATCTGCCCACCTTGGCTTCCCAAAGTGCTGGGATTACAGGTGTGAGCCACAGCAGCTGGCCCACAGACCACTTTGAAGTTTTCCCCTGCTCTCTCCTTCCTGTGCCATGACATCACTCTTGATAGTGCAACTGGTAGCCTGGGTTTTATGGCTCACTAAGGCCTTTGACTTTCTTTTTTTCTTTTTCCGTTTCTTTTCTTTTTCTTTCTTTTTTTTTTTTTTGAGACAGAGCCTTGCTCTGTCGCCAGGCTGGAGTGCAGCGGTGTGATCTCGGCTCACTGCAACCTCCACCTCCTGGGTTCAAGTGATTCCCCTGCCTCAGCCTCCTGAACCACCACACATGGCTAATTTTTTGTATTTTAGTAGAGACGGGGCTTTGTGTTGGCCAGGATGGTCTCGATCTCCTGACCTCATGGTATGCCCACCTCGGCCTCCCAAAGTGCTGGGATTATAGGCGTGAGTCACCGCGCCCAGCCCAGGCCTTTGACTTTCTTTAGCGTGCTTCTTAAATCCACGAAATGTATTGTATGTTAGTGTGAATGTTTCCAAGAATAGAATTTTTTTCTTTTGAGAACCTCAGTGGCATTGCCTGCTCTTGCCCTCTGTGGGAAGGACAGCAGAGGGGGCACTGCTGTCCCTGCTGTGACAATGTGCAGTGATCACAGGGAGGCTTTCACCCTCCACCCTAACGTTCAGTCCCAGCTGAGCCAATCCAGGATCTGGTTTTCTGTGTATCAGATGCACGATGCACACAACTCTGTTTTATTAAGCATGAAACAAAACCAAGAAGTGTAACAGTGCTTTACAATTCTTCTCTAATTCTGGCCTTGTATGATCTTACAATATATTAACCTCGGAAACATGACTTTTGCACATGTCAGTTAACTGTACACAAATAGTGCCAATTCCTGCCCTGTTGATGGGAGCTGGCTTTGCTATTAGAGGACTTTCTGCTATCGGGGGTTTGTCATGAAGGTGGTGCCTGATTAGTCTGAAGATGGGAAAAAAGATAGCACTTTAAGACATACAGAATCATAGCAACGCAGGGCCAGTGGGAACCACAGGGTCACCTTCCCAGCCCCTGCATTTTACACAGCAGTGAAAAGGCCAAGTGATCCAATTGAGGTCACTTAGCTCAGGAGAGCCAGAGCCACGGGCCTAGATACTCTGCCTCCAGCAAAGCAAAAAGGTGACTCTGTAAGATGAGAGGGCCCTAGAGATTCATGTCACGCAGCATAGGATCTGGGGAATGTTGTCTTGGCCCCTAGAGTGTAGTAAAAACTGGGTTTTCTGGAGAACAAGAGAAAAGCTTCAGTTAAGTCGTTCTGGTAACCAGGGCTGATATCCCCTGGTAACCAGGCTCGTGATATCCCACGAGCATAGCAAACTTGTGGGAATTTTGTGTTGAAGAACTTGAAGGATTCTTCCTTCCCCTGCCCTACTGCAGCCTGTAGGATTGGGATCTTCTCTTTCTCACGTCCCAGGGTGAATACCCCCAGCCCATGTGCCAGGGGGTTGCATAAATATTTGGTGATGTGTGTATGAAAGAAAGGTGAGAAGGTGAGGGTCAGAGGTTCACCCGAAAGAATACTGATAGGATGGGGGGAAGTTATTCAACTTTATTGATTTACACGTTTCCAAACTGCTGTCTTCAACCTCAGCTGAACTTTTCCTTCATTTTTTTCTCTTTCATTCAACCAATCCCGAAGTGCTTCCTTTGTGCTGGGCAATGCAGGTGGCGAAATGGTAAATAATGTGGCCGTGCATGGTCCTGGTCCTCTGTGGCGGGAGGCAGGGGGCTCACTGCAGCATAACAAACACCTAAATAGTCACAGGTTTGGAAAGGCTTGTGGAGGGCACAGCAAATAATGGAGTGCTGGGTTCCTTCATATACCGTGGTCAGCTGAAGCCTCCCTGCGGATGTGAAGGGAGCTGACACTGAGCCATAGGAGGTGAGAACATTCGAGGTAGACGGAACCTCACAGGGAAAGGCCTCGAGATAGGAGCACGAGGTGCTTGGCCAGCATCCAGCATAGTGGTTAGGGGAGAATGTGGCCAGAGGTGCGTCCAGGAAGATCACACTGGACTTTTTTGGCTGTAGATTTTATCCCAAGTGCAGTGGGAAGCCAGCGGGGCTTGGAGCAAGGGAAGGGCATTGAAGTTGTGTGTTAAGAAGGCTTTAAGGAACCTCAAAAACATGATACTAAGTGAAAGAAGCCAATTACACAAAACCACATACTATATGATTCTGTTTATGTGAAATGTGCAGAATCCATTATGTGAAACATCCAGGCAAATCCATAGAGACAGAAAATAGATTAGTAGTTGTTCAGGGCTGAGTGTCAGACAGGTTCACCCGAAAGAATACTGAGAGGGTGGGGGGGAAATTATACAACTTTATTGTATAATTTCGGGGGGAGGGACTTCTAATGAGTACAGAATTTTCTTTGGTGGGGGGTGTTAAAAATTCTGAAATTGATTGTGGTTAGGGTTGCACAGCTGTGTGGATATTTTAAAACCCACTGAATTGTTACTTTAAATAGGTCAATTGTATGGTATATGCATTATGTCTCAATAAAGCTGCTATTAAAATATTTTAGAAAGCCTTTAGTGCTGCCTGGCAAACTTGCTCCATTGTCCCGGGTGGCTGTCCCCAGCTGTTTCGGCCCTTTTCCAGCCTCCTTGTATTGGAGCACCCCCTCCTGCTCCAACTCCTGCCACTTCAGGAAGTAAAAGGCATCAGTTGAGGATAATGTCAGATTCCTGCCATCAAACCTCCAAATCTCCCAAGCCCATGCTGGGTTCATGCTCTCCTTTCACAGTTCTGGGAAATGACTTTAAATTTAGTGACTCTGCCTATTATTGGTTGTGCGACTTTAGGCCAGTTACTTACAAGCTGAGCCCCAGTTTCTTTCATTTTTTAAATAATAGCGCTTACTGTATACCTGGTAATTTTTGTAAGTGCTTTAAGAATATTAACTCATTTACACATTTTAACACATTTAATCATCCAGTTAATCCCATGAGGTGTGGGGACTACTCTCCTCTCCATTTTGTAGATAAGGAAAGTGAGGCACAGAGAGGTTAAGTAACTTGCACAAGGTCACACAGCTGGGAAGTGGTAGAGCTGAATCCAGGCCGTCTGGCTCCACAGGCCATATTGTTTCTCCTGGCCTGTATAGCTGGTGTAGAGCTTCTTCTTGCTTGATTTACGATTGTTTAATCTTCAGCTACTTGAACAGCAACTGTAAATTATGCCATTTCCACAATGCATTGCACGGTGCCAAAAACATAGTAAGTACTCAGTAATAGAAGGTCTGCACATTAACATACTTAATTGTCTTCCCTTCCACTTATTTCTTCATTGACCACCTCAGAACCCACAGGAATGTACGTTTGCTCAGTTGTGGTCCGGATTCTGTCTTATCTTTGCCTTTTTCCTGATAGTCTCTGGGATTTGCTTTCCTCACCAATAAACTGGAGATGATGATAACCTGAGCCATAGGAGGTGAGGATAACCTGACCCTCCGTGGGGTCACTGCAGGGATCCATGAGCCACTGTGTGGGCGGGGACTTTGTAAATCAAGCCGCCCCCTATTCCTGCAGGGGTTTAATTTGATACAAGACCTGGCTGTTTGGACCATGCACTTTGAAATGATGATGGCAGTGTTGGGAGAGGGTTGGCTGAATGGTTTTGCCATGGAAATCCTGACGGCTCAGATGGAGCAGAAGTAATGGATGCGCTCACTTCCATACGGTAGAACTTGCCCAACTTGACACTCAAGCAATGGGTGCAGCTGTCACGGCCACTGTATGTCTCTTCTCTGTGCTGAGTTGGTTCTCCCCAGTGCTACAAACGTAAACTTGCTGTGTGGCAGGGGAACTGATTTGTTTTTCTAAGACCAGCCCAGAGCGGGTGCAAAAGAACCAGCGACCAGGCAAGGGTAGGAGCAAAACTGCACATTTATTTTTGTCACTTAAGGTGTGGGGAAGAAGTCTGTCGGCCTCCGGCAAAGGAGGCCGGCAGAGTCCCCCCACCCCGTGGGGCTCTCAGACGGAGTTCCCACAGTCTGGACATCCCGACAGGTGTGGGGCTGTGAGAAGGCCGCATGGCTCACTGGCCAAGAGCGGCTTTTCTAGGAGTGGGAGGGCAATAGGCGGGACATGGGCGTGTGGGGGGGGCGTTCCGCAGGTGCGACCAGGTAAATCTTGAGCTCTTCGAATTGACGTCACCTGGCGCATGCCCAGTTGGTCTGCACCTTCCCGGGTGCCGGCTGCCTTTGCGCGCGCGCGCGCGGGAAGAGTTGGTGGTGAAGAAGAACCCGGAAGTGCACCATCTTGCCTCCGTTCGTCCAAACAGGAACTAGTTAATTCTACCCGTCGTTCCGGGTAAGCATGAACTGACAATAGTTTTGTCGGTGTTTGGCTTTTAGACCAAATCAAATTTACAGTTTTGGCAAAAGTAGGCTGCACTAGATGAGGCAAAAAGTACAGCTTCCTGGGTAAAATGCATTCCTTTCTTCTGTTTCACATGTGGCTTCTCTCTTCCCCTCCCCTCCCCTTGTTTGGTTCAAGGTCTGTTACAAAATTGGATACAATGGTTTGGTTACTGAATTACAACAAACAACCTTGGAAAGTACATGTTTACCAGAGTGTTGCGTAGGCTTTGTATTCATCCCCACAATTGTGTTTTTGTCTTTAGAATCTCTCATTTTGCATTTTTAATGTCTGCTGTGAGATATAGGTATATACTTACACACACATATGCACACACACACACACATAAGTCAGTGATGTATTTCTTCCCTGCCCTTATTATTATCTTTCAAGCTCCTCATACATTGTTTTTCGAGGGAGTAGCGAGGAAGGAAGACTCAAAGGAGAATATTGAGGGCTGCCATTATATTCTGAATTCTGATTATCTCTTCAGTTTACTTAAGATTTGCTTATCGGTTCTTTTTTTGTGATTTAGATCAGCATAAACTCCTCCCTCCAAAAATGCTTTCAGACAACACCAACTTCTGTTCTTTCGCCTGTCCCTTCTCTGGGCACTTCTCCCGCCATGGCTAGACTTTGTTCAGCAGCTCAGGGTCCCGGGAGGGAGCAAGGCTGCGTCTGTTTCACAGTGGTCGGAAGTTGTACAGAATCTGTTGGAGTTGGGGCAGCGTAGGCTTGGGAGCCCTGCAACTTGAGAGCCAGAGGTTCCTGGTTAAAGTTTCAGGCTGGGACACATTACTTACCCATTCAGAAACCTCAAATGAGGGCAGCCCATCTGACTGTTGTTTTCTGGTTAACTTGAATTCTTGAGCTAAGGTAGTCCTTCTATTTTTACTTTCTTAAATTATCCTGGCATGGATGTGTTTGCTAGCTCCAAATTTTGTTTAAATAATATGTCTTATACTTATGTCATGAAACTCAAAAGTGTGGTTGTTTCTTGGTTATGTCTTCTGATGTCTTCAGGGTGACCTAAGTCTCAGAGGACATTGGTTACTAGCAAGAAAGTTGAGTTTGCTTTGGGAACAGAAAAGTGCTGTATTGTCGACTGTCCTTCCATTCCACCTGTTTTTGCCTTTTGTAAGAAATTGAAGCTGTGGGTTCGTTACTACATATTTGGTAGTTCTTCAGCAATGTGTAGATCAGCTTTTTCAAACGGGTAAGAGTCTAAACTTTTATTTTCTCTTCTACATTACTGTTCTTTCAGCTTGGTACCCCCAAAAATGACCAGTGGGGTGTCCCTTGTCCTCAAAATCAGTCATTCCATTTCAGAAACAAAGTGAAAGGACTTTGCTGGTTCTAAATTGGGCTTCCAGAGTTCTTGGTGGCTGGATCTTTATTATGTGTTTGGATTTCACGTGGCCACTGCTTCCAATGGAGCAGCAGTCCCAGCTCACAGCTCTAATCAGGGTCAAAACCCTCACTTACATGCATCATTTTTATATGGTTTTTCTCAACACCAAGTTCATTCATTTGCTAGTCCCTCCCTCCCTCCCTCCCTCCCTCCCTTCCTTCCTTCCTTCCTTCCTTCCTTCCTTCCTTCCTTCCTTCCT